>NC_136972.1:12883925-13368925 GCF_032717465.1 Coenobita brevimanus | reverse complement strand
AGGTTACAAGAGGATGAGAAAAAGGCAGAGTATTAGAGAGAAGTGGAGGAACAATTGGGCAAATATGAATTGGAGCAGATGGGAGACGTGGAAGGTGTGTGTAGGATATTTACAGAAGAAGTATGTGCAGCGTGTGATGTGGTGTGTGGAAGGAAGAGAAGATGGAGGGGGGTGCAAGGAACAGCGTGGTGGACTGAAGAGGTGAAACAGGCTGTGGCACAAAAGAAGAAAGCATACAATGAATGGATGAGAAATAGGGGCGTGGAAGAAGTTGAGAGGTGGAAGAGAGAGTTATATGTAGAAAGAAAGAGATGAAAAGATTAGTAAGAGAGAGTAAGAAGAGAGTGGATGAGGAATTTGGAAGGAATTTGAGTGTAAAGTGGAGGGACTGTAAGAAAATGTTCTGGAAAGAGGTGAAATGGGTAGGACAGGGTGGAAGTGAAGTTAGCAGGGGAGTGAAAGATAAAAATGGTAGATTACTAGTGGAGAAGGGAGAAAAAGTGAGCAGATGGAGAGAACACATTAAGGAATTGTTGAACATAGAGGATAGAAGTAATGCGAGTATAAGCGGCTGGGGAATGGCTGGGAGAAGGAGGGAGGTGAGAAGACAGGAAGAAATCAGTAGGATTGAAGTTGTGGAAGCAATGAAGAAAGTTAAATTGGGGAAAGCCCCAGGAAATGATGGAGTGTGTGGTGAAATGCTGAAGCATGGAGGAGAGATAGTAGTAGAATGGATGTGGAAGATGTGCGGATTGGCCTGGGAGGAAGGTAGAGTCCTGGAGGATTGGAAGTCAGGTATAATTATTCTCTTGTACAAAGGAAAAGGGGAAAAAGAAGTGTGTGGTAATCATAGGGGCATTTGTCTTCTTAGTATGATAGGAGAAGTGTGTGGTAGGATACTTATTGACAGAGTTAGAGAAAGAACAGAGAAATTAGTTGGAGAAGAACAGAGAGGCTTTAGGAAGGGAAGAGGTTGTGTAGATCAGATATTCATTCTTAGATGTTTAGTGGAAAAGATTCTAGAGAAGGGAAAGAAGTTGTATGCGGCTTTCATGGAATTGGAGAAAGCATATGACAGAGTGGATAGACAAGGATTGTGGAAACTGTGAAGAATATATGGAGTAGACGGGAAGTTGTTTAATGCTGTGAAGAGTATGTATGATGGTGCGAAGGCTGCAGTGCGTGTGGATGGTGAACTAAGTTAATTTTTCTCTTTGGAGGTTGGGTTGAAACAGGGATGTGTCATGTCTCCATGGTTGTTCAATCGGTACATGGATGGGGTAATAAAAGAGGTACAGGGTAGGGTAGTGGATGTTGGAGTGGCCCTGGTGAGAGAGGATAGTGTCTGGAAACTCCCTGTACTGTTGTTTGCAGATGATACTGTGTTGTTGAGTGAAAACGAAGGGGAGCTGCAAGGCTTGGTGGATGAGTTTGGGAGAGTGTGTAAGAAATGGAATCTAAAGGTGAATGTAGGGAAGAGTAAAGTGATGGTCTTTGAGAGAGGTGAAGTCAGTGAATGTACAGCGAGGTTGGATGGTGAGGAATTGGAAAATGTGAGTACGTTTAAGTACTTGGGTAGTGTGATGAGTAAGGATGGAGGTTTGGAGGGTGAAGTGCTTGAAAGGGTACAGCAGGGAAGAAAGGTTGCTGGTTCTTTGAAAGCAGTGATAGGAAACAGGGAAGTGAGCATGGAAGTGAAAAAGTTACTACATGACAGTATTGTGATACCAGCTCTAACGTACGGAAGTGAAGCTTGGACGTTGTTGGAAGGACACAAGTCAAGAGTGAGAGCAGTGGAAATGAGTTATTTAAGAGGAGCCTGTGAGGTCACATGGAGAGACAGGCTGATGAATGAGGATATAAATGAGCGTTGTGGTGTGGATGTGGATGTGATAGGAAGCGTTATGAGGAACACTGAGGTGGTTTGGCTATGTGGAGAGGATGAAGGGTGAAAGATTGACGAAGAGAGTGTATGTGAGTGAGGTGGAGGGGGGAAGAGGGAGGGGGAGGCCGAAGATGAGATGGAGGGATGGGGTGAAGAGGTATATGAGAGAGGGGGGTGTGAGTTGGGAGCAGGGCAGTGAAATGGCGGGGGACAGGGCGACTTGGAGGCGATTTGTTTGTGGCCACCCCAAACGGGATTGAGGCATCTGGCAATAGATAGATAGATAGATAGATAGACTAGCATTAAAAGAGACAAGGTTGTTTTGTCCCCATTCACTGATCGTAGATAGATCTTGATTTATGGATATGGCTGTACTGAGTTGAGTGGTAGAGATATCAGACTTTGTAAATGGGTGTCTGAGTGTGAATGAACTATGTAGTGTTGAGTCATCTGCATATGAGTGAATGGAATTGTGGGTGACAGATAAGAGATCATTAATATGAACCAGAAATAGAGTTGGCGCCAGAACTGATCCCTGCAGCACGCCAGCATTAATTGAGTGGAATTGGAATATACATCATCTACTTTTACTCTTATTTTCCTGTCACTAAAATATGAAGAAATCAAAGGAACAAAAGACGTTAGTCCATAACAGGGGAGTTTGGACAGCAGGGAACGGTACCATACTCTGTCGAAAGCTTTAGAGATATCAAGAGATACCGCATGAGTTTCTCCAAAAAGATCAATTGATTGATGGATGGTATGAGTTAAGAGATTGAGTATGTCAATGGTGGATCTTTCGTGGCGAAAACCATATTGTCTATCACTAATTAAGTTGTTGGATTCAAGATGTTTAACAATGTGCTTATTAATTAAGGTTTCAAATACCTTACCAAGAGAAGATGTGACAGCTATTGGTCTGTAATCAGAGAGGTCAGACGAACTTCCTTTCTTCGGAAATGGGTGGATATTCGCTTCTTTCCATGAATTTGCGAATAAAGAAGGACGTATGCATAGTCTGAAGATGTAATATACGAAAGTACCCACTGTCGCTCCTTTCATTTCTCCTGTGGTTATTTTGCATACATATCTTCACGGTGAAGTGAGATCTCAGCATATATATATATATATATATATATATATATATATATATATATATATATATATATATATATATATATATATATATATATATATCCTGCAGAAAATCTACCAGATTTACTGGATGATGTTATTCACCTGAGGGAGACCTTACATAGTCAAATGGTTGATTTTGAGTAAGTCTATATCATTCAAGCAGGCAATGGGTAATCTTTACTTACGATTTCTCTCTTACCCCTTCAGAATCATAAGTAGTTTGTAAAATCAAAACCACTGCCGCATGAGTAGCATATCAAAGCAAAACCACTACTGCATGAGTAGCATATCAAAGCAAAACCACTGCTGCATGAGTAGCATATCAAAGCAAAACCACCGCTGCATAAGTAGCATATCAAAGCAAAACCACTGCTGCATGAGTAGCATATCAAAGCAAAACCACTACTGCATGAGTAGCATATCAAAGCAAAACCACTGCTGCATGAGTAGCATATCAAAGCAAAACCACCGCTGCATGAGTAGCATATCAAAGCAAAAGCACTGCTGTTGGAGTAACATATCAAAGCAAAACCGCCGCAGTTGGAGTAAAATGTTCAAGCAAAACCACTGTTGCATAACGATGAATGTCAGAGAACTCGGAGGCACTGGAATGGAGTATTATGGGAATGGAATACTTTGTGGTTTATTTTCGGCACTGTTCTTTACTTTTGAGTATGAGTAGGTTATTATGCTGATAATTTGAATATGGTGATGATTATTATTTGTTTTTTATACTAGTCTTTGTATTCCAGGCGAAGAAGAGTCCTGCACTTACATAATATTTCAGTTATTACGTCTATGCCTACATACATGCATGATGATTCTCTCTCTCTCTCTCTCTCTCTCTCTCTCTCTCTCTCTCTCTCACACACACACACACACACACACACACACACACACACACACACACACACACACACACACACACACACACACGCATGCAGATACATATACATTCATACACTCAGGGAGATATACATACATATACGCGATTACACAGACAAATATGAACCCACAAACACCATCGACACACACACACACACACACACACACACACACACACATCCGGGCACCCGTACTGGCAAGACGTGGTCGCTCCTGCTCCTTTGGTCTTTGTTTTTGGAGGCAATAACTTCTGATATTTTCAAGATTTCTACAATCAAGTCGTCTTGTGTCTGGAATCTGGATGGTCCACACTCTGGATTAGTGATCTGTGTTGACAGCAACAATGAATTCCAATACTATGAAACTGTTGTTGGAATCGCAAGACAGAGCCATTCGCAGTGCTATGCATGTTGTTGTAGAACAATTCAAGTCCAGAATTTCGTCACTAGAAACGGCAATATAAGATCTAACCAGAAGTCTTGAATTCACCGAGGCAGAAGTATATGACTTGAAAGAAGTGAAAAATTTAAGAAAATCTAACAATGATAACTGAGACCTGGAATAACGATTCAACAACCAGGAAAATTACAGTCGAAGAAACAATCTGTGCATTAGTGGTTTGGAGGAGTTTCGAGGAGGTGAAATATGGGAACAATCTTCAGTCCTGGTGTCAGAACTCCCGCAAAACAAGCTTCAACTTCCGGCAAAGAACCTCGAGCGTCCTCACCGAGTGGATACTGCTTTACCCTCGCCTCCTCACGCAGTTGTTGTGAGGTTCGAAAGGTTTGGTGACTGAGAGGCAGTCCTCAGGAATGTGGTGGAAGTTAAAGGGTACTGGCATCAATAATAGCGAAGACCTTTGTCCTGCCTCACAAGCCATAAAGCAGAGTCAGCTTCCTCTAATGAAACAAGCAAGGTCTGCAGGCTAAAATAGCATTTTTCAAGCACACTACATTCATCATTAAGGACAACGAGTCAACAGTCAACTACTGTTTCGGATAGCTTGGTCGGTGTCGAGGGCTTCATTGGTTCTAGAAGTACTGGGGCACCAAGTACAGGTTGTGACTCGGAAACCGGCGGTGCCTTTTTTTTTTTTTTTTTTTTTTTAAATAACAGAACAGAGGAAGGAAAAACAAATGAATAAAAAAAATCCATACACCAGATTACTGGTGTGCTCTGTTCATAAAATATCTGTAACAGTTAGACTTGAACAGCCGTGGGATGAAGTTTGGAGGGAAACAACTCTGGTGAACTGAGTTCCAGAGAGATGCAGTTCGGGGATTGAAAGAATTCTGATAGGCAAAATCTGCAATATGATTGAGTGACATTCCAGCCATGAGCGCTACCAGATGCCCGTGTAGCACGAGGGAAGGCATGGAGAGGTGGCATCATGGACACAACTTCGTCTGAGCATTTGCCATAAAAATATCTTTAAAATAATGTAAGGGAGGCAACATTCCTTCTTACCTGTAGGGAAGGTAGTTTATTTGTAACGGCAGGGTTGTTAATAATTCTAACAGCCTTGTTCTGAATTTTGTCTAGTTGTTTTAATGCAACCTCTCCACATCCATTCCACAAGGGTGAGCAATATTCAGGCTGAAAGCGCATATGACGCTTATAAATTATAGCTAACTGCTCGTCAGTGAAGAAATTACGGACTCTGTACAATAATCCAAGTTTCTTTGAGGCGGTTTTAGCAAGTGATCTGACATGAGAGGTCCAGCTGAGGGCACTGTTAAGTGAGACGCCGAGAATTTTGATACTTTTGGAGATGGGAATAATATTACCACTGAAGGTAATATACGAATCTGGCAATATCTATCTATTAGTAAAATGTATATATTTAGTTTTATTAGCACTGAATGAGACAAGGTCGTTTTGTCCCCATTCACTGATCGTAGATAGGTCTTGATTTATGGAGATGGCTGTACTGAGCTGAGAGGTAGAAATGTTAAACTTTGTAAATGGGTGTCTGAGTGTGAATGAGCTATGTAGTGTTGAGTCATCTGCATATGAGTGGATGGGATTGTGGATGACAGATAAGAGATCATTAAGATGAACCAGGAACAGGGTTGGTGCCAGAACTGATCCCTGTGGCATGCCGGCGTTAAGTTTTACTATTGTTTTCCTGTCACTGACATATGAGCAAATCAACGGAACAAAAGACATTAGTCCATAGCAAGGGAGTTTGGACAGCAGGGAACGGTGCCACCCTCTGTCGAAAGGTTTAGAAATATCAAGGGCTACTGGATGAGTTTCTCCATGTAGGTGAATTGATTGATGAATGGTATGAGTTAGGAGATTGAGTATGTCAGTGGTGGATCTTTCATGGCGAAAACCATATTGTCTATCACTAATTAAGTTGTTGGATTCAAGATGTTTAACAATATGCTTATTGATTAAAGTTTCAAATACCTTACCAAGAGAAGATGTGACAGCTACTGGTCTGTAATTAGATGGGTCAGAGGAACTTCCTTTTTTCGCAATTGGGTGGATATTGGCTTCTTTCCATGAATTTGGGAATGAAGAGGTACATATGCATAGTCTGAATAATTTAGCTAGAACAGAGGCAAGTTCAAGGGAACACTTTTTCAAAACAATTGGCGAAATTCCATCTGGGCCTGGAGCTTTGTTGGTAGGTAAATTGTCTAGGATGGATTTTACGTATGTTGTCTGTATTTTAAGTGGAACAATTTCGGGAGAGTCAAGTTCTAGTACTGGGACGTTCTGGCTGCCATCCTCTATGGTAGAATTTCTGGCAAATCTACTGGCAAAATTATCTGCTTTCCCACGCAGGTCATTTGTAATGTTGCCATCTGGAGATTTTAGTGGGGGAATGGATGATGACTTGTTAAAGTTATTATTGAAAGAATTAAGAGCTGACGAGAATATTCTGTTGTCATTAGGGTTGTTAAGTAGTTTTGATGCTTGCTTTTGAAGAAAGTTTGATTTAGCTAGAATTATTAGAGCATTTGCATGATTTCTAGCAATATTAAACTGAGAGAGTGATTCAGATGTTTTTTATTTTAAGTAAGAGTTATATGCTAATGACTTTTGGGCTGTTGCTCTGGCACAGTTGCACAGCTGAGAGCACACTCTGCTCCTCGAAGGCTGCTGGGAAGGTGATGTCCTGGGGAAAGACCTGCAAAATATCAGTATCTGGTGAAGACGGTGCTGCTGCTACTCATGTTAGTGGTGGCGGTGCTGCTGCTGGTGCTGGCGGTGGTGCTGCTTCCGGCGCTGTTGGCTGTATCAGCAGTGAGGTTTTGTCAGTATCAGGCGGAGCTATACCGACAAATGATCTTAGAGAACGCAGAAAGAAATAGTTACCAGCAGGTAGTTTTAAGTTTACCTTTCTACATCTTTACCTATCTTCAGTGCCACTAGCAAAGTTACCTTTTTGTTATTTAAGTGATGATGGCATTATCTTATTTTGGATCTGTTACTCCATGCATGACTTCCAGCTGTAATGAATTACCTAGTTTATATTTTGATCCTTTCACTGTACTTAATGAAAAATATAATGTTGATTTGGATGTTAATCACTTTTACATTTACGTCATCACAGTATTCCAATATCAAATTATATTTTTCTTGATTCATTTGACTTTCTAATTGCAATAATACATGTACTCAATTAAATCTAAACATTCGTTCTATTCCCTGTAATTTACAGTATTCCACTGATCCTGTTTTATGCATTTCTAATGGTAATATGACATTTGATATTTGAGATTTTACAGAAACAAGTGAAAGACTGATAGACTGACGAGGAGAGTGTACTGTATGTGAGTGAGGTGGAAGGGGGAAGAGGGAGGGGGCGGCATGGAGTGGAGAAGTATATGAGGGAGGAGGGTGTGAGCTGGGAGCAGGGCAGTGAAATGGTGGGGGACAGGGCGCCATGGGGGCGATCTGTTTGTGGCCACCCCATACGGGATTACAGTGTCTGGCAATAGAAAGATAGATAGACAGAAACAAGACTTGATAAAATACTTGTTCCACTGTACTAGTTACAAGGATATACCATATTTTCTCAATGCAGAAATAGGTATGGGAGAGGTGTTTCTCTGTAAATCATCAATAAGTATTTTTCGACTATGAATATTTTTCTCTATTAAATATTTCTATGGAATGCTTAGGTGTTGATGTCAAAGTAATGGGTAAGCTATATTTGTTTATGTATTTATAGGCCACCTAGTAGAAATGTTAATGATTTCTTGAGTACTTTAACAGATTATCTGACTTCAGCAAATAATAAAACTTTAGATGGAATTTTTGCTCTAGGAGACTTTAATTTGGATCTTTTGACTTACAGTCATAATAGTTCTGTTAATGAATTCATTACTATAATGTATTCCTTCTCCCTATTTCCATTAATCACTAGGCCAACTAAAATCACAGAAACTACTGCAGCTTTAATAGATCACATATGGACTACACGGATAGAGCTGAATGTTAATAATTTTACTCTTGAAACTAATATATCAGATAATTTTCCAACAAAATTTCACTTTTGATTTATGGACTTTAAGATACTCACCATCATATAAAGAAATTAGAACCTTCTCTAATGTAGCTTTGGAAAATTTTGGTAATGATTTAACCCAGCTGAAATGGAATGATGTCCTACAGTGTGAATGTGCAAATGATTCTTACAATACTTTTCATCACGTGTTTAACAGATTGTACCAAAGACACTTTCCTGTAAAGACTATCCGAATTAGTAGATGACATTAGCCCCTATATTAACTCTCCCTTTAAGAACAGTATTAACCCTGCGTTAGTCATGTGGGGTGTTTTTTTTTTTTTTTTTTTAAAGCTCATATTTCCTAGGCAGTAACTAGAATATTTCTCTCACGTTCCAGTACACTCCTGATTCAGTAGGGGAGGGAGCATGTGGATTCGTCCTGCCCCTGCTGTAGTGAGAGAGAGGGGCACTTCCCCCCCTCCTAGGGTATCCAGTCACCCCATCAAACTAACCATTTAGATCATATTGTGATACAGATTGTTTTTTAATCTTATTTTTGCATGTTGTTTATCATTATATTGATTTTAAAAATCACAAAATGTATTTTCCTGTGCGTGTTTACCTGACAAATGAGATATGAGTCCATTTGTTATTTTTTTTTTTACTGATATTATAATTTATTGCATTTTATTATTATAGATTAATAAACACCACCTACAAGGCATTCAATCATTTCATTAGTGATTGTAGAGATATGCTGAAGTGGCAGTATTAATATATTTTACATATTACTAACACTACATGTATTTTTGTATTGGGGTGTTGTGACACCCCACCGGACTAACCACGTTTGAATACCCCACAGGACTAACGAAGGGTTAAAGAAAGAAATAGATTACAAAGACTTGCAAAAAAATGGCCTTTAACATACAGAGACATACCGTATATATAGAAATAAATTGACATCCTTATTAAGAGAAACTAAAACTAAGTATTATAAAGATCAAGTAAAATTTAATCAAGGTAATCCTAAGTCGCATTGGAGAACAATAAGTTCTATACTTGGCAGGACTTCCAACATCACCAGTAAGCATAAGGTAAAATTAAAATCACCTATTTCTGACATATCTAATGCATTTAATGAGCACTTTCTAACAATGGGATATACATCAAATAGCAAAGTAATGATTATACAAAGTTTTTGTCTAATCTAACTGTTTTCTCCTTTTTTTCATTTCTAACTGCCCATACAAATAGAAAAGTATTTAAATTAATTAAAATCTGCTGCTCCAGGAATTGATGATATATCACCAACAGTTTTAAAATACACTTCATCTTTATTATCATTTCCCCTGTTGCATATATTTAACCTAGCCCTTAAAACAGGAGTCTTCCCACAAAAATTGAAGTAAGCTAAAGTAATTCCCCTACACAAGACTGGAGACAGAATAAATATTAATAATTTTTTGACCTATCTCCATTCTACCAGCATTTAGTAAAATATTAGAAAAAGTTATTGCACATCGTTTAGTAAATTATCTAGAAGACAATCATTTATCTAACTGTCAACATGGTTTTCGAGCTAATCATTCCACTAAGTCAGCAATACTTCAATTTGTTTTAAGTGTTTGCAAACTGTTAGATGAAAAATTTTATGGTGTTGGATTATGTATTGATTTAGCTAAGGCTTTTGATTCATTAAATCGTAACATATTTCTTAATAAATTAGATAATGCTGGTATCAGAGGTATGCCATTATAGTCCGGGCTAGAAAGTACGATTTTAGAATGAACCTTGCACATATATATATATATATATATATATATATATATATATATATATATATATATATATATATATATATATATATATATATATATATATATATATTTTTTTTTTTTGACACTAGTTTTAGACAATTTCGACCTGCTGATTTAGAATGTGATGAGTGCCAGATGATAAAAGTTTAGCGTTTTAGTAGACATCTCTATAACCTCTGGATTGCGAGCCACAGGCTGGGTAGCGTCGCGTTACGAGCCACAGCTCAGGCGGCGCTGGCCGTGCATCACTGTAAACAACTTGATCACACAAAGACAGAGAGAGAGATTTTTTCTTTTCACCAGATGATGCCCTGGATGTTTATCTTCAAGTTTATACTAAACAAAAACCAATTTTTTTTTTATTACTCTCTGACATTAACTTACACATGGCCCTAAGCAAAGATATATATATATATATATATATATATATATATATATATATATATATATATATATATATATATTTCCTTTTCACCAGATGATACCCTGGATGTTTATCTTCAAGCTTGTAAGAAACTATACCTAAAAAAAAAAAAAAAATCCTTCGTTTCTTGCGCTCCATGGCGTGGGAAAAAAAAAAGGTAATTGTACAATCCACGGGTTAAAGTGTGTATATAAAGTCATGGTAAAAGGCATTGGCTATCTCCTTTTATACCTATCTAGAGCAAGAACTCTGCCAAGATTGACAAATTTGTATGGAGTTCTGTAAAATTAATATACACTTCATTATTATGGTACTGATTATAACAAAATAGATCATTATTGTATATTATTAAAAAAATAAAGACACTAAGTTAATAGTTGCATTCAAAACAGAATTCTGATTATAAGGCTGGTAAATATTTGTCTTCGTCATTCTTGCAGTGATGGATTGCATAATATGTGGTTGCAAGAAGCCAAAGCTTATCCAGTCATCAAGAATCCAGAGTCTGCATGATGTGAATCGCAACGTGGTGATGGTTTGAGTGAAAGTCTTGCAGAAGGTGTTACACAATTCACCTGTCACAAAAATTGCATCAGCACTTACTGCTCAAGGCATCATATAGAGCTATTTCTATAAAAGCGTAAACTGCAGCCAGCTGATGGCACAAGTAGTAAAAGACTGAGAGGAAGTCATGCATTTAACTTCCTTGAAGACTGTTTGTATTGTGGTCAGAAATGCTCAGTGAAACACCCTGCAAAGAATCCAAGTCGTTGGAAAGAAGCATATGTTTGTAGAACTGCTGATGTTGGAAAGACCAAACAAAAAGAAGCCATTTTAAGGGGAGCAAGTGAAAGAAGTGATGCCTGGGCAAAATATGTGACATTCAGAGTTAATTGTGCCTTGACCAATCTGCATGCAGCAGACGCCCTTTACCACGAAGACTGTCTTGCTAAATTTTTCACCAACATTCCAACTAAGTCCATTTCTAATGCAGGTGATAGTGCACTAGACAATTTGGTCAAACAAATTGTCACAAAGAACGCATTTGGAATAGTGTTGATCTGTATTATTTGTATACTGAACTAGGGGGAACACAGCACTGAAGGCGTTCCCTCTTAAAGACTGTCAGCAAGAAACTGCATCTTGAAAATGTTTTGTCCTCTCCTGGTGCGGCATAGAGAGACTATTCTCTCATGAACTGGCCCCACACCCAACTTCTCTCTTTAAGGAGAATGGTGAAATGAGGACAAGCAGCAGGTCTGTACTCAAGAATAAACATCAAATGGTACGTGGAATACGGCATTGTCAACATCCAGTGGTGGTAATCCTAGATGGCTGAGCATTGTTATGGACAATTCCTTGGTCAGCATTTCCTGCAAAGCTTTCAACATTCATCAGCACTGCGGTGTCCAGAATCATGCGATATACTGAGACAACATCAGTCCTTCATGTGGTGTTTGACAGATACTATAAGTTGAGTACAAAGTCATGCTGTCGAACCTCGAAAGAAAGGACGGAGTCATGTGTTGAAGCTGACAGAAGAATCGCCTTTACCCAAACAGGCCATAGTGTTGAATGCATTTGCAAACAAAGAACAGGTCATCCATATGATTGTAAAAAAATTGTGCTCCATCCAGTTCCCACAAGGAAAATGCATCATCGTGACTGGCCCTGATCCACATCCAAGAGAAGTTGGGGTTGGTCCACAGCAGACTGCAATTACACATGAGGAGGCAGATGTCATCATGGCATATCACATGATTCACGAAGATTCTGCAGGCTTTTCACCACTTCGGGTTGTATCTGATGACACTGATGTGCTTCTTATCCTTGCACATCACCTGCATGTACGAACCCACAGCTTGCCAACTACAGTTGAGGTAACCATGGAGTCATGTTCTGGAAAGCACACTGTCATCAATGTCAATGAGGTGGTCAATAAGCATGCTGCAGTCATCCGTAACCTTCTTGGAGCCCACACCCTAACTGGATGTGATGCAGTCTCTTCAATTGCTGGTATTGCCAAGGCAACTGTGTTCAAAACATTTGAAAAGTTCACTGGTTTGCTTCTTCTAGGTAATGTTGCAGCATCACCAGATGACGTCACTAGCTCTTGTTAGAAATTTATAGCCATGTTATATGGGCAGGAGCCAGAGATATCACTAGGTCACATGCGTGTTAATATTTTCAAGAGAAAACTTGCTGGTAAACAACATGTACCAACAAAGTTGAGCAGCCTTCCGCCTACTCAAGGTGCATTTAAGTTACATTGTGAGCAAGCCCATTTCTAGACAGCTTTGTGGAAGTCAGCAGGCATGGTTTCGGCACCCGACTTGGACCCTCTACAGCATGGCTGGGAAATGAATTGACAAGAATTGCGACCAAGTGTGTGCTCTGCCTGCACCAGATGAAGTGCTTAATCTTGTCAACTGTGGCTGCAAAACGACACACTGTCTATGCACAAAAATTACACTTCTGTGCTCAGGCTTCTGCAAATGCAGGGACCAAACAAGCTGTCAAAACCTGTTGAAACTGAACATGGACAGCAGTGGTATCAGTGGTGATGAGTCTGAAACAATATTGTGTGAAAATGTTATTATAAACATTATATTTTGTCAGAATTAATTTCTTGAATTGATTTCTAGAACTGAACACTCATAACCCGTTACATGTTACCATTACTATATAAAGTCTTTGTGTCTTTCTTTCACATATGGATAAATCATTACTGCCATATTTCTTGTAATAATAACTGATTGTTTTGTCAACAGAAATATAAAATATAACATAATTTACACCTTTAATAACATTTACATTCATTCTCAGCATTTCATAGGATTCCTGGCAATAATTTTGGATTTTTGCTTTTTACAAAAATGCTCAAAGTTTTACGTCTGGCATTGATTATATTTGGATTCAGCACACACAAAAAAATAGAAACAGTCATGAAAACTACTGTATGTTAAAACACAAGGTCTAATGATTTCTAGCCTGGATTATTACATCTATTCAAAAGTTACCTTAGTAACAGAACACAAGTTGTTCACTTTAATTCTAAATACTCTTGTGATAAGCTTTTTTATACAGGTGTTCCACAAGGGTCAGTATTAGGACCAATTTTGTTTCTCATCTGTATTAATGATATAATTAATGCAAGTTCTGAATCAAATTTACACTATATTCAGATGATACAACTCCTCTTCTGGCTGATAAAAAGATACACTTTAATATTTCACATTATGTTCTGAATTATGTTAATTAATTCACTTGATTAATGGGGATAAACTAAAACTTAATGTTACTAAGACCCCTTATATATTTTAACTTAATGTTACTGAGACCCATTATATGTATATTTTTTTTTCAAAATCGAAATGTTAAACATTATTTGCCTCCACTGATGTTAGAGGGTGAGAAAGTAGAGCGTGTTGAATGTACAAAGTTTCTTGGTGTATATGTTGATGAAAATCTAAATTAGAATGATCATATAAATGAAGTTTAATGTTATCTAGGGTACGTGGTATATTGTACAGAGTACATAATCATCTTACAGCCGAGGCCATGATGAATATACATTACACTTTATATTATCCATATATCAATTACCGTATATCAATATGGACGTGTACCTGGTCTTCTTCTCTTGGCAAATTATTAGTGGCCCAAAAGAGGATTTTTAAATGTATATTTTTCATTGGAAAATTTGATTCTACTGTACTGCGGATTTATTTGTAACTCCAAATATGTTAAAAATTCTGTTTATTCTTAAGTATTTTTTGTTATTGTTAACATTCAGAACCATTAGGAATCCTGATACTCAAAGCTTTAAATTTATTGAAAGCCAATATAGCACAAGACGAAATAATTTAAATCTACAGTGTCCATGGTTCCAAACAACTCTTTTTAAGAATAGCATTATATGTAATGGTCTTATATGGAATGCATACCAGTAAATATTAAGATCTTGTAAGTTACTAATAATATATCTATGTTTAAGAAGATGTATATATTTTTTAAAGTTCTTTACAGAATTTATTGATCTTTGCCATTCATTTCCACAGATGATCTTAAGTACATTGAATTTAATGTATCGTTATTGAAATGAAATTGCTATTATTGTACATTAGGATACTAAGATTGCCTGTACTGCATATCGCATTATATATGCATGTATAAATCTGTCTGTCAGGGAGCTTTTGTTAGACAGACTGTGCCTGTACTTTATAGTAACATGAACTTTGGTTTGTAGAATTCGATGGTGGCAATAAAATTACTCTACTTTACTTTACATCCCACTCCATCATCCATCTTTACTGCTTTCATTATGGCTTGTCTCTTTCATCCTTCATGTAGGCTATTGTTTATCAGCAGATTCGTAATACATCCTTAGATTTCCAAAGCTCATATATCTTACTGGACTCCCACCACATTTTTTTTCTTTCAGTTTGCATCAGTTTATATTTTATCCGCATCATCATCATCATGATAACCATTCTTCCACCCAAAGGGGATTCATCTTTTTTTTTTTTTTTTTTTTTGGGGGGGGGCTTTGTATCACGCAACATACATTACTATTCTTAGCTTTACTTATTACCACATTTTCTAGGGGTACCCCCTTTTTATACAGAGAGTGAATAGGGAAGAATAAACACATTATAATAAAAAGATAATTAGTACACCAAATTATAGGTGCGCTCCAGTCATAGAGCTCTGTAACAGTTGAACCTGAACTGCTGTAGCTTGAAGTGTTGGGGGGCAACTGTTCTAGGGAAGCGAGTTTCATAGAGAAACAGTACAGTGAATAAATGAATTCTGGTAGGCAGATGTCTTGCAATGTGGACGTGCTGCAGTTCACTGATGAACGCTACAAGATGCCCGTGTAACACAGGGGAAAGTGTGGAGAGGTGCCACAATGAATGCAACTTTGAGCAATTCATAAGTGTCTGTAAAATAATGCAAGAGAGGCAACATTCCTTCTTACTTGAAGAGGAGGTAGTTCATTGGTAACTGCAGGATTATTACTTTTTCTTTCAGCTTTGTTTTAAATTTTGTCCGGTAGTTTTAGTGCAATCTCTCCGTTTCCATTCCAAAAACGTGAGCAATATTCGAGCTGAAAGTGCACTTGGCTCTTGCATATTGTACCTAACTGACCGTCAATGAAGAAATTACAGAGTCTGTACAATAATCCAAGTTTCTTAGATGTGGTTTTAGCAGGTGATCTAATACGAGAGGTCCAGCTGATAGTATTGTTAAGGAAAAATCGATAATTTCAGTACTTATAGAAGTAGGAATACTGGTTGCACTGGAGGTTATATAGGTATCAGGCAATAATCTGTCTATTAGTAAATTGTTTATATCTCGTTTTCCTAAGATTTAAACGAGATATTGTTATTTTGTCCCCATTCAGTGATCCTAGATATGTCTTGACTAGTGGAGATGCTGTACTGAGTTAGACATATCAAACTTTGTGAAGGGATGTTTAAATGTGAAGGAACGGCGATGTGTTGAGTCATCTGCATATGAATGAATGGAATTATGGACAACAGACAAGAGATTATTAACATGAATTAGGAATTGGGTTGGAGCCAGGACTGATCCTAGTGGCACGCCAGCATTAACTGAGTGGAAATTGGAATATACTGTACACCATTTACTTTAACTCTTACCTTTTTGTTGCTACGATATGAGGAAATCAATGGAACAAAAGATGATAGATCGTAGCAAGGGAGAATGGATAGCAGGGAATGGTGCCACAGTCTATCATAAACTTTAGAAGTGACAAGGGCGATTGCATTGGTTTCTCCATGTTAGTCAATTTACTTATGGGTGGTATGAGTAAAAAGACTGAGTGTTAATAGAAACATTATGACAGTGCAAGTTTTTCTTTTCTGATTCATTTAGAAAATATTAATAGAAACCTCAAGTCTCCACAATGCCAGTACTGACTTACCTACAGTACCAGTGTTGCTCTTCAGTCTATCCACCATTATCCTTGCCTATCCCGCCCATTCCTGTAGGTGATATACATTAAAAGAAACTTACATCATTCTGTTCAATATTTGCTGACGTAATTGCATGTAGGATAAAGAGAGTTAATTTTTATGGGACAATGACCAGATTTTGCTTCATGTCGAGTAATAACAATGGTCTAGTATTTCGGGACGGAGTTGGTGATGGTACATAATAATTTTGGACACCATTAGAACAGCGTGGTTAAGCAAAGCCTTTGGGCATAACTCAAAGGATCAGAAATTTACTGAGTGCTTTAACATTCGAGAATTTATTTCACTTAGAATACTCAAAGGGTTCTCAGCAATAGACATAACAGTCTGGTCCAAGGAAAGTCAAAGAAGTATTGGCTGAGAGCTTCTCAATCTTCGGAAGTTTAGTGCTTCATATACTGCAATTTGGGAGAAAATGTTGAGGCTTTACTGGAGACAGGACAGACTGGAACTCACCAGAGGAAAACAAAACGTTAGAAGGATTAAGTTGTAATATGATGATCAAGTATGTCAAAACTGCTTCGTAGGTTGTCAGGTGGATCAAAGAATGGAGTGAGTGCCAGAGGTATAGTAGGACTCGCGTAAATTTGCGGCTGTGGTGTGGCCCGCACCTGTGTACAGTGTTGCCACGTTTTCTATACCATTCTCTCTCTCTCTCTCTCTCTCTCTCTCTCCTGGCGGGAAATGTGAGCCACCCTGAGTACTTTTGATTCTTTTATAAGTTATTTATAATTGTGCTTTCATTTGTTAATTTGGTATTGTTATATTTAGTGATATTTATCATTTTTTGTATACGGCGACAGATGACCCGTTATTGCAGTACCATGATTGATTTTCATTCATTCATTCTCTTCCCCCTTCCTGCATCTCTTTCTCAGCCTGACAATAGGCCTATTCCTCTATCTCTCACAGAAGGCAGAAAAACAGAAGAAAAAGAAGGAAGAGAAACATGAGGAAGAAAAGTGCAAAAAAGAGGATAGAAGAGTTATGATGTATCCTCATCAGAAGATGTGAGAGTGATAGTGAAAGAATCGATGTATTGGTCAATCACCACATCTCTCCTTTCATCATCCTCTTGCAGTTTTTCTGCGTGCCGCACAGCATTCTTCCAGTTGTCTGCCGTGACGTTGTTGAGTGACTCATGGACGAGTGGCTTCAGATCAGCAATTCTGAACGTATTTCTCTTTGACACGTAGCCTTTAACCTGTGCCCAAATTAGCTCGATTGGGTTATATTGGCAGTGGTAAGGGGGTAGGCGTACAAACCTATGTCCATGTTCTGAGGCCGTCTTATCGATTACGTAGTTTGTATCGGCAGCTGCGATGTGGCGAGTCACAAGGTGCAGGAGTTGCGATTTGAAGAGACCGTCTGGCACTGTAACACCCTTCTTCTCCAGCCATTCTCGGATCTCCGCTTTCTTGGTTGCAGTAGTTGGTGGTTTATCTATTTTTCTCGAGTGGTAGGATGCATTATCCATCACTATAACAGAAGATGATGGAATGTTGGGTAACAGTTGATTCTTAAACCACTTTTCAAAGGTGTCCGCATTCATCTGTTCATGATAGTCTCCTACATTCTTTGCTTGGAAAACAAGGGTTGCTCCAGGAACAAATCCATCTTTGGTTCCTGCGTGCAGCAAAATCAAGCGGGAACCCTTCCCTGTGGGCACCCTCACTCCCACGGCCTTGTTTGCATTGCTGTCTACCCAGCATTTGGACACAGAGTAATTTTGATTGATCCATGTCTCGTCTAAGTAGACAATGGTTTGGCCTGAACTTCTAAGCTCCTTCATTTCTTTCAAGAAAATGCACCGTGCATAAGTTATATCATCTCTTTCCATTAGGAATCTCCGTCCATCAACATTTGCATAACGAAAACCGATTTTCTTAAGAACTCTTCTTAATGTCTCACGGCTGCCAGGATACGAAAGATTGATCTTAATTTCTGCATAAATTTTTTCAAGTGTTGGGATTTCCTTCCTCTCATAAAAACTCAGAACTGTTCTTCGTAGCACGCCTTCATTAAAGTTATCAAAGAAATCGGTCATTGGTGCTACACGTTTCCTTTTCTTGGGCGACTTAAACTTGGGACATTGAATCTCCTCATTCTCTCTTGCATCTTTAGAGATTTTTTCAACTGCTCTCTCGCTAATCTTCGTTGCTGCAGCTGTACGAGAGACGACCTTTGATAGGCCTTGAAGAACTACTCCCTTCTCCTTCTCCTCCTGAAAATACTGCCTTACATTGAAGACAATTTCTTTAGCCTGGCTGTGTAGAGGCGAGGAATGGGCTGATTGAGCTACCATGCTGTCTGTGCAAAGGACATGAAGGAAGTGACACGAGGTCACCACCAGGAAGCTATGCTGTCAAGGCCACCGACTGGGTGTGGAAGTGTTGCCGCTCGCGAGTGAATAATGTTTTTTTTTTTTTACTTCTGTATTGGCATATGCCTACTATTTTGTCCTACATATTTGCTTATGATTATAAATGTGATTATTCCTTTCCCTTAAAATTACTGTAAAAGCCAGTAAATGTGAGCATTTTTCCCTAGCAACACCTGTACAGCTATGCTTGGGTCAATGGAGGGGTACGTACTTTACCTTAGGCCAGACTGGGTGTGTCAGTGTTGCCACTCACAAGAATTTTATGAATTGTTTCTTTTACTTTGGATATTGGCATATTTCTTCTTTTTTCAGGCTCATTATCTAATATCCATAACTGTGATATTATTACCCACTCTAAAACTACGCTAAAAACCATTAAAAGTGACTACAATTTCTTTTAGCAACACTGTACAATATGTATGCCATGTTTCTGTGTTACTGTATAAATATTTTATGCATAATAAGATTACTGTTGATTCATCCATCAAAATACACAAGTGTAAGTTTTATTCATCTGAATTTATCGAATTTGTGATGCCTTGTACATAAATAGCTTCCGTTTCACATCGCAAGTTGGGGAAACGTGGCACCATTGTACACAGGTGCAGGCCACATCACAGCCGCAAACTTACGAGAGTCCTACTGTAGGAAATATTAAAATCTCCTGCAGTGATGATTCTGGGAATGCTATTCATAGGCTGCTTCCCCTAGTGAAAGGGAGGTAGCCGAGATAGGACGACACACTCCCAATTTACCCATCGACACATACACATTCATTCACTTCTTAACCCCGTGGGAAGAAGGGACAGGTCCTCACTGAACCACACCGCACGAGGGTCAACTGTGCAGTGCAGTCAACAATATCCGCAGCAGGGCCCGACAGCAGAGCTGGTTTACCCCTGCCACATCATAATGGAAACATCCCCTTACCCGCACCTGACCTGATCAGCTGATCAGACCAAATGCGGGAGAATATCCCTTCAGGGCTATGTCATTTATTCATTCATAGTTTCACTCCAATCATTCCTCTCACGCACAGTCACTCTTCCTTGCTCAACAGATATCCCTCTCGCATCCAACGCTCTCTTCACACTGTCCATCCATCCTATTCGTTGTCTTCCTCTCAGCCTTACACCTCTCACATCTGATCCAGTTATCTTTTTCACCAATCTCTCATCATCCATTCTCGCCCAAACCATCGCAACACCCTCTTCTCAACGTGATCAGCCATCTTTGTCTTTGCACTTCATCATTTCTCACTCAATGCCATGCGTCACTCCACACATACTCCTCAGACACCCCATCTCCATTACATTCAAACTTTTCCTCTCTGCTGCTCCCACATTCCACGTTTCAGCCCCATATAATGCAGTCAGTATCACAACACCCTCATACAGCACAAAGGGAAAAATAGTATCCTATATTACAAGTGGTACTGTCAAAGAATTCTGGACAGTCAGGTGGTACGACAAGAAAGTGCAGTACATGCAGGACAATTAACCCCTACACCGCGGGCATGTTTACCAATGTTTTTCGTGTCCCACGGGGTTATTCGGGCTCCGACAGACTCTCAAAAAATATTTGCCAAAAATCAGTTATTAGTCCTAGAATATTAAAATTAAATATGCTTATGGCACATACCTTCAGCTTTCTCCTGGAATGTTTGTTGAGCCTTCGTAGTTACCGTAGGACTTGTGGAGACCTCTGAAGTAGGGTAACGAAGTCTCCACTTTACACTTCCCGACAACCCGTAATATGATTACAACAGCCAGATATAAACACTATAAACACTATTCTATGATTTTCAAGTAGTTTGGGATCCATACTCCAAAAAAAAAACACTGTGAAAGCAATGGAAATTTCGAGCGCGACTGATCGTCGCACTTGCGATAGTTCGCTCTTGGTACTCTGTCATTTATTATTCATAAAACCCCTCACACTTTATATTTCTATTACTATATCACACTTATATATATCTGGAGTCTTTCTCCATAAGTTTCCTTCAGTCGTATTAGTTTATTGTCACTGAAGTCATTCAATTTTTCATTCAGTAAAATACATAGAGAGCCACGGATTCACTTTCACTGTTATAACATAAATTATTTGTACTCATATTCTTATGTTACTAATTACTTACATTACTATTTACATCTTCTATTCTCTTTTCAATATTTACCCTTCTATTTTACTTACACTATGTTATTCACTGTCACTTTCAGTAAGATAAAACTATAATACTGTTCAATCATATGTACTGAACATCCATTGCTTTCACCTGCTATTTACACATTATTTACTCATTATTTACACATTACTTACACATTATTTACACATTATTTCCAAATTATTCTGCTTTCACACTTGCACTGTTAGAACTGCTTCTGGCTGTGGTAATCGAAGAAGCAGGTAACACAGAGGGGAACCTGGCACTCAGCGCACTGCCAAGAGGTGCGTTTGTGCTCAGGTGTGCGGCGGGCGGTATGTGCACATACCTGACACCTGCGAATCGCAGCCTTCCTTTTCCCTGTGGCAGGCATAAGCTCAAGTCTGTGCCGATCCATATACGCCCTCTGCTCAAGTCGGTCGGGAAGTGTTACTGGATGGCGCCTTGGAGTTGCTGCTGTCACCCTACCATATCTTTCCAGCAGCTGCTGGACACAAGTCCTGGCGAACAACCTCAGGGAGAAGGACTTGGGTGACTTGACCTTCATCTTGTACAGGATGAAGGCGTTCAGCATCGTCATATCTATGAGATGCAGAAAAACTTTCCTGTACCACCTAGTATTCTTCCTGAGGCAGTCGATCTCACCAATCATCATGTCGGACTTGTCCACCAGCCACATGTTGATATTATAGTCCAACACAGCATCAGGTTTCATCACAGGTTCGCCTGTCCTACGGTCGACCTTCCCACTGTCTCTCATCTCCCCCTTATGTACGGTGGTGTGCATGTGCACGACCCTCTTGTCATGCCACCGTATTGCCAGAATCTTCTCAGACTTGTGTAGGTGCACGTCTCCTCGTTGCGAGGTTCCTGCCTCTGGGAATTCGGGGAAGTGGGCACGATTACTTTTCACAGTGCCGCAGGAGCTAATGCCGTGCTCAGAAAGGTATTTGGCAAGTTTCGGTGCTGTATACAGCACATGATTCCCACCAAAATACTTTTCTAGGAGCACTTTCACTACACAGCCTGAGAAGCCAAGGGGGTGTGTTTTATTCAGATCGACAGTGCTGGCTGAATATATGACGAAGTCAAGGATGTACCCCGTCTTACAGTCGCACAGTACAAAGAACTTAATTCCAAAGCGATGGCGTTTGCTTGGAATGTACTGAACAAACCGAAGACGTCCTCTGAACAAAACCAAGGATTCGTCAATGACAACCTTCTGAAAGGGGTGGAAGAATGACATAAACTTATCCTTCATTCTGCTCAGAATCTCCTGGATCTTCCAGAGTGGGTCGGTTTGGGAAGGTACATTGTTGTCGGCAAAGTGCAGGTTTCCCATGATGTTCCGGAAGCGACCTCTGGCCATGTACTTATTGAAGGTGGGTGAGGGTAGTAAGGGGTCCATGGACCAGTATTCTTCCAACTCATGCTTCTTGGAGTGTGGCATGAGAAGCATGAGGGCAAAGAACACATACAGCTCCTGCACTCCCAGCATGGACCACTGTTGCATCTTGGCTGCACCTGTACCACTTGCAGCACGTTGTGATTCATACCTGTTGGTCTCATCACATATGTGCTGCATGACTTCGTCATCTAGGAAGGCCAAAAGGTAGTCCACACACTCAGCATTTTCGTCAATAGTGAAGGCAGGCTGAACTCCTGAGGAGCTCTCATCAAATACTAAATTTTCAGGCACAAAATCTGACCCTTCCGTCCACGCGAAGGCGTCCAGGATTCCCTGTCGTGGCGGTGTAGGGCAGGTGGTGGTGGTGGTGGTGGAGGTTGGCTGTGAGGCAGATTTATCTCGGTCAAGGTCACTCGCACTTACCCTAGGTTGCCGTACAGCACTAGCAGCCCTTACCCTACTAGCTGCACTACTTTTCACTCTCCTTGATTTACCTCTACCTCTACGGCCTGCTTTCACTGTTGATGCTGGTGGTGACTCCGACGACGAAGACTCCGGAGATAACTCAACCGACGATGATGAAGAAATGAGTGAAGTGGGGCTTGGGGAACAGGGAAGTGAATGCACTCGTGACTCATGGTGGGCTGGGTCATGTGGGGGCATTGTTCTGGGGCTAACACGCCGCCTTTTCACTTCCTTCCCAAATTCCTGTCCTTGCTGCACTAAAGGCTCCTTTCCCTTGGAGCTAGACACTAATTCTGACACTGAAGCACTCGTTGTAGCTGTTTCTGGCATGATAACCTCACCCGGCTCATCACACGATTCACCTGAATTGTCAAAATCACTGTCCATCATAACCATGGACAATTCTGCCAGTTCATGTGCCACTGCAGAGTCACTAAGGCCTTTCCTGCTTCCCTCACTACTTTTCTTAGGGGTAGAGGTCACAGGGCCCTTTGCAATGGGTGCAGAAGTGGCAGGAATGGCGGGGCGCGAGTGTGACATTGTTTCACTACAGCGGAGGACAAGGAACTAAATGCCGCAGCTTATCTGAGAAGGGAAGGGTTGACAATGACACTTAGGCTGACTGCTGCTAACTTACATGCTAATTTTTTATAGGTAGAAAATCTCGGCAATACATAAAGAAATAGGTAGTTCCAGGTGAATGTAAATGTCACTTAGACTTTTCCCTTCCTTTCTGATATACATTTTTATTACAGACATCGATTACAAGGCATAATTCAAAGGGGAAATTACCGTGGTAATGTAGCAAATGAATGCACGTGAGGTGTTGTCAGGTGATAATTAGCCAATTCCTGGTGTATAACACTATCACTTACCTGTTTTTTTTTTTTTTTGGTATATATTATTTTGCGTAAGTATAGGGCATAGGGCTTATTTCAATGGATGAAATCTGTGGAAAAATCCGGGGGAAATTTACGTATCGCAGCGCGGTGTGGGAGGTGAGAGGACAGGGTAATGGAGGGCAGGTAGGGAGGGGAGTCACGAAGGGAATAAAATCGCTAAATTGTCAACAATGGATGGGAGTACAGATGAGATTTGGAGTGCTGACTAGTGTTGGACACTGGCACTACTGATAGATGATACAAGCCACTACTTGAGAGCCCGGGATAATTCAAAATAACACAGAATCACAAAAGTGACGCCCCGCGGTATGATCCATTGTGGCCGAGCATCACGAAAGTGATGCCCCGCGGTTAAGGGGTTAAACATGTGAGGAGAGTCGTTATTATTGTACGGGGTGGTCCGTAAATACCACTCCACAGGAAGCTCATCTGGCGGTATCTTACATTATGTGTTGCCTGGACGGCTCTGTCTGCTGGTGAGTGTTTGTGTGGCAGTGGTAGTAGGAAATTATTAAATGATGCAGGGGTGTTATTTGTAACAGACTTAGTCGTCCCTGGATCATACAGAAAATCGTCCAGAAGAGTGGGAAAAGAAATGTTATATATGGGCCACCTTGTATGTAGGGACAGATATTAATGAGCTCTCCTTTTAGATCATCCCTCATGGATTACAGCGTCAGGCTAAAGAGACACAAGTTTTAATAAGGTTTCACTTCTTTGCGCATACCCTCAAGTAAGGAAGTAAATGATTCAAGTTACTTGTCTCTTTTAGGCATTGTAGTTGTCACTGATTATATTCACGCTAATGTCTTGAAATATTCATCTGTCAGACAAGCTAATGATAAGTTTTAGTTAATACGACTGTGTTGAAATAACTTCAAACATACAGTATATGAACACGTAGCTGATAATTTTATGGTAGTTTTCAGAGAGAGAGAGAGAAAAAAAAGTCTTCTCATAGTCATACTATTGATATACAAGACCAGTTCGGGGAAATTGGACCTGTATTTCTCTGATTATAGGTATAATATAATTACACTTCGACCTGGCAAATGACGGTCAACTCTAGATATTTGTAGTGGTGTTTCTGTTATGTCAGAGGTGCCCGGTGGTGTGCTGTACCAGTGATAGAGTTCTAGTACAATCATGGAGATGTTTTCCTACTTTCACACTCTCGTCGAGCATGTTATAACTATTTCCGGCAAGTTGCCACCTTGTTCCCGTAATTCAAGCGGTGTCTGGCCGTCTCGTATACATGCAATGATAGGGGTTGATTATAGTCACACCAATGTCTTGCTAGTCATGGATAAAGTACGTTGGAATCCCTGATCGTGTAGTCGTTAATTCTGTCCATAGCCCTTCTAATAAACACGCACTTGCAATATACATTCGCTTTTGGTACAGCACTGTATTGTTTCTATAATTTCATCTATGTCTTGCTGATGGCATAACTGTGGGAGGCCCTGATATTATTGTTTTTGTTATTATTACATCAGGACATTTTCCAATAACTGCATAAAATAATCGGTGAAGACATCGTTAACCATAACTACAACAACGTGATCGATTAGAAAGTTTAAGCCTTTCCTCTCATGTCATGTAGTGATACAATCTTATATGCAGCCAAATTTAAAATAAAAGCCTAAACTCATGTTAGTTTAATTACATAACTTCCTCGATGGTTATGTGTGTCTGTGATATGAACTGTACTATTATATCCAGTATATAACTGCGAGAAAAAACATCAATTAAGGCAGCTCCATCCGTATGTCCATCACTTATTTTGCAGTGAAAGATTCTACAGTGGTATACACACACACACACACACACACACACACACACACACACACACACACACACACACACACACACACACACACACACACACACACACAATACGTTCATTGGCGTAGGTTTTGCAACCACCACCACAAAAACTAGAACTATTTCCTGTGTTTCTACATTTCAACGCTCTCTGTCTGGGCATCCAGCAATGATGGAGCCAAACATTACAGTCACACCCAAAGCGGTACAGGAAAGGGACAAGAACGACCATCACCATCAGTTACCAAGAACCTCCAGTTTACGACAAGCAATTTGCATCCCAATCCACGGACGACCCCCTGCCAGCACCATCTGTTTGTCGTAAAAGGAACTGTATGTCCAAAGCCCAGTGATGAGATGGGGCTGATGTGCTCAGCTGACTGGGCCACATATCTCTTCTGTATTTTCTTCTCTTTCTCTTTGTAGCTCTGTTTTTTTTCTCTTCTGTTTTTCGACCGTTGGTATAGGAATGTTTGGCTGTATTCTTTTCTTTCCTATTCCCCTGTCTGGGTTCTGTTACACGGGGACAAGCATCACTGGGTGTATAGTTTTGCTGCCCAGGAAATGTTGTCTACAACCACTCTTCCTATGATCAAACCCATTTGTGATCATCCAGCATGCGTCGTTTGCGATGGTTAAGTTTCCGAAAACCAGGCTGAGTTCCATAAACAAGAAGAAGAAGGAAAAGAGGAGAAGGAGGAGGAGGGGGAGGAGGAGGAGAAGGACGAGGACGAGGAATAGGAAGGATGGAGAAAATGAAGAAGAGGAGGCATATTAATAATAATAATAATAATAATAATAATAATAAGAAGAAGAAGAAGAAGGAAAAGAAAGAGTAAGAAGAAAAAGAAGAGGAGGAGGAAGAAGAGAAACAGGAAGACGATGAAGAGGTAGAAGAGGAAGAGAAAAAGAAAATGGACAAGAAGTTGAAGAAGAAGAGGAAGAAGAAAGAAGAAAAAGAAGGTGACAAGATGCTGTACCAGGAACACCATGTGCTAGGCAGTGCTGTATTGGGCCGCCATTCTGTGCTGCCACCGGCCTCTGTTGAACAGTGGATTACAACGCATTTATGTCTTATTAACTTTTTTTTTTTCTTGCTAGTTTTCTGAACGAATTTGGTTATATCGGCTCCCTCCTCCCCCCCCCTCTCTGTCTGTCTGTCTGTCTGTCTGTCTCTCTCTCTCTCTCTCTCTCTCTCTCTCTCTCTCTCTCTATATATATATAGATAGATAGATAGATAGATAGATAGATAGATAGATATATATAGATAGATAGATAGATAGATATAGATATAGATATGGATAGATAGAAAGATAGATACTGATTTCAGGACTCCATATTATAATAATACAACTCATAGATAGATAGATAGATAAATAAAAGCACCGAGCCAGAGTGTGAGATAGGAAGTGTGTCAGCGAGAATCAAGCAAAAGGAAACTAGCTTGCATCTCTTAAGTGAAGGAATGCTAGAAGTGCACCGGAAGCTGTACACACATACAGACATACAGAGTTCTAGAAGCTTCCACGACAGTATAGTCCACGTGACACGACCCTTGCTAAACGAGAATGTAGGAATCAGAGATCAGAAAGGGGCTAGCCTTAGAATCGACAGGTAGTGGAGAGAGCAAATAAGAAGAGGGGTCTGACGAGACTTAGTAAATTAAATTCCTGTGTAAGACATACGCTGCTCAGTTTGGACTTTCTTTGAAGATAAAAAATCAAGATCGACTCCCTGTATTCATCTTTAACTCCTCCTGCTCTTCGATTAGCACAATAACTTTAATCAAAACTCAAGACGTACATATTACAAGACCAAAGAGACACACTGTAGACAGATAGATAGATGGGTAGATAGATAGATAGATAGATGGATACAGTAGATAGGCAGATAGATAGAATGATAGATATACACACCGGTATATATATATATATATATATATATATATATATATATATATGCAGGGAGGAGTATTGAAAGTGAGAGTGGCGGGAGTGAGTCATCGCTCTCCCGTGGAGGTATGAGGCAGCGGGAAGTATCACGTGGGCGAGTGAGGGTGCATCCTGAATCACATGGGGTTGTGATGGAGGGGGAGGGTGGAGAGGAACCACTCCCCAGCACGTCTTATGCTCCCGAATATACCCAGACACGTGGGCGAGTGAGGGTGCGTGCAGAGTCACATGGTGATGTCATGGAGGGGGAAGGTGGGGAGGAACCACTCCCCAGCACGTCTTTTGCTCCCCACTATTCACAGACTTCATCCCTACAGCCCCCTAATGTTTCAGAAGGCCGTAAGGGTAACGGAAAGGGAAAGGGTAAAGGCCGAGGGAAGAGGAGTGCAAGTGGGGAAGCCCTCCGCACTCCTCCTCCCCAACCTTCCCCACCAGCATCTCCTCCCCACCCAGATGAAGACGACGATGGGGATGAAGGATTTGTGAGTTGGAATTGGGAGGAGGGGAGTGATTTTTCCCCCATCATTCACTCCTTCACTGAGCAGGGGTGTGCTGGCTGTACTGCTCCCGGTATTCACCCAAATTCCACCAGGCTGGATTTTTTCCACATTTTTTTCAGTGAGTCATTTGTGGAGGAAATAGTGAACCAGACAAACCGTTTCGCTAGCAGCCAGTGACGTGAGAGTGAAAGACTGGGCACAAGGAGCAGGCATTCTATCAAATATGATCACTCAGTCTCCCTTTCAGAAATGTTTTTATTTTTTGCCCTGGTACTTTTGATGGGTATAGTACGAAAGAACAGAATTCCGGCATACTGGACAAGGGACCCTGTTATGCTGACACCAATATTTGGCCAAGTCATGAGCCATAATCGCTTTCAGCAGATTCTAAGTCGCCTCCACTTTTACGATGCTGATGATCCTGCAAATGCAAATGACACAGATAAGATGAGGCGAATTAAGTTGGTCTTTGATCACCTAAGGCAAACATTTCGTTCCTCATTTTATCCCTATAGAGATCTCGTCATAGATGAGAGTCTCGTGTTGTGGAGGGGCAATATTTCATTTTGGCAGTACATACCCAGCAAAAGGCACTGTTTTGGGTTCAAGATCTTTGTTATGTGTGACTGTAGGACTGGTTATGTGCAAGACATAGTCTTGTACACCGGTGCACAGACAGACATAATAGAAGATCAGAGTATTGGACTGTCTGGAGCAGTGGTCACGTCCTTTACCTGGACAACTGGTACACTAGCCCTCTTCTTGCTCATTATCTACACAGGCATGACACGGGTATCTGTGGTACCGTAAAGGTGAACCGGCGTCTCATGGCCAAGGTGGGGCGCAAACTTGACAGAAATGAGGTTGTCTTCTTCCAGGCCAACAATATACTTGCAACAGAACAGTGTGGAACCACAATCGAGAAGTCAGCCTCTTGTCCACGGTTCACCGCCCCTTGATGCACCGTACAGAGTCCGTGGATTACCGGAGCAAGAACAGGCGCCACATATGGAAACCTGAGTGTGTCATGGACTATAACATAAACATGTGCCTGGTGGACCAGTCAGACTCCATGATATCCACGGTCGAGTGTGCCAGGACCACGATGAAGTGGTACAAAAAGCTCTTCTTTCACTTGCTAGATATAACTGCCCTGAATTGCCACCACCAGCACGTCATGACAACAGGAGTTCAGGAAACCTTTGAAGGGTTTGTGAGGGAGCTAACACGAGAGATTTTTGCCCGGTATGCGGTTGAAAGGCCCCAACACCGCACATGCACTGCCCCTACCGCCCAAACTCCCCTGAGAATATCCGCCTGCCATTTCCCTACTCCTATACCTCTCCAGCCAAATAGACCTAGGCCCCAATGCAGGTGTCACGTGTGTAGTAATTCCCGGGTGAGACCTACCACTCAGAGAAAAGACACCCGCTATGAGTGCGTAGAGTGTGATATGGGTCTCTGCATTGACCCCTGTTTTAGTGAGTATCACACCTTGATGCACTTCTGATATGATGTGAATGCGATATGACGCTGATACTCAGAAATAAATGCGATAAACAGATGCTCAGTGTAATTATAAGGCCCATAGATCTGTAAATAGTAGTATGTAAGTGGAAACGGGTGAAATATAAGTGGAAAATTATTATGTAAGTGTATAAATATGATCTAAGTGGAAACATACCTGGCCAGGGTATTTTGTTGCGATAATCTGACGCTCAGTGGAATAAAGAAGGCCAGTAGATATGTAAATATTAGTATGAAAAATGCAAACGGGTGTAATATTTGTTGCATTATTTGTAAGTGCTGAAATTTTTGTCAAAATATTCCTAGCAAGTAAATATAAGTGCGATTTTCTGACGCTCATCGGAATATATAAGGCCCGTATATATGTAAATAGGAGTATACAAGTGGAAACGGGTGTAATATATGTGGGAAATTAGTATGTAAGTGTATGAGTATTATCTTAGTTGAAACATTCATTGCGAGGGTATTTTGGTGCGATATTCTGATGCTCAGTTGAATAAATAAGGCCCTGTAAATATATATTGTGCAGTATTGGGTGTAAACGGGTGTAATGTAAGTGGGGATGTATATCTGGAACTGAAGAAATAAAGTAGAAGTTGAAACACGAGTGGTGGAGATTGTGCTTGCTACGTGAATATGCGCTAGCATTTCGCTAAATCCCCTCGTAATGAATGTAAATACTTGAAAACATTTGCAGTGGTGAAGGAAAGGGTCAATGCAAAGAAAACAATACTATGAAAGTGATAAAACAATATGGTATGTTGAAATACGAGTCATAGCTGAGTAAGCAGATGTGCGCTATAGTTGTGCTACATGTCATCGTAATGAATGAAAACAACTGAAAACATTTACAAACAGTACAAAATAGTAAAATGGCATTGAAACAGTTGTATACAAGTAGAAAAAATGATATGTTGATGGAAACAAGAAACTTAGCACATAGCGTGTTACCACTCTGACCCGACTCGCTATGCTCGCGCGAAGGTACAATGCTTATTTTTCATATAGATGTCAATGAAAACCATTATATTGTTATTCTTATTGTGTCTTAGTTCAAATTCAATAAATGTAGAGGTGTTGTTTGTGGATTCTCCCAAAATTACCTACCATAGAAAACGTGAGTGACTCACACATCAATGACAGAATACGATACCTGGCACGGGGGACCTCACCTGTTCTGACCACTTATGGACCATGTTAAGCCCTTTCTTGGTGATTTTCCTTTGTTTCTCAACAAAAGCGGAAGTTTTACCCCCCCAAAAAAAATTCCAAAATAGCTTGGGATTGGGGGGTGTCGGAGGTGCGAAAAAGCTCAGGACGTGACGGGTTAACCTCTCCTCTCCCACACAGTGGTACCAGACATTTGAGTGTCTGGTTACTGCTTCACTAGTGGTTGTCTCACGCATAGAGGTCCGAAATGGCAGGCAGGTGAATAAGGCGGAACTTTTCCCAGGTGTACCTCTTAAGGTGCTTTTGAAGAGGGATTATAAGATGTCCAGGAACATTCCATTTCCGCCTTTGCACACTAACTCTCAGTATTTGTGCGCATTTGTTTTCTATTACCAGTGACCTCAAATGGCCTCCGACCAGGGACCTCAAATGTCCTCGAAGGCCAACCTCAGATAGCCTATGTCCAAACTGGAGTTATGTGAGTCTCCATGCCAAAAATTAGGCTGCTGAGTCCAGTCGTTCGAGTGTGACCTCAAATTAATGACTTCCCACCAGTGATCTCAAATGACCTTAGAGGTCAACCTCTCGTAGACTATGTCCGAACTGGAGGTCATGTGAGTCTCCATGCCAAAATTGAGCTGCTGGGACATGGCATTGTCTGGGCCAAAAAGGCAAACCTCCTACCAGTGACCTCAGATGACCCAGCTCTGAATTGTGATCCCCTAAAACCATCCTTGGGTCACCCTGATTCAGAATATATATGGGTCTGGAGGTCTCTGGAACATGGTCTGGGAGTGATTGAAGGACAAACAAACAAATAAACAACATGGCTCTGTATGTATATATAGATGAATTTTGTAGGGAAAGAAAAGGTTAGAGAAGGAAGTCAGAGTAAATAAAAGGAATATATTGGTAGATTTAATATAGTGTAGCTTTGTGATGTAGCTAGTATGGCGCAGGTCTATAATACAGATTAGTTGAATGATGGTGTAGCAGCACATAGGCCCTGATGGTTAGCCACAGGCACCCATGCAGATAGACCTCGACCCATGCTTGAGCAACTGACTACATGCCCTCTCTGAGAGAAGTGCCATTTTGAAGCTTGATTATTATTTCGAACTGCACAAAATAAATGTGAAATTCTTATTAATATTTTTTTTTAGGGGGGCGGGGGGGGAGAGATCATTCTAGAAGGCTGGTTTTCCAAGACCGATCGAGGCAGACACCTGAAATTATCAGGAGTGTTGTATCTTAGTTCCAGGCTTCTTTTGGCACAATTTTCTTTTCCAAGCCCTAGCGCCCTCTGTGTTATTTATATATTTTTTTCAGTATTTGCCCTCTTGATCAGCAAAAACTAATGAACTGATTGCTTTGGAAATATTCTGACATGTAGCAGTCAACATATATTAGTGCACCTGGGTATTGATACTGAGATCAACAAATATTTTTTGAGATATTGAATGAAAATCAAAATCGCCACCTCGTGCCTGAAAGTGATTATATCGGAAAGCATTGGCTGATTTTGACCAAATTCGGTGAAAATGTAGTGGGTCATGAGTGAACATAATCTGTGTAGTATGAATGATCTTGACCTTGATCTCAAGGTAATTTTTTTTTAGTCAAAGGAAAAGTCCCTTAATTTTAACTAACTACATAACTAGGCTGTTTCCCCTCTAACTGGTGGTAGCCAAGACAGGACGACACACTCACCAAATACTCATACACACACACACACATTTACTCGTACCTTTGCCTCTAAGGGGAGAAGAGACTACACCTCACCCCACCACACCGCATGAGGGACAACTGCACAGTGCAATCCAGCAACATCCGCAGCCGGGCCCAACAGCAGAGCTGTTTTACTCGTGCCACATCATACTGGGCCCATCCCCTTCCCCCACACTTGACACAATCAGCTGATCACACAAGATGTAGGGGAAAATCCTGTCAAGACCGTATCACCATTTATGCAGTCACTATTTCTCTCCATTCATCCCCGTCATGCACAGCCACTCTTTCATACTCTACAGACATCTCACTCACATGTAACGCTCTCTTCACACTATCAATCCATCCTACTCATTGTCTTTCTCTCAGCCTTACACCTCTCACATCAAGTTCAGTTATCTTTTCCACCAATCGCTTTTCACTCATTTTCTCAATATGCCCAGATTAGTGTAACACTCTCTGCTCAACTCGATCAGCCACCACTTGGATAACTCCAGTTCTTCTTTGCACTTCATCATTTCTCACACAATCCATACTAACCACTCCACACATACTCCTCAGACACCTCATCTCCATGACATTCAATCTCTTCCTTTCTTCTACTTTCATAATCCATGTTTCATCCCCATATAACACAGTCACTACCACTGCTCCCTTATACAGCCTTCTCTTTACATCCATTTTAAGCAAACGACATCTACACACTTCTTCATTCCTCTCAGCACTTTTCCTACTTCATTAATTCTAAACTTCACCTCTACATTTATTCTTCCATCCACAGCAACATGTGACCCTAAATGCTTAAAACATTCTCCCTACTCAAAGAACTCATTATTCAAAACTTCATTCATCCTCCTATCATCTACAACCTCGTACACTTCATATTATTCTTATTCTCATTCACTTTCAATTTCCTTCTTTCACACTCCCTTCCAAACTCCTCTACCAGCTGTCTCAATCTCCCCTCTCAATCAGCCACCAGTGCAGTATCATCTGCAAACAGCAGCTGACTCAGATTCCACTCTCTACCATCAGCATTCACCAGACACAGGCCTCCACCTTACACTCTGGCAGTCACCTTTCTTACAACACCATCCATATAAATATTAACAACCAAAGGCGACATCACACATCCCTGCTGCAGCCTCACTCTCACAGGAACCAATCACTCACAGTCTTTCGTAATCTTACGCACGCTTTACTATTTACATAAAAACTTTTCACTTCTTTTAACAACCTACGACTTAATCCATACTAACTCAAACAATCCACAAAGCCTGTTTGTCAGTTCTATCATACGCTTTCTCTAAATCCACAATCGCCCAAAACACATCCTTACCTTTCGCTAAATACTTTTCACACACCTGTCTCACAGCCAACACCTGATTCACGCATCCCCTTCCCCTCCTAAAACCACACTGCTCATCATCAGTCTTTCCCTCTGTACCCTCACTAACTCTCTTAATCGACACTACACCATAGGCTACACCTTACCTACAGTAGACTTACACCTCTAAAACTAGTACATTCATACTTATCTTTATCTTTATACAGTGGAACTACAATATACACACACTTGCCCAGTCAATCGGCACCATACCACTCACAAAACACGCATGCAGCAATCTTGCTAACTACTCAAAGGTAGTCGCTCCACCACCTCTCAAAAATTCCACAGCACATCCATCCACATCTGCAGCTTTCCTTGCTTTCATCTCCTTTACTGCCTCCTGCACTTCCTCCAAAGAATCACTCAGCTCTCCCAGCACATTAATTCCTTGCTACTTTCCAACTGCCACAGTCTCAGCCTCTCTTTCCTGCTCTGCATTTAACAATCTTTCAAAATACTCCTCCCATCTCTAACTTACTGCATCTATCACATTTAACATCTTTCCATCCTCTGCCTTTACTTGCCCGTCCTTCCCAAACTCTCCCTTTTGCACTTTCTTCACCTCCATCCAACTTCCAATTCTACTGAAAATTCTCAGTCAACTGCCTTCCCCATCTCGCATTTGCTGCTACTTTAGCATAATGCACTGCCTTTCTCGCCCAGTTTCTCTTTTCCTTACACTGCACCTCTCATATGACACCTCATCCTTCCTCTGCAGCAACACTTCATATGCACGCCTCTTCCCAGCTACAGTAATACTTACTTCCCCACACCACCATTCACTTCCCTTTCTTACACCACAACCCACTCGTCTCACGCCACACATCTCTTCTGCATACCGCATCACAGCACGCGTAAACAACTGCCATTCCTCCTCCACACCGCAATTTCCCTTATCTTTCACTGGATTCCACTCATCCTACAGCTTCTCCTGATACTCTGTCATTCTCTCTCTTTTGTCCTACTCACTCACCTTTAAAACTTTCCTGTCACACCCAACTCTCCTAGCTCTTAACCATCTCATACTTACTCTCGACATTCCGACCAGCAAGTGGTGATCAGACATACCTCCACCCTCCCCTCTCAAATCTCTCGCATCCAATAAACTTTCTCTTACATTCCTGGACACAACCACATTTTTTTTTAATGTGAGAAAGAAGGAACCAAAGGCTGAGCCCGTAAAACGTTCCTTCCAAGGAAAAAAAAAACAATACAAAAGAGAGCCAAATTCAAGATCAATTCATTTCGAGATGCCTGGACACAGTGAAGGACTGGGGATCATAGGAAGTAGGAAATACAGACGGAGGGAGACAGTTCCAGAGTTGACCTGTTGCATAAATGAAGGAGTGGGAGTAACATTTAACTCTTGCATTAGAGAGTTGGACAGAAAAGGGATGAGAGTTTCTTGCCAGACGAGTGCTACACGCCCGTCATTGAGGTGGAAGGTTGCAAGCAAACAGTTCAGAGGAACAGTGACCATTGAAGTAGCAATAGAAAAGAGATAAAGAGGCAACAGTGCAACGGAGAGATAGAGGTTGAAGGGAGCCAGTAAGAGGAGGAGAGTTGATGAGACGAATAGCCTTGGACTCCACCCTATTGAGAAGAGGTGTGTGCGGGGAGCCTCCCCACACATGAGAGTTGTACTCTGAACAGGGGCGAATAAAACCCATATATAAAGTTAACAACTGTGCAGGGGTAAAGAAGGCACGGAGTCGGCTTAGCACACCTAATCTCTTGGAAGCAGATTTTACAAGAGTTGTAATATGATCTTTCCAAGATAAGTCCCGAGTGAATGAAATCGCAAGCATGTTCAAGGATGATGCAGGATTGAGCTGGTTATTATTAAACATTAGTGGGTACTCCTGTGGAAGATTTTAACGGGGTGATAGGTGTAAAAACTGAGTCTTTAATGCATTAAAAACAAGATTATTTTTACCCTAGTCAGAGATAAGAGCCAAATCAGACATTAGTTGTACCATAGCCTCATCCCTAGTTTGTTGAAGGAACTGCTGAGATGGATGTTGCGGAAACCGAATGGAACGGAGAAGGGTGGAATAATAAGCGTATGAGTGGACAGGATCAGATGTGCAACTTAGATCATTGATGAATGAAAGGAAGAGAGTTGGTGATAGGACAGAGCCCTGAGGAACAGCACTGTTGATAGATCTAGGAGAAGAACGATGGCCGTCTAGAACAGCAGCTATAGAACGACCAGAAAGGAAGCTATAGACGAAGGCACAGATAGAAGGATAGAAACCGTAAGAGGGCAGTTTGGAAATTTAAGATTATGCCAGACTCGATCGAGAGCATTTGAGATGTCAAGTGCAATGGCAAAGCTATCGGCCGAAGTCCCGAAAGGAGAACGACCAGGAGACTAAAAGGCAGGTGAGAAGATTGCCAGTGGAGCATCCCTGATGAAACCCATACTGAAGATCAGAAAGAAGGTTGTGATAGGAAAGATGCTTTAAAATATTTCTGTTAAGAACAGACTAGAAAACTTTTGAGATACAGGATGTTAAAGCAATTGGACGACAGTTAGAGGGTTGGGCATGGTCACCCTGCTTAGGGACTGGTTGAATGAGAGCAATCTTCCAGCAGAAAGGAAAGGTACAAGTTGAAAGACAAAGGCGAAAGAGTTGACTTAGGCAGTATGTGAGCACAGAAGCACAGGTCTTGAGGACAACAGGAGGGACTCCATCAGGCTATATGCCTTGTTAGTACTGAGGCCAATGATGGCAGAAAATACATCAGCTGAAGAAATTTTAATGTCAGCAATGAGAAAGTCAGAGAGGGGAAATGATAAAGGAACAGCATCGGAATGGTCTAAGGTAGAACTGGAGGAGAAAGTCTGAGCGAAGAGTTCTGCTGTATCAGCAGAAGAAATAGCTACAAAGCCATCAGAGTAGTCGCCTTTTAGGACAGGCAGGGAATACTGCTGCAGAATTCTTTCTGTTACAACCTAGCCGCAGAATGGTAGCACCACCCATACTGCGGCCAGATTATGTCTACAAAAATAAAAGTATATTCAGAAGTTTAGAGGGTGAAGTGTTGGAAGAGTACAACAATGAAGAAACGTTGCTGGTTCCTTGAGAGCAGTGATAAGAAACAGGGAAGTGAGCATGGAAGTGAAAAAGTTTCTACATGACAGTATTGTGATACCAATTCTAACGTATGGAAGTGAAGCTTGGATCTTGTTGAAGGGACACAAGTCAAGAGTGAGAGCAGTGGAAATGAGTTATTTGAGAAAAGCATGTGGAGTCACATGGAGAAACAGACTGACAAATGAGGAAATGAAGGAGCGTTGTGGTGTGGATGTGAATGTGATAGGAAGCATTAAGAGAAACACACTGAGGTGGTTTGGCCATCTGGAGAGGATGGAGAGTGTGACTGACGAGGAGACTGTACGTGAGTGAGGTGGAGGGGGGGAGAGGGAGGGGAAGGCCAAGGATGAGACTGAGGGATGGAGTGGAGAGGTATATGAGAGAGGGATGTGTGAGCTGGGAGCAGGGTGGTAAAATGGCAGGAGACAGGGCGACAGGGATGCGATTTGTTGCCACCCCTTACTGCATTAAGGCGCCTGGCAATAGATAGATAGATAGATATGCAGAACCCTAAGAGTGTCAACTTTTTAAGATCTCATAACAGCAATTATGACTAGTATTTTGTTACACTTTTCGACTATTTCGGGACCTACCATCAAAATATTATGTATATCTCAAAGACTGTACACCATATCTGATGTACAAGTGTGAATTTTTTTTGTTATTACCTCGCCATGACGGAGTCCGGCGAGGTATTATTTTTGTCGAGTTTGTTTCTTTGTTTGTTAGCAACATTACGGAAAAACAGCTGAATGAAATTACATGAAACTTGCAGGATATGTGGGCACTCGTCTCAAAAGAAAGTGATTAATTTTTGGAGGTATTCGAGTGACCCTGAAAGGTTATAATCAATGTCACGGATTTTCAGAGGGCTATTACTTGAAACTGTTTAAAGACAGATATATTTACTATTGTCAGCATACAGGAACTCTCATCTGGACTTTCATCTGGCATCAAGACCTTTGGCCTTGAGTGACCTTGTAAGGTCAAACTCAAGGTCATAGACATTCAGAGGGCTATGACTCAAAACTGGCTGAAGATAGACATTTACTATTATCAACATATAGAAAGTCTCATTTGGCCTTTTAATTGGTACCATGACCTTTGACTTTAATTACATTTGAAAGGTCAAACTTAAGGTCACGGATATTTAGGGGGCTATAACTCGAAACTGGTTGAAGATGGGGAGATTTACTATTATCAAGATATAGGAAGTCTCATATGGGCTTCCATTTGGCACCATGACCTTTGGCCTTGAGTGACCTTGAAAAGCCAACGCCAGGTCACGGCTTTTCAGATGGCTATAACTTGAAAACAGTTGAAAATAACTGCTGTCAGGCGAGGTTTGTTGTGCCTGTCACCACTTGTTCTAATTTGGAATGTGGCATAATCATCTGTAATGTGGAGTTGTTTGAATATTGCTTCAGCAATTTAAGAATTGTAGTTATTATTCTAGTTATTATTATTGTTATTACTATTATTATTTTATTATTATTATTATTATTATTATTATTATTATTATTATTAATTTATTTTTATTCTTATTCTTATTATTATTATTATTATTTGTATTATTATTGTTTTTATATTTGTTGTTGTTGTTGTTGTTGTTGTTGTCATTGTTATTAAGAACTTTATCTTCTGTGGAGTTCTTATTGATACTGTAGATATTATTATGACTCTGTTGGGGGGGGGGATCTACATGGCTGGCATTCCAAGACCGTTCGAGATAGAGATCTGAAATTTTCAAAAGTGATGTATCTTTGTTGCAGGCTTCTTTTGGCACATTTTTCTCTAGCATTAGTGCCACCTATGTTATTGTTTTTTTTTCAAATTTTCTCTCCTACGCAGCAAAAACTCCCGAATCAATTGCTTTTTTAAATGTGTCATTATGTAGTCGTCAACATATACTAGTGGACCTGGGTATCGATACTGAGATCCACCAAATACTGTTTGAAATACTGAGGAATAACAAAATGACTGCCTCATGCCTGAAAGTGCTAAATCAGTATATATTTGGCAGATTTTGACCAAACTGTGGAAACGTAGTCGGTCATGAGTGAACATAATCTGCATTGTATGAACGACCTTCACCTTGATATTAAGGTGACAGGTCAAAATCCGTAAAAATTTTTTGAATCATACCAAACGCCCCTTAATAGGCTATCAGGTCTACAATGATAAAAGAATTTCCAGATTCCAGTATGTAATCAACATATACTAGTGCAACTGGATATTGATATTGAAATCCAACAAATACTTTTTGAGATATCGAGGAAAATCAAAATGGCCACATCATGCCTGAAAATGTTAAATCGGCAATTATTTGGCCGACTTAGATCAAGTTAGGGACAAATGTAGTGGGTCATTAGTGAACAGGATTTGCATATACCACCCACTTTCTATGGCTTTGAAAAACATGAAAAGAACAATGTTTTCATCAAAACAACATGTAGACATACTAGCATTCTTTGCTTTTTCGGGTGTAATAATGAGTAGTAAATATCCAACAGGATGCATATGAATTTCTGTTATGAGAATTGCAGAGTCTTTATAATGAACATGTTGCAGTTTAATGCAGATGAGAACTCAACAATGACCCAACTTGTGGAAGGTCGAATAAGTACACAGTTTTTATGTAGCAAGTATGGGAACTCATTTCAAGACTATGAAGTGTTTCGTTATATATCTGCACCAGTGTCCTCTGTTGTTGCGACTGTGCTATCAGACTTTCTGTTAGGTCGTCCTTATAGACACGTAGACACTGCCCTGCACCTCAGTCAAGATGGAATACTGAAATTGCATGAACTCCTGATGTTCTCTTTGTATTGCTTATGAGATTTGATTCATATCTACAAAATATATATTTAAAGTTCAAATGCAATAAGTGATTGTCTCTAAATATGGTATTCATTCTGAATGTCAGCAGTCATGAATCATCATGGCATGTACTGTGTATTGCAGTTTAATGGTCATTACACAGTCAGATTAAAGACCACAGCCATGATCAATTTATTGTTTCACTCCAATGACACCCGTTTCTATGTACCGTGTATAATTTACCAAGACATAGTAGCTTCCCATATATAATGGTTTACATGAAATTTAAATTCTCACATATATAGTTCTTGGTTAGAACAAATATCATGTCACTTATCTCTGCACATTCATTTTATGATGCATTATTAATAATGCACCATTTACCACAACCACTCTTAATACTGTATAGATTTCAAAGGCTCTATACCAAGTCTGATGTACAGGTGTGGATTTTTTTTTCCATTCAAATATGGAGTGTAGCATTACCATCTTGAATGTGGAGTTCTTTGAATATTGCTTAAACAATTTAAAAATTCTAATTAAAATTCTAATTCTAATTATTATTATTATTATTATTATTATTATTATTATTGTTATTATTTTGCAAGAGGCTGCCTTTGGTAAACGCGATATCTTCGCCCTTGCCTTATATAATGCACCTTGTTCTCTCTAGCTGAGGTAACTAACGGTACAGCACTACACAGTCAAGTCCAGACATTTGATAACCGCTCTAACCTTTTCCTGCCGGCCCCGAGTAAACCAAACTGATGTCTTTGAAATATACAAACTGTATACAAACTGGTCCTAAGAGGCTGCGGCTGCAATGGACAGGTATACTTAAAGTGCTGTTAGAAAAATTCATATGTATTTCTGCTCATCAACGTTCAAAATCACAGATCCTGATTTCAGATATATTGTTTGTAGTAAAGAGACTTCGGGTGTAATGTGATTTACATTTTCTTCATCATTTTTATATTCATCATGACTTTTCTTCCCATCGAACTGTAGGGTAAGACAGGGTCCAGAAAACAAGGAAGGGAAAGTATATAATGAATCGCCACAATATACCCAGTTAAAATGGCCTGACTGTTATTCATGTTCCAGTCAGGGGGTTGTCATGGTTCGATTCACAAGCCAAACCATCCACGCATTATTGATTTTTCCGTTTTGATATGCTTCTTACAGATAGAATCAGTTCATCGATTACAGAGTTTAAAAAATGGGAAGGCAATCCCTCGTACTGTGCTACTTTGTACATAATTCATCCAACCAACTCGATCTGTGTCATATCCATAGCCCCATCAACTTCTACGAACACTTTCTTATGTAAACTACTTATTTACTGGAACCATCCACTTTCTTAGCCAGCTGCGCCTCCTTCCACCAAACGCTCATAAATACACTTTTCACCACTCTTTCTCCATTAATTATCACCATATGACCATATATTCAACACAGAGTATCATCCATATATTCTATTCTCAACAAAATACCTTAACCTTTATCTTTGATGACTCACACTATTTCTTATGGATTCAATGTGCTGTACGCACGCATTCCACTCACATTCTTCAGCACACCACCTTTTACTGTTCTTACTCCCGACTTTTTGCAATCGTACGATAACAAAGTGTCACACCCACACGTTAATGTGAGTTCCAACACACCTTCACGACAGTATGTCACAATAAAAGTTTAAAATGTGAATACCGTTTTGTATTTGTGCAACATCATCACTTGAGAAAAAAAAAGAAACAAATAAAAGTGGCATAACTTAGCTTATAATCTGCGGTAAGCTAGTCTTTGTTTCACCTCTTAACACGCAGACATGCTTTTTATTGCCAGAACATATGCCCCCTGCAAGTCGGTGCACTTTTCTTGTTATCGTAGTAGGAAGAGAAGACGTTTTGTTAGGACAGTACCGTAGCTGAACACAAATAATGATAAAGTTTAACCCGCCCCGTCCCGGAGACTTGAATTCACGTCCTCACATGATGTGCACTCATATCCCGGAGACGTAAATTAACGCGGGAACATTGCAAGGTCCCTAATTTGCGCAATTTTCAATTTTCGCTTGTGATTTTTGGCACGTTTACACGGGACACCTTCCTCTATTCCTCTACAAGATGCCAAGCAGGGACAATGCCTTACATCGCATAACCTCTCCCCCCCCTTGCACGCCATTGTCTCGGCAATTCGCTTGTTACCAGTGACCTGGCCAATAAAGACATTCAGGGCCAGAGTGATTCCCCAATCGATGACAATGTGGAGGACAAAGTTTACATAGCATTAGAGGAAGAAACAGTCAGAAATGATGATCAGGTAATGTGGCAAAAAAAGGTCAGGAATGGTGATGAGTTAGTGAGTGAAACAATGCTTATAATGCCTATATTACCGTTTGAAAACCAATATACTCTCGTACTACATATAAATTCGTACCAAATAAATAAATAAATACCGTTTATGAGTGGTTTGGAATAGTTATCCTCCCATAAAACTCGTTTTCATTGCAGCCAGCCTGATAGAAAACCCTGTAAGGTAAGGAGGTACTCCTACCTGGATCGAGTATTTTAAACCTCAGGTGAGCGATTTCTCTATGAATTTTCGATGTTTCTCATCAGAAGCGGATGTTTGAGCCAAAAAAAAAAAAGGTCCAAAAATGTCGGGACTGGGGCGTACCACTACCCAGAAAATGTCGGGATGGGGGGGTTAATGATGTAGGTAACATGATGCAGCTAGAATTAAGCGTGTGGGTCTCTGTGGCCTCGGTTTCAGAACCCTTGGCATACTGTGTGTGTGTGTGTGTGTGTGTGTGTGTGTGTGTGTGTGTGTGTGTGTGTGTGTGTGTGTGTGTGTGTGTGTGTGTGTGTGTGTGTGTGTGTGTGTGTGTGTGTGCGTGCGGCATTTTAGTTCCGCCAGCTATCGGGGAGTGTAATAAGTGAATGCGGTGTGTGTGTGTGTGTAAAGCTGAGGCATACTGGCGTGGAAAGGAGTCGAGTTACAACCATAACAAACCACACAGCTCCCGGCATAGCCATAGTCATGTGGGGGGTGGGGAGTAAGGGAGAGAGAGAATGGGGGAAGATGGTGAGAGAAGCGTTGCGGGGGATGACGAAGGGGAGAGAAAGTTAAAAAAAAAAAAAAAAAAAAAGGAAGGTAACAAGAATAGAGTGAAAGAAACGTTATCGTACCTTCAGGATTAACAAGTATGCCTAAAGGACAGGAAAGAAGGAAAAATAAGGAAACTAAGTAAGGGCCAACTTACATTCCCAATGCATTAACCAACTGTAATGCATGGATAAGACTCTCCATTACTTAATAAAATTGTCTGGAAATAGCTAGAATAAAGTGAAAACAGGCTTTATGTTGGTAGAAGTAATAAATACATTATATTAGGCACAAGTTACTGTCCCCATGCATATTATTATATGCATCAGTGGTCATGCTCTAAGTTTTATCATTGTGACGGATTATGTTTGTGAATCAGATTAAACTGACTAATAATGATGAACTATTTACAGGATGTACTTAACCCCTTTTTGTATAACATGTTCTTCCTTAAAAAGTAAACAATCTCGAGATAGCTAGAAAAAGATATAAAACATGTTTAAGTGCTTCAGGTAGCTCATTCCGATATGACCTGTAAGGGTTTAAATCCAAGGAATGGTCAGAGTTAATGGCTCACATAATACCACTCAGAGAAGAGAGAATTATCACTCATCTTCAACGTATTTTAATTTTTTATGCAAGGAAGAATGAACCAAGGGCAGAAGCCGGCAAACCGTTCCTTCCAGGAAAAAAAAGAACAAAAACAGAAAGCCAAATTCAAGCTCCATTCATTTCGAGATGCCTTTATTTTATGCTAGGAAGAAGGAACCAAAGGTCACGGGCCCGCAAACTGTTAATTCCAAGAAAAAAAAATACAAGGGAGAGCCAAATTCAAGATCCGATCATTTCGAGATGCCTGGACACACTGCGTTTGAAAGACTGGAGATCATAGCTAGCAGGAAATACAGACAAAGGGAGACAGTTCCAAAGTTGACCTGTTGCATAAATGAAGGACTGGGAGAAACGGTTAACTCTTGCATTAGAGAGCTGGACAGAAAAAGGATGAGAGTTTGCTGCTAGACGGGTGCTTTGCTCCCGTCGTAGAGGTGGAGGGATGCAAGAAGACAGTTCAGGGGAGCAATGACCATTGAAGTAGCGATAAAAAAGAGATAAAGATGCAACAGTGCAACGGAGAGATAGAGGTTAAAGGGAGCCAGTAAGAGGAGGGGAGTTAATGAGACAAAAGGCCTTTGACTCCACTCTATTGAGAAGAGCTGTATGTGGGGAGCCTCCCCACACATGAGAGTTGTACTCCACACAGGAGTGGATAAAACCCGTGTATAAAGTCAACAACTGTGCAGGGGTAAGGAAGGAATTGAGTCGGCTTAGCACACCTAATCTCTTGGAAGTAGATCTTACAAGAGATGTAATATGATCTTTCCAAAATAAGTCCCGTGTAAATGAAACCCCAAGCATGTTCAAGGATGATGCAGAATTAAGCTGAATATTATTAAACATTAGTGGGTACTCCTGTGGAAGATTTTGACGGGTTGATATGAATAAGAACTGAGTCTTTATTACATTAAAAACAACAAGATTATTTTTACCCTAGTCAGAGATACGAGCCAAGTCAGACATTAGGTATGCCATAGCCTCATCCCCTGTTTGTTGAAGTAACTGCTGAGATGGACGTTAAGGGAACCGAATGGAAAGGTGAAGGGTGGAGCCATCAGCGTATGAGTGGATAGGGTTAGATGTACAGTAGGGTGGAGTGAAAATATTTTTTTTTGAAAAGTTCTTATGAGTACTGTTCAGTAGTTGCAATATGACTCCAAAAGACTTCTCCTGAAGTTTAACACTAATCAGATAATATCTTGAGGTGCCTCCGCAGCGCTACTTTATTCACGATATGTGAAATATATGTATAAATGTAATTTTCATTTATCAACATCTTTATGTGAAAATTGGTTATGGGTAGTGTGAATTAGATAACCAAAGACATCATAATAACTATCTTGAAGTTACAATGACAATAGATGATAACTTCAGGTGCCTCAATTAATCACATTTTGCTTGAAATATCCATTATTAGTATAAATTTACCGCTCATATATGTATATTGCTTCTCAGAACCGATTTATATCGAAAACAGGACTGAGGTAGTAAAATGTTAATTTTTCAGGTGCAGCCTTCTCAGAGAAGAAAAAGTGCTTGATACCATAACTGGCAAATCTGACCATGACTCCCATTAACACCTAATTGAGTAACTGAGTCAGGACTTGTGGATCTGTTGTGGATCTGTAGTGGTTGTACCCCGCTCTTACTCACAATGCAGGATTCTTATAGATCAAAGCCAAGTACTTCATGTTCCAGGCAAGGGATGTCATGTCCCATTTTTGGAAACCCAAGTGACTTTGATGAAAGACAGTTACCAACTTACAGTGATATCATGAAATGCTTTAATCAAGAGAGGTGGAAACTGAAACATTCTTCCAACAATAAGGATCCTGCAGTTCGCAGTGTTGCAGCTAATGTTGCTAAGAAGCTTGTAAACATTTATGCCAAAGCATCCATTCCCACACTGTCATGGAAACGAATAATAGACATGATAAAAGCCTATCATGTGAAACATCGGAATTTAATGAAGAACTACAAAGGCAAGAAAGACACCAAATCATTCAAAGAAAAACTTGAGAAGTTTAAAAGTGATTCAGGCAAATTATTTGATATTTCATCGTGCAAGTGTGAGGATTTCCAACTCTGCTCATGTGAAAAAGCCTACAAAATCCCATTACTGGAGAGAGACTTCATCGTTGACCAGCGAACAAATCGAGAAATGGTCATCGGAGTTGATGCACAAACTACACGTATGTTAATGAAGAGACAAGAAAGAAAAAGAAAAGTATTGAAAGCAAGAAAACTTGATAATGAACCAGCAAATACTGAAATATCTGATCACACATCATCCTGTAGTGATGCAACATCTTCAGACACAGAGTACATTCCACCTTTAAAGAAGCAGTGGAAGGAGGGAGAACAAAAGAAGAAACATGCAGCCAGTACGAGTAAAAGAAAATTATCTAACTTAGCCCAAGCATGTGATAGAACAGGAGTGTCAGACAGAGCAGCAGCATTGATTTCAACCTCGGTTTTGGAAGATTATGGCATTGTATCACTAGGAGCCAGCAAACACATTATCGATCGCAGTAAAGTTCGACGAAGTCGGTCTCTAGGTAGAAAAGAACTGAAGAAAGCAACATTCACAAAGAAAACAGAAATAAAGAGCATTTACTTTGATGGACGAAAAGATCATACACTGGTAAATGAGAAAATAGGCTCAAATTATCACATGAAAACTGTCAGCGAAGAGCATATTGCCTTAATCACTGAACCAGATGCAACATACCCAGGTCATTTTGCTGTTGGTAGAGGAAATGCCAAGAATATAGCACAAGGAATTTTAAGACATCTAGATGAAAACAGTATTCCAAATGACTCTTTGATGGCTGTTGGATGTGATGGAACGGCTGTAAATACTGGTCTCAAAGGTGGTGCAATCAGAATACTAGAATACAAACTTGGAAGACCACTTCATTGGTTTATATGTCAGCTACATGCGAATGAATTGCCACTGCGACATTTGATACAAGAAATGGATGGTAGGACAACTGGACCACAAGGCTTTACAGGTGACATTGGGAAAAAACTTCATGACTGTGAGAAGCTCCCAATAAAAGAATTTTCTAAAATTACTCTGGAAATGTGTCAACTTGATCAAAAGACAGTCAATGATTTAAGCAGTGACCAAAGATACCTTTATGATATTAGTACTGCTGTTGGATCAGGGCAAGTTACTGAAAGTTTAGCAGCCCGTCAGCCTGGAAAAATATCACATTCTCGATGGCTCACAACTGCAAGTAGAATTCTAAGGTTATATGTCTCAATGACTAAGCCATCAGACACCTTAGTAGCCTTAGCCACTTTTGTGATGAAATTCTACGTGCCAATGTGGTTCAATATCAAGTCATATTGCCTAGCTGTTGATGGGGCTAAGAATGTCCATAAAACTCTGGTACTGTTCAACAAACTCCCTGAAGCAATACAGAAGATAATTAAACCTGTAATTCAGCGTAATGCTTTCTTTGCCCATCCAGAAAACATAATCATCACAATGGTCCAAGATGATCGTAACTACATTAGAGAGCTTGGATGGCGTCGTATCATCAAGAAAGCAAGGAGCACTGAAAAGAAAACAAATACGTCAGTTCACAATACCCAAATTGAATTTCTCAAGTAATGACTACACACACATGATTGACTGGAATAAATCTGATGTGACAGAACCTCCTTTGACAGCTCAATATTCAGATGAGTTCATTGATAGACAGATAAAAGAAAAGAGTAAGCTGAATTTTGAAAGGTTCCCATGTCATTCGCAGGCAGTAGAAAGATTAATCAAATTGGTTACAGAAGCATCATCATCAGTTTGTGGAGAAGAGGCAAGAGATGGATTCATTCGAGCAAAACTAGCATCCAGATCAAAAATTCCCAAGTTTGAGACCAAATCACAGTATGCACATTGCACAATGAAATATAGTTGTTAGCTTGCAGTGAATAAAAGCTAATGCTCAATATGGTTGGGTGGATGGGTTGGGCATGGGTGGAACTCAACATACAGCCACCTCCTCGTGGTGAGTTCTGGGTTATATTGACCGCATAGCGGCTTATCTGCAGGTTAATATAAGCGAAGAGCTGTATCGGTAGAATGTAACTGTACTGTAAAAATAAACTTTACGAAATAAAAATTGTGTTCCTATAAAATTTTGGTGAAAAATACCTGCATGCTGCATATTCTTACATAATTACAAAAAATGACATTTTATGGATGAAAAAACATGAATAGAGGCACCTGAAGATATTCCCCAAGATAGTTCAGATTGAAAACATAGTTTCTTGATTACATATGGCAGCAAATGCACACTACCCGCTTATGCTATATTGAGAAAATGCATAACAAAAAACATGTAGAAAAAAAAGCATTTTTCAGCTATATTACTAAACTTTAAGTGAAAAAAGGCACCTGCAGATATTGCGTGAGGGAGTTCAAATTTGAAACACGATATGTTGATGTCATTTGACAGCAACTGGACACTACCCATTGAAGATTTTCAAAAAAAGTTAAAAAAATGCATATTTTCACTCCACCTTAATGTACAGCTTAGAAGATCACTGATGAATGAAAGGAAGAGAGTTGGTGATAGGACAGAGCCCTGAGGAACACCACTGTTGATAGATATAGGAGAAGAACGAAGGCCATCTACAACAGTGGCTACAGAACGACCAGAAATGAAGCTGTTGACAAAGGCATAGAGAGAATGATAGAAACAGTAAGAGAGCAGTGTGGAAATTAAAGATTTATGCTAGACTCGATCGAAAGCCTTTGAGATGTCAAGTCCAATGGCAAAGCTTTCGCCAAAGTCCCGAAAGGAAAAAGACCAGGAGTCTGAAAGGTAGGTGAGAAGATTGCCAGTCGAGTGTCTCTAACGGAACCTATACTGATAATCAGAAAGATGGTTGTGATAGGAAAGATGCTTTAAAAATTTTCTCTTAAGAATTGACTCGAAAACTTTTGAGACACAGGATGTTAAAGCAACTGGATGATAGAGGGTTGGGAATGGTCACCCTACTTTGGGACTGGCTGAATGAGAGCAAACTTCCAGGAAGAAGGAAAGGTACAAGTTGATAGACAAAGGTAAAAGAGTTTACCTAGGCAGGGTGTAAGCACAAAAGCATAGTTCATGAGGACAACAGGAGGGACTCCATCAGGCCCATATGCCTATTAGTATTAAGGCCTGTGACGGCAGAAAACACATCAGCTGAAGAAATTTTAATGTCAGCCATGAGGAAGTCAGAGGGGGAAGTGATGGAGGAACAGCACCGGAATGGTCTAAGGTGGAACTGGAGGAGAAAGTCTGAGCAAAGAGATCTGCTTTATCAGTTCAGTAGAATTCATAGCTACAGAACCATCAGAGTAGAAGGGAAGAAGGAAGGAAGGATGATAAGGTAAAGTTGTTAGAAAGATTTTTGGTAAGGTGCCAGAAGAAGCGGGAAGAATTCAAGTTGGAGAGTTGAGAGCATTTAGTACGGATGAAATTATTTTTTGCAGGGCGAAGAACAGACTTAGCACAATTCTAGGCAGGAACATAATGATGTTATTCAGGGGTGGGTTGGATCTGGTACCTTTTATAGGCCCTCTCCTTGTTGTGGACAGCATTAGAACAAATGTGATTAAATCAAGGCTTTCTTGCATTAGTCAAAAGATATGAGAAGGGAATGTATGCTTCCATACCCGGGAGAATAACCTCCGCAATGCACAATGCACACTCCAATGGCTCCCTGCCATGGCGGCAATAATCGTTCCAGGGAAAATAAAAGAACTGCCAGAGGGCCTCCCAATCTGCAGCTCCAAAGTGCCACAGTCAACGTTTGTTTGGAGGGTCCACAGGCTGTACTGATGCGATATGACAGGTTAAAGTGATAAGGATGTGATCGGAGGAGCCCAACGGAAAGGAAAGATTAACAGTGTAAGCAGAAGGATTAGTTGTAAGGAAGAGGTTAAGTATGTTGGAGCTCTCTCCAAGGCAGTCAGGGATACGGGTAGGGTGCTGTACAAGCTGCTCTAGGTCATTAACCCTGAGGGACAATCGTTCATTACATACCTCATCCCCACATTCGTTGGGTCTCACAAAACCCATTTTTGGAAAAATTAAAAAAGCACATTTATAATCAAACTTTAATGAATCTAAAGAAATACATACAAAATTTAACCTTTCTACTTTAATCTGAAGCCCCAAATAACTCAATTAAAAGAACACCTAATTCTTCAGGGGTGACCAGAGAAAAACACGATAAATGGCAAAACTTACTATAGGGGCATAGATTAAAATGTAATAATCTAATAAGGATAACACTTAAGACTTACTCTTCGCTCACAGTCTTTCAGGTCCCTGGACCATCTGCTGTGGCTGCCACAACCCTCCGACACATTCACTCACTGTGACAGAGGTGAACAAAAAGGGGCCATATTTTAGGGTCGAAAATTGACATACATGCAATAATGATGTTATTCCTAGTTATGTGATCCTGTTAATGAACTCTATATGAAGTTTATTACTCCCTACACTTGACACAGAGAGTGTAGAAGTGGCTCTGGCAGCCAGGCTGCTGACACCTGTGGCACCTGAAGCGTGTCTTTCTGTCTTTACACGATGGGCAATGCTTGCAGTGGGGTGAAGGGTAACGACTTTCTGCAACCACTGGCCCTGTTGTGCTGGTAGTACTGGTTGGTGAAGGGAGGTTACAGATGTCAGTGATGAGTTTCTTCAGGAGTATTGATAGGGTGGGAGTGTTTAGCCTCTCTTGTGCCCATGGCCTGATAAATTCTCGTTCTATCTGTTGCATGAAGTGCCACCTGATCTCACTTTTGCCACCTGTCCTCTCCATATTAGCAGTGTGAATAAACCAGGAGTTTATCACAGCACCATTCAGCATGCCATAGAAAACACACATCGGCTATCTTCTGGTCGTTCGGCCACATGAGTAGATGGCACACATCTGGTCATAGGTGTCTACACCACCTTTGCTTGAATTATAATATTCAACAATTTCTGGCTTGCCTTTCTCCCACAAGGGTGGCTGCGTGTGCATAGATGACAGCAACAGTACTATCTTCTTAGTCTTAGAAGTAGCAGTCATGTACGACACCAGAGTCATTCCCTTTGTAAACAGGAGCGTACTTGAGCCCAACTCACGAGTTGTTTTGTCTTTTATCTGGGCTGACACTTCCTTCTTATTAGCCCTCATTGTCCCCACAAGGGTCATGCCACAGTTTTTTTGGAGGACAGACATGAGGGACACTGAAGTAAACCAATTGTCAGTCGTGACATTCCTGTCTGAATGGTGGTATGGGCTTGTGAGGGTCTTTGTGAAGTAGTAGCCGAGGTTTATGCCACCTTGAGGCCTTGTGCTTTCCTTCCCCAGGTAAGGGATTGCACCCAGCAGGTATTTGGATTTGTTGTCACATATAAAGACAAGCTTGATACCATATTTGGCAGGCTTATTTGGAATATACATTCGAAATGGGCACTTGCCTCTAAATCCCAAAGGCTGTTCATCCACAGTCAGGTTCTCACTTGGTGTGTATAATTTTTTATAATTTTCTATGAAAATGTCCGAGATTTTCCTAATAGGTGCAAACTTGTCTTGCTCCTTCCTCTTTTCCCTTGTAGTAGGATTGTCGAACCACAGAGAGTTCTTCAGGAACTCAAATTGAACCTGGGACAAGGTAGCATGGTACAATAGTGCACCAATGTCGTGGGCCCACATCTCTGAGATTGAGAAGTGGTTATCTCTTTGACGGCCACTTAATATAAGCACTCCCAGAAAAAGCCAACAATTCTGTCTGTACCACGGGGTTGAGCACACCTGTTCTTGCATACTTTGCTGCATCACTTTCAACTATTTTATTGGTCCATTCACAGACCTCATCCAAGATATCATCTGTGAACAGCATCCTGAAACATTTCTCTGGGGTGTCTGCACTCCTTGCTACTTGCGTGGGTCCTGGAGTCTCACAAATCATATTGTGTGATGGTATTCATGTGACTGAGGAAGTCTGGGGACGACAGTTCAACCTAAACTTATATGCACTTGATATTGTGGAGCACTGGAAATCCACAATTGCTGGTACATCTTGCTCATCACGTCGTCGTCGCCTTCCCCTACCAGCAGTAGAAGCAGCAAGGGTAGCAAAAGAGGTGGCAGTGACTGCAGTGACAGTAGGCTTGCGAGGTGTAGGGGTCATTATCCTCCTCTTCCTTTTTCTCGAAGGTTGCCACTCCTCACTATCACTCGTGTCTGCCTACCATATTATAGGATCATACTCTGTGTCCAGGTCACTGTCATATAGTACATCAGATTCTAAATGATGTTCTATCTCATCATTACTCGAAGGCTTTTCTCTCTCTTCTACCTCTTTTGTCTCACTGTCATCACTCAATTCACTCACTGCAGATAGTCCAGTGGTGTTCTCCATCTTTACCATTTCTTCCTCACTAAGGCGTTCTTTCCTCCCTTTTCTTTAAATTTTTTCTAGAATGTATAATATATTGTCTCTGAAAAAGATTATTCAATGCCTGCAAAAAAAAACACACACACAATTATTCATCACCATTATCACTCACGTGTTGTTCATCATATACTCCAGTTCGTCGTCAGTAACATTTATCATCTCCAGATTTCCATCATTTCACTATAAAAGTCACTCTGGAGAGCAATATTTACTAGTGTCACGTATATATTTTTCACTACAAACACATTCGTTGGGTCTGTTACACCCAGTGTTAAATTAGTATGCCCCAGCATTCGTTGGATGTGGTACGCCCAAAATAGATATATGGGAAAAACCCATAGAGACTGCTGAGTGACACTACCTTCCCTGTCCACTGCTAGACAAATGCTGAGGGTACTGGAGCAGGCAGCCGTGCTTCCCCTCAACCCACGCAGTTATTACATGAATTTCATAGTGTCGGGTCGACATCCAACGGATGCCCCTAAGGGTTAAGGACAGAAAAGATGTAGGCTTGTTCACTAGGTGGATCAGTAAAAGGAGAGGAGAGCCAAAGGTGGTGGTGAACATTGAAATCTCCTAGAAAGGAGATTTCATAGAAAGAATAAATGGATAGAATGTGTTCCATCGTAGAAGTAAGATAGTTGAAGAATTTTCCATATCTCAGTATAATTAGGGGATAAGTAAATAGTGCAGATATACTTAGAGAATGACAAGAAAGCCAAAGCCAGAGTGTAGAGAATTAAGAAGAATCGAGTTCATGAAAACTTTCTCTATATTCATTTGGCTTTGAAATGAGTATAGAAAAAGTAGGAGGATACAGAAAAGGGTTTGCTGTCAGTTGTAGTTGTCTCAGACAACTGAGTCTCAGTTAGGAAAAGGTGAGATTTAGAGGAGAGGTGGTGCTCAACAGAGCGAAAGTTAGGGGAAAGCCCGCGAATGTTGCAGAAATGAAGATGTGAGTCACTCCCTGGGGGTAGGGGAGTTTCAAGAATACTCCCCCAGTATCCCTGCTTGTCGTACAAGGCGACTAAAAGGGTGGTGGGTTAGTGCCCCATCCCGTAGAAAGAACTAACTAAACAAACGAATAAAGCGCCTCAGACCAGGACGGACCATACGTTGACGACTAAGGAACGGACAAATGACATTCTGAGGCTGGGAACATGGAATGTGAGAGGAGTGAATGATGAAGTGAAAGAGAGAGAGATTGTTCAGGTGCTTGAGGATGCAAAAGTGGATATATGTGGATTGACTGAAACTAAATCGAAAGGTGAAAGGGTGAAAGAATGGGAATATGGTTTAGGTATATGTGCGGGAGTTAATGAGAATGAGAGGGCAAGAGAGGGAGTATGTCTGATGATAAGTAAGAAGTGGAAGGAGAATATAAGAGAGTAGGGAACAGTGGGTGCAAGGATTGCATGGGTGAGGATGAAAGTAGGTATACAAGCATGGGCAATTGTGTGTGTGTGTATGCTCCGACAGAGGATCGAGTGGCAAGAGTGAAAGATGAGTTTTGGGTGAGAGTAGAAGCATGTATGGACAAATTTGAGAGGAGCGAGAGAGTGCTTTTGATTGGAGACATGAATGGCAAAGCTGGGGTATGAGTGGATGGAGTGGTTGGTCAGTGGGGTGTGCCAGCTGACGAAGATGGGAATGGTAGTGCTTTGGTGGACATCTGTGCTGGTAAGGGGTTGGCAATAGCCAACACCTACTTTCGACATAAGATGATCCACCGGTATACATGGAGAGTAATGAGGAGGATGGATGGTGAACTTGTTGACCGAAAGGCAATGATAGACTATGTGTGTGTGGATTAGGGAATGAGAAGACAAGTGTTGGATGCAAGAGCGTGGAGAGGGTGGGGGAATGAAGTCTCGGACCATCACTTAGTGATGGCCAAGGTGAAGCTGCAAAGAAAATGGTTGAGGAGACGCAGGGGAAGACAGGAGGAAACAGCTCCTATGAGAAGAGTGGAGAATTTGCAAGATAGTGAGAAAATGCCAGAGTATAAAAGCATAGTGGAAGAAAGATTGGGAAGGTATGAGCTAGAGCAGATGAATGGGGTGGAAGACGTTTGTAAGATATTTACGTAAGAGATAGGCGCAGCGTGGGAGGTGGTTTGTGGAGTGATGAGGAGATGCAAGGGTGTGCAATGGACAGCATGGTGGAATGATGAGGTGAAAGGAGCTGTGGAACAAAAGAAAAAGGCATATAGTGAATGGTTAGTGAGTAGAGGTAGGGGAGAAGATGAGTGAGAGAAGAGAGAGGTATATGTGTGTAGGAGAAGGGAGGTGAAGAGACTGGTGAAGGAGATTAAGAAGAAAGTGGATGAAGAGTTTGGGAGGAATCTGAGTGTGAAATGGAGGGAGAGTAAGAAATTATTTTGGAAGGAGGTAAAGAAAGTCAGGCAGTGTGAAAGGGGAAATAGTAGGGGAGTGAAAGATAGGAATAATAGATTGTCGGTGGAGAAAAGAGAGAAATTGAGGAGATGGAAGGAACACTTTGAGGATTTGTTGAATGTGGAGAGTGACAGCAGTGCGAGTATAAGTGGTTGGGGAATGGCTGGGAGAAGGAGAGATGAGAGGAGGGAGGAAGACATCAGTAGGACGGAAGTAGTGGAAGCAATGAAGAAGATCACTTTGGGGAAGGTCCCAGGAATTGATGGAGTGTGTGGTGAAATGCTGAGGTATGGAGGTGAGATTGTTGTGGAATGAATATGGAAGTTGTGTAGATTGGCTTGGGAAGAGGGAAGGTTCCAGAGGACTGGAAATCAGGTATAATTGTTCCTTTATATAAAGGAAAAAGGGAGAGAGAAGTATGTGGTAACCACAGGGGTATTTGCCTTCTTAGTGTGAGTGGTAAAATATGTGGTAGAATACTCATTGATAGGGTTAGGCATATGACACAGGAACTAGTTGGAGAAAAACAAGGGGGATTTAGGAAGGGAAAAGGGTGTGTAGATCAGATATTTGTTCTAAGATGTTTAATGTAGAAGTATCTAGAGAAGGAAAAGAAAGTGTATGCTGCCTTCAAGGACTTGGCGAAAGCTTATGACAGAATAGATAGGCAAGGTATGTGGAAGGTATTGAGAATATATGGAGTGGATGGGAAATTGTTGAATGCTGTGAAGAGTATGTACGAAGGAGCTAGGGTTACGGTGCGAGTGTGTGGTGAGCTGAGTGAATTTTTTATCTCAATGTGGGACTGAAACAGGGTTGTGTGATGTATCCATGGCTGTTTAATATATACATGGATGAGGTTGTAAAGGAAGTGCAAGGTAGGGCAGTGGATGTGGGAGTGACTTTAATGAATGAGGGTGATATCTGGAAGATTCCAGTGTTGCTGTTTGCTGATGATACAGTATTGTTGAGTGAAGATGAATGGGAGTTGCAAGGTTTGGAGAATGAATTTGAGGCAGTGGGTAGGAGGAGGAAGCTGAAAGTTAATGTAAACAAAAGTAAAGTTATGGTGTATGAGAGGAATGAAGTCACAGAATGTACAGTGAGGTTGGATGGTGAGAATATGGAGAGTATGAGTGCAGTCAAGTACTTGGGTAGTGTGATGAATAAGGATGGAATTTGGGGGATGAAGTACATGAAAGGGTACAGCAGGGAAGGAGGGTTGTTGGTTCAGTGAAAGGAGTGATGAGAAATAGGGAGGTGAGTATGGAAGTTAAGAAATCACTGCATGATAGTATTGTGATCCCTACCCTGACGTATGGAAGCGAGGCATGGACCTTGCAAGAGGGGAACAAGTCAAGATTGAGAGCAGTGGAAATGAGTTACTTGAGAGGAGTGTGTGGAGTGACATGGAGGGACGGATTGACGAATGAAGAAGTGAAGGAACGTTGTGGGGTGGATGTGGATGTGGTTGAGAAGATTAGGAGAAATATGCTGAGGTGGTTTGGACATGTGGAGAGAATGGAGAATGAAAGACTGACTAAGAGGGTTATGTAGGCGAGGTGGAGGGATGGAGAGTGAGGGGTAGACCAAGGATGAGGTGGAGGGATGGAGTTGAGAGGTATATGAGGGAGGGGGGGTGAGTTGGGGGAGGGTAGTCAAATGGTGGGTGACAGAGCGACTTGGAGGCGTTTTGTCTGTGGCCACCCTTTGTGGGATTAGGGCGTCGGACAATAGATAGATAGATAGTCAGACAGTGGTTCAAGGCAGCTTGAATCATCACCAGGATAGGGGCGGGTTGTGTGGGCACTTATGGTCCCCTCCCCCCAGGAACTCCAAGGCTACGTATTGAGATGCCATGATTTGTTGTTTGAATTATGGAAAAGGAAGTGTAGTGTGTACCGTGCGCGTAGTTTGGTGTTGATAGTTAGAGAAGCTTGTATTGGAGAGCATGCTGGCCTACTCTTTGTGTTACTGAGACACAGGAAGCTCGGCAAAGGGGGATGGTCAGGAACTAGTTCCGAGGTCTGATGAAACGGAAGCTCCAGCTCTCCCTGTCATCAGCTTTCTATCCACCTTGGGGGTACTGTCCTGTACAACTGGTGCTACAGTCTACTCCTGGACATACAACGTTTGTCTGTCGCAACGACAGACAAAGGGAGACAGTTCCAGAGTTCACCTGTTGCATAAATGAAGGACTGGGAGTAACGGTTAATGCTTGCATTAGAGAGTTGGACAGAAAAGGGGTTGAGAGTTTGTTGGTAGACGGGTGCTATGCGGCTGTCGTAGCGGTGGTGGAGTGCAAGCAGATAGTTCAGAGGAGTAGTGACCACTGATGCAGCGATAGAAAAGCGGTAACGATGCAACGGTGTGGCGAAGAGACAGAGGTTGAAGGGAGCCAGCAAGATGAGGAGAGTTAATGAGACGAAAAGACTTTGACTCGACCTTGTTGAGAAGAGCTGTGTGGGAGGAGCCTCACCACACATGAGAGTTGTACTCTATACAGGGGTGAATAAAACCCGTGTATAAAGTCAACAACTATGTAGGAGGAAAGAAGGTATGGAGTTGGCTTAGCACACTTAATCTCTTAGAAGTAGATTTTACAAGAGATGTAACACGATCTTTCCAAGATAAATCCCGAAAGTATGTTTAAAGATGATGCAGGATTGAACTGGATATTATTAAACATTAAAGGATACTCCTGTGCAAGATTTTCATGGGTTGATAGGTGTAAGGAATGAGTTTTGACGCATTAAACACAAGATTACTTTTATCCCAGTCAGAGATACGAGCCAAGTTGGACATTAGGTGTGCCATAGCCTCATCCTGTGTTTGTTGAAGTAACTGCTGAGGTGGACGCTGAGGGATGTGAATGAAATGGTGAAGGATGGAATCATCAGTTATGAGTGGATATAGTTTGATGTACAGCTTAGGTCATTGACGAAAAAAAAGGAAGAGAGTTGGAGATATGAAAGAGCCTTGAGGAACATCATTATTGATAGCTCTAGGAGAAGAACGGTGGCATCTACAACAGCAGCTATAGAGCGACCAGAAAGGAAGCTAGAGATGAAGGCACAGATAGAAAGGCAGAAACAGTAAGAGAGCAGTTTGGAAACAAATTATTTATGCCAGACTTGATCGAAAGCCTTTGAGAAGTCAAGTGCAATGGCAAAGCTTTCGCCAAAGTCCCGAAAGGAGGATGACCAAAAGGCTGAGGGGTAGGTGAGAAGATCGCCAAGGGAGCATCCAACCCATACTGATGATCAGAAAGGTTGTGATAGGAAAGTAGACTGTAGCACCAGTCGAGCAGGGCAGTACTCCCGAGGAGGATGGAAAGCTGATGACTGGGAGTGCTGGAGCTCCCGTTTCATCAGCCCTCAGGACTAGTTCCTGACCATCCCCCTTTGCTGAACTTTTTCAGTGTCTCAGTTACACAGACAGTAGGCCAGCATGCTCTCCAGTACAAATTTCTCTATCTACACCAAACTACATGCACAGTACAAACTACACTTCCTTTTCCAAAATTCAAAAAATTATGGCGTCTCATCACCAAGCCTCGGAGTCCCCAGGGGGGGGGGGAACATAAATGCCCCCACCATCCGCCCCTCTCCCGGTGACAACTCGAGGTGCCTGGAACCACTGTCTGACTCTCTTCGTCTTCATTTCTGCAACATTCGCGGCCTTTCCTCTAACTTTCGCTCTGTTGAGCACCACCTCTCCTCCTCTAAACTTCACCTTCTTTTTCTAACTGAGACTCAGCTGTGTGAGGCAACTGACAGCAAACCCTTTTCTGTATCCTCCTACTTTCTCTAAACTCATTTCAAAGCCAAAGGTGGCTGTTGTGTATATATACGCAACGACTTATCTTGCTCTCATGTTCCTGAACTCGATTCTTCTGAATTCTCTACACTCTGGCTTCGGCTTTCCTGTCATTCTCTGACTAAATATATCTGTGCTGTTTACTTATCCCCTAATTCTACTGACTATCAAAAATTCTTCGACTATCTTACTTCTACGATGGAACACATTCTATCCACTTCTCCTTTCTCTGAAATCTCCATTCTAGGAGATTTCAATGTTCACCACCACCTTTGGCTCTCCTCTCCTTTCACTGATCCACCTGGTGAACAAGCCTACATCTTTTCTATCCTTAATGACCTAGAGCAGCTTGTACAGCACCCTACCCGTATCCCTGACCGCCTTGAAGAGAGCTCCAACATACTTGACCTCTTCCTCACAACTAATCCTTCTGCTTACTCTGTTAATCTTTTCTCTCTGTTGGGCTCCTCCGATCACAACCTTATCACCTCAACCTGTCCTATCACTCCGGTACGGCCTGTGGATCCTCCAGGGAAATGTCGTCTGTGGCATTTTGGAGCCGCGGACTGGGAAGCCCTCAGGCAGTACTTCTTTGATTTTCCCTGGAATGATTATTGCTTCCATGGCCGTGAGCCATCTGAGTGTGCCTTGCGCATTACAGAGGTTATTCTCTCAGGCATGGAAGCATACATTCCTTTCTCATATCTTTTGACTAAAGCAAGAAAGCCTTGGTTTAATCACGCTTGTTCTAATGCTGTCCGCAACAAAGAGAGGGCCTACAAAAGGTACCGGAGCCAACCCACCCCTGAATCACATCATCTTTACGTTTCTGCCCAGAATCATGCTAAGTCTGTTCTTCGCTCTGCTAAAAATAATTTCATCCATACTAAATGCTCTCAACTCTCCAACTCGAATTCTTCCCGCTCCTTCTGGCACCTTGCCAAAAACCTTTCTAACAACTTTACCTCATCATCCTTCCTTCCTCTTTTCTACTCTGATGGTTCTGTAGTTATTTTTTCTACAGATAAAGCAGATCTCTTCGCACAGACTTTCTCCTCCAATTCCACCTTAGACGATTCAGGTGCTGTTCCTCCATCACTTCCCCCCTCTGACTTCCTCATGGCTGACATTAAAATTTCTTCAGCTGATGTATTTTCTGCCATCACTGGCCTCAGTACTAAGAAGGCATATAGGCCTGATGGGGTCCCTCCTGTTGTTCTCAAGAACTGTGCTTCTGTGCTTACACCCTGCCTAGGCAAACTCTTTCGCCTTTCTCTGTCAACTTGTACCTTTCCTTCTTGCTGGAAGTTTGCTCTCATTCAGCCAGTCCCAAAGAAGGGTGACCACTCCCAACCCTCCAACTATCGTCCAATTGCTTTAACGTCCTGTATTTCAAAAGTTTTTGAGTCAATTCTCAATAGAAAAATTTTAAGGCATCTTTCCTATCACAACCTTCTTTCCGATCGTCAGTACGGGTTCCGTCAGGGAATTTAATCCGCCCGTGCATGGAGTATAACTCTCATGTATGGGGAGGCTCCCCACATACAGCTCTTCTCAATAGGGTGGAGTCAAAGGCTTTTCATCTCATTAACTCTCCTCATCTTACTGATTCCTTCAACCTCTGTCTCTTCACTGCACTGTTACATCTTTATCTCTTTTCTATTGGTACTTCAATGGTCACTGTTCCTCTGAACTGTCTGCATGCATTCCTCCACCTCTACGACAGGCGCGTAGCACCCGTCTAGCAGCAAACTCTCACCCCTTTTCTGTCCAACTCTCTAATCCAAGAGTTAACCGTTACTCCCAGTCCTTCATTTATGCAACAGGTCAGCTCTGGAATTGTCTCCCTCTGTCTGTATTTCCTGCTTTCTATGATCTCCAGTCTTTCAAACGCAATGTGTCCAGGCATCTCGAAATGAATGGACCTTGATTTTGGCTCTCTCTTGTATTTTGTTTTTCCCTTGGAAGGAACAGTTTTGCGGGCTCGTTGCCTTTGGTTCCTTCTTCCTCACATAAAAAAAAAAAAAATGGATAAAACCCTTACGTTTCCCAATCCTCTGCAACTTCCTATTCACGGCCCTGCTAACTAATTAATACGCACCATAGCAAACTGGTGAACCTTATGGTAGGTTTCTAGGCTCAAGAAGGGTTATGGTTACCAAGGATTTACATGAACCTTCGATGGCTCCTACCATGGCTAGAATGTTTTCAACAATTTCATTAACTTCCACATCTTCATAAATATAATTTCCTCCTAGGAAAAGGATAGTGCGGTCATGCTTCCAATCTAATACGGCATTTAGCCACTCATCATCAGAAAAGGAACTTGCCCTTCCTCCCGGAGCTCTGTATATAAGTATCTCCACGTCATCTACTTCTATAGAACGTGGGAGTAGGCTGTGACCAACAAACGCAACCTTAAAATTGTTCAGTGCTTCAGCATAGTATGTTTTCCTCACTCTCAGGGGCACCAAAAAAATATGTCAGAAATTTTATATATGCACTCCTTTGTCTGACGAGTGTTAGTCTAAAACCACCTTAAGTAAATTCACAAGTGTCTTGGGAGATTTAGGTGTAATTGATATTCCAACTCACCTAGTTATTATTCTCCTATCTCCTAGCTAATTCCCCATTGATTTGGCCAAATTGTAAAGGTTACTTAGCTAGAAAAAGTCGGACAGCAGATGATGACGAGCCTGATGTTTCGGTCGGTTGCCTGGACATCCAAGCGCCCTTAGGTGTGTATTTTACAGCATGCTAACTCAACGAGCTTTCGTAGCAGAGTGAGTGATCATGCGAGCATCTTCTCCCTCATAGGATTGAAGAGGTGCCGACTATTTATTAATTACAATGCTTAATACAGTTAAATTACTTCATGATATATTCAGGGTGAAACCAACTTAATATAATCTTAGTTTAAATTAAACTAAATCCAAATATTCCCTTTATCTATGTAAATATGTATTAAACCCTCATTCGAATTTCACGTGAGGCATTCCATATTCACCCGCAGGCGCAGTTAAGTCAATGGGAATTTCCAAAGTATTTACATGTATCTACAATATAGTTGTCCACAAGGGTTAAACTCAGTAGCATTTAACTTATTAATAATAAGAATTTTTAAAGAGAACGTAATCTCTGGATTATAAATCCGCTTGAACCAGTCATTAACGCTCTCCAGGTTTTCCTCTGCTTTTAACCAGGGACGACTATTTTAAAAGGTAAAGAGGGCAACCGCTCTGGGGAAAAATATTTCCCACATTTCTTTTAGTTAAGAACTTATTTCGGGATTTTGCTTTGCTTTTATGTTGTGATTATATCTATCTATCTATCTATCTATCTATCTATATATATATATCTATCTATCTATATATATATATATATATATATATATATATATATATATATATATATATATATATATATATATTTTTCCACACATTTTTGTTAACCAGCATAGGTTATTAATTTACTTTAACAGCAGTCTTGTTCTGTCTACCGGTATTCTGCAGGTAATTATCTTTTGCTGTCTTGCTCTTTTATTTATAATACAGGTCTTGTACAGTCTCTTGTAGAGACAGTTAATAATTGGAAATGGATATGCCTGAGAAAATGGCATCTGAACCAAAATGAGGCTGTTTAAGCCTGATAGATTAAATAGTAATTTAGTGCCTTTGTTGTAACTTGGCTAATATACTTAACCCTCTGCAGTTGTGATGATGGCCAGATGTAGTCAGACCGCAGGGCTGATTTGGTCAGTACTCAGGAAGATTCATTTCCGAGCGCATAACTACAGTCCATTGAATTTCATGTAACCATGACTTAATATTTAGGTTGGGCAAATGGCCCACCTGGGGGAAGGGGAGTAGGGGGGTTTCAAGAATACTCCCCCAGTATCCCTGCTTGTCGTACGAGGCGACTAAAAGGGTTGGTGGTGGGTTAGTGTCCCACCCCGAAAAAAGAACTAACTAAACAAGCGAATAAAGCGCCTCGGACCAGGACAGACCATACGTTGACGACTAAGGAACGGACAAAGGACATTCTGAGGATGGGGACATGGAATGTGAGAGGAGTGAACGATGAAGTGAAAGAGAGAGAGATTGTTCAGGTGCTTGAGGATGCAAGAGTGGATGTATGTGGATTGACTGAAACTAAATGGAAAAAAAGATGAAAGGGTGAGAGAATGGGAATATGGTTTAGGTATATGTGCGGGAGTTAATGAGAATGAGAGGGCAAGAGAGGGAGTATGTCTGATGATAAGCAAGAAGTGGAAGGAGAATATAAGAGAGTATGGAACAATGGGTGCAAGGATTGCATGGGTGAGGATGAAAGTAGGTATACAAGCATGGGCAATTGTATGTGTGTATGCTCTGACAGAGGACCGAGTGGCAAGAGTGAAAGATGAGTCTTGGGCGAGAGTAGAAGCATGTATGGACAAATTTGAGAGGAGCGAGAGAGTGCTTTTGATTGGAGACATGAATGGCAAAGTTGGGAATGTACGAGTGGATGGAATGGTTGGTCAGTGGTGTGTGCCAGCTGAAGTAGATGGGAATGGCAGTGCTTTGGTGGATATCTGTGCTGGTCAGGGGTTAGCAATAGCCAACACCTACTTTCGGCATAAGATCATCCACCGGTATACATGCAGAGTAATGAGGAGGATGGATGGTGAACTTGTTGAACGAAAGGCAATGATAGACTACATGTGTGTGGATGAGCGAATGAGAAGACAAGTGTTGGATGCAAGAGTGTGGAGAGGGTGGGGGAATGGAGTCTCGGACCATCACTTAGTGATGGGCAAGGTAAAGCTGCAAAGAAAATGGTTAAGGAGACGAAGGGGAAGATAGAAGGAAACAGCTCCTGTGAGAAGAACGGAGAATTTGCAAGATAGTGAGAAAATGCCAGAGTATAAGAGTATAGTGGAAGAAAGATTAGGAAGGTATGAGCTAGGGCAGATGGAAGGGGTGGAAGACGTACAGTATGTAAGATATTCACGGAAGAGATAGGCACTGCGTGTGAGGTGGTTTGTGGAGTGAGGAGGAGATGCAAAGGTGTGCAAGGGACAGCATGGTGGAATGATGAGGTGAAAGGAGCTGTGGAACAAAAGAAAAAGGCATAAAGTGAATGGTTAGTGAGTAGAGGTAGGGGAGAAGGTGAGTGAGAGAAGAGAGAGGTATATGTGAGTAGGAGAAGGGAGGTGAAGAAGAGACTTGTGAAGGAGATTAAGAACAAAGTGGATGAAGATTTGGAAGGAATCTGAGTGTGAAATGGAGGGAGAGTAAGAAATTGTTTTGCAAGGAGGTAAAGAAAGTAAGGCAATGTGAAAGGGAATATAGTAGGGGAGTGAAAGATAGGAATAGCAGATTGTTGGTGGAGAAGAGAGAGAAATTGAGGAGATGGAAGGAGCACTTTGAGGATTTGTTGAATGTTGAGAGTGAGAGCAATGCGAGTATAAGTGGTTGGGGAATGGCTGGTTGAAGAAGAGATGAGAGAAGGGAGGAAGAGATCAGTAGGGCGGAAGTAGTGGAAGCAATGAAGAAGATCACGTTGGGAAAGGCCCAAGGAATTGATGGAGTGTGTGGTGAAATGCTGAGGTATGGAGGTGAGATTGTTGTGGAATGGATATGGAAGTTGTGTAGATTGGCTTGGGAAGAGGGAAGGTTTCCAGAGGACTGGAAATCAGGTATAATTGTTCCTTTATACAAAGGAAAAGAGGAGACAGAAGTATGTGGTAACCATAGGGGTATTTGCCTTCTTAGTGTGACTGGTAAAATATATGGTAGAATACTCATTGATAGGGTTAGGCATATGACAGAGTAGCGAGTTGGAGAAGAACAAGGGGGATTTAGGAAGGGAAAAGGGTGTGTAGATCAGATATTTGTTCTAAGATGTTTAGTGGAGAAGTATCTAGAAAAAGGAAAGAAAGTGTATGCTGCCTTCATGGACTTGGAGAAAGCCTATGACACAATAGATAGGCAAGGTATGTGGATGGTATTAAGAATATATGGGGTGGAGGGGAAATTGTTGAATGCTGTGAAGAGTATGTACGAAGGAGCTAGAGCTACGGTGCGAGTGAATGGTGAGCTGAGTGAGTTCTTTGATCTCAATGTGGGACTGAAACCGGGTTGTGTGATGTCTCCATGGTTGCTTAATATATACATGGATGGGGTTGTAAAGGAGGTGCAAGGTAGGGCAGTGGATGTGGGGGTGGCCCTAATGAATGAGGGTGAGATTTGGAAGATTCCGGTTTTGCTGTTTGCTGATGACACAGTATTGTTGAGTGAAGATGAATGGGAGTTGCAAGGTTTGGTGAATGAATTTGGTACAGTGTGTAGGAGGAGGAAGCTGAAAGTTAATGTAAACAAGAGTAAAGTTTTGGTGTTTGAGAGGAATGAAGTCACAGAATGTACAGTGAGGTTGGATGGTGAGGATATGGAGAATGTGAGTGCATTCAAGTACTTGGGTAGTGTGATGAGTAAGGATGGAACTTTGGGGGATGAAGTGCGTGAAAGGGTACAGCAGGGAAGGAAGGTTGTTGATGCACTGAAAGCAGTGATGAGAAACAGGGGGGTGAGTATGGAAGTTAAGAAGTCACTGCATGATAGTATTGTGATCCCTACCCTAACGTATGGAAGCGAGGCGTGGATCTTGCAAGACGGGAACAAGTCAAGAGTGAGAGCAGAGGAAATGAGTTACTTGAGAGGAGGGACAGGTTGACGAATGAAGAAACGAAGGAACGTTGTGGGGTGGATGTGGATGTGGTTGAGAAGATTAGGAGAAATACACTGAGGTGGTTTGGACATGTGGAGAAAATGGAGAATGAAAGACTGACTAAGAGGGTGTATGTAGGTGAGGTGGAGGGAGGGAGAGGGAGGGGTAGACCGAAGATGAGGTGGAGGGATGGAGTTGAGAGGTATATGAGGGAGGGAGGGAGGGGTGAGTTGGGGGGAGGGTAGTCAAATGGTCGGTGACAGAGCGACTTGGAGGCGTTTTGTCTGCGGCCACCCTTTGCGGGATTAGGGAGTCGGGCTATGGATAGAATAGATAGAGATAGAAATGGCCTTGTTCCCTCACGTAAAAACAAATTGACTATAAAAATCAAGAAGTATATGTACCATAGTTTTATGATAAGATGATGGTTCCACTGTTAGTTGATGATAAACGACAAGATTCTGTATTATATTCTTGTTTTTTATTGCCCACTAGCTCTTACCTGCACAAGCGGGTTAACGTCCGAAAACAGGAGGCAACCCCATTCATTCACATTCAGCCTGTCAGCTGCAATGTGTAACGGTTTGCACCAAATCAAGTTCAATTGGTCATGTTCAGACCATCCACAACTAAGCCCCGCCGATTTACTGTTTACTTCATTCGCGTCATTTCTTGCCTGTTATAAATCATTAGCAGTGAGTCAAGCTGTCTATTGTGCATACAAAGTGTCGAGTGGCGAGATATGATTATTTAACATCCTAAGTCAGAGGGCGTATTTAGTGCATTTTTGCTCCCTCCAGGCGATGTTATTGACCTTAGGAATTGTTAAAGGCATTATCAGTGATGACAGTTTCCTCACTACCACTCCACTCGTCCCCTGACTACGATTCCACTCGCCCCACCCGTCCACTTACCATCATTTAAAAACGTGTTTACGTTTGACTAAACTTCCGCCCCTTTGTGTTACTGGATTCCCCGTACCAGGAAGAGAGAGAGAGAGAGAGCTGGGGGGATTCTCTCTCTCTTAGATCTTTTTTCTTCCTTTCTCTTTACCCTGTCTCACCCCTCACATCATCTTTACAAAATGTTAAAACATATTTCAAAATATGATGCACACCCCCTTACACACACACACACACACACACACACACACACACACACACACACACACACACACACACACACACACACCGTAGAAAGCCTAGGATCTAATACGTAATGCTAAATCTTCCTTACATGAATCTTCCCCTAAGCTAAATTGCCTAAAGATTTTAAGCATAAAATATAGAAAACGTTTAGCATGATTACCCTGTATTCTCAAACCTCCAGACAAACCCACTATTGCCTCTCTCTTTTACCATGCTGAACAAAAACAACAATACAGTTAATTAACCTTAGGATCATAAATCTGCCAGGCGAAATGATAAACATTATTTCCTCCCAGGCCCTCTCCCCCAGCCAACTCTCTCTCTCTCTCTCTCTCTCTCTCTCTCTCTCTCTCTCTCTCTCTCATATCCATAGCGAACAACGCCCGCGTTTTCAAAAGTTTTGAGCAATAAGTCATCATTGTGAACATTCGTCGTTATATAATGCTTATTGTTACTGTTATTTCATTCGCGTTATGTTATGCAGTGGGCTGTTACGAGGCTTGGGCCGATGGAATGGCCCTGATCTAATTGCGTTTATTAATAAATTAACAGGAATGCGGGCTTGAAATTATTACATACACATGAAATTATTACATACACATAAATATAGCCCAACAGCTTTAATGGCATGGTTGATGAAACGATGATCTGGGATGATGGGTGATATTTCAGAATAGGTACGTCAAAATTCAACAGTATGTATCATGAGAGGCTTGCATTTTTAGGAACACTGAAGCTCTTGCTGCTCACTCTAAGGTGTACAAAATCGTCTGGGATGTGCTGAGATAGACTGAAAGTGTTGCCATTGGTCCTGTTAACTCAGTCATGACTGGACCATCTAGTTTTTTTTTTTTTTTTTTTCAATCAGCGTCGAGCAATTTTATTCAGCTGAGAGTCAGTCATAGGAGTCTGAGCGTCTATCAACTCAAGAAAACACCTCCCCTACAGAAGGAATTAATAGATATTGATTTTAACCCTTTAACAACCAGACATCATCATCATCATCATCATCATCATCGTCGTCATCATCATCTTCCTTTATTCAGGCGTCAGTGTTATAATGAAGTAAAAATTTCTCGACGCAGGAAGTTGAGCGTCTTGTGCTTGAACGTGGTGTTAGTTGTGACAGAGGTGACCTGGGGCAGTTTGATATAACGAGAGAGAGAGAGAGAGAGAGAGAGAGAGAGAGACTGCTGGTAGTAGTTAATGCTATTTGATTTACATTCCCCAACAGTGTGATTATGTCAACAATGCTTGGTCTTACGCAGAACAGCCGTATTGTCATTGGCATTGGACATTTCATAACACCTCTTTATTACTCATGTATTTTATGTATTAATGATAATGATGATAAACTACATGGCTTCACTTTCTGGTGGAAGCTGAAAACCTTGTTATGCTGCAGCTGGTGCCTGACAGTTTTATTAATCACACGCCCACTGCAAACAAAGGTTTAACCTGACGTCTTCAGTGATCCCGAAAGTTTTGTGTGTGTGTGTGTGTGTGTGTGTGTGTGTGTGTGTGTGTTCTTACCTAATCGTTCTTACCTAATTGTATCTTTACAGGAATGAGTCAAGTTCGTACTGTCCCGTGTCTTACACCATTTTTATCGTACATATCCTTAAATTTATGCATTTTTTGGCACACACGATTTCATTCGGTAGTGCATTCCACTGATCAATCGCCCTATTTGGGAAACTAAATTTCCTTACGTCTTTATCGGCTCTCTTTTTATGCAGTGTTCTCATGCTGATTCATCCTCATAGGTTGTGTAATCATTTATGTCGATTTTCTCCTTCCCTGATATGCATTTATACAGCATAATCATGTCTCCTCTTTTCCTTCTTTCCTGTAGTGTAGGCAGATTCAGTTTTTCTAACCTTCCTTCGTAGCTTAGATCCTTTAGGCTTGGTACCCATCTTGTAGCGGCTCTTTGAACTTTTTCAATCTTATCTACAGTATTTGTTTTTTGAGATGAGGACTCCAGACTACTGACGCATACTCCAGGGTTGGTCTGATGAATGATGTTATTATCTTTCTTAACATGTCTTCATTTATGTATGTGAATGCTATTCTCATATTTGCAAGCAGTGTATACATGTTCCGTACCTTCTCACTGATGTGGTCAGCCGGAGATAGTCTGTTATTGATGATCACACCTAGGTCCTTCTCTCTTTCTGATGTATGTAGGGTTTTATTTCCTAGCTTATCATCCCAATCAGGCCTTTTTCCACTTTTTCCAAACTTGATCACATGGCACTTGGCCTCATTGAATTCCATTTGCCATGTATTACTCCATTCATGAAGTTTATACAATTCTTTTTGTAGCTCTTTACAAGAGTCTGCATTAGTAATTTTCCTTTGTATTTTTGCATCATCAGCAAGCATATTCAGATAGCTTTCATTTCCAATGTTGCTAGCTGTATCATTTATATACACTAAAAACATGACTGGTGCCAGCACTAAGCCCTGTGGAACTCCGCTAGTCATTTCCCTCCACGGTGAGTAATTTCCCCTTAGTACCGTTCTCATTCCTCTTTCTTTTGGAGAAAATCTTGCATCCAACAATACAGTTTGCCTCGGATTCCTCCTTGATGGTGCAGTTTCCATAAAAATCTTTGGTACGGTGCTCTGTCAAATGCTTTCTTCAAATCTAAATAGATAGCCTACTGTCCACCCATCCTTCTCTTTTCTGTAATGTTTCTGTTACTCTATCATCGTAGCTCAACAGATTAGTAAAACATGATTTTCCCTTTCTGAAACCAAACAGTCTTTCTGTTATCATATTGTGTTCTTGTAGATGATTTACCCAAACTTTTCTTATCAGCTTTTCTAATACCTTGCTTACAACACTGGTTAGTGACACTGGTCGGTAGTTGAGTGGATTTTGTCTATTCCCTTTCTTGAATAGGGGAACAATGTTTGCTTTCTTCCAAATATCAGGTAGTTTACCTTGTCTCAAGGTTTTCATGAAATTTAAAGATAATGGTTTACTGAACTCCTATGCACATTCATGTTGCACCCGACATGAATTTTCACCAGGACCATTTGCTTTTCATTGTCTAATTTACTTAACTCCTCCTGTATTTCTTTTTCTGATATTGTATATCTGGTAATATGCGTGGACATGCATGTTCCATATAATCCCTCTCAAAATTATTTTCTTTTGTAAAAACTGATTGGAAATTCTTATTTTGTGCTTCACAAATATCTTTCTCTTGTGTATAGGTGATCCCCTCATCCGTAATGGATTGTACTTTTTCTTTTACTTTGGTTTTGCTTCTGTAGCTGTAAAATAGCTTCGTTTGATCACTACTTTTATTTATGATGTCCTCCTGAAACTGTTTTTGGGCATCCCTCCGTATTCTTGTATTATCGTTTCTTACCTGTTTATAGTTGTTGTATGCCCATTCACTATCGTGTCTTCTGTACCTATTCCACAAGAAGTCTCTTTTTTTTTTTTTATTCTGTATCAAAATTATTTCTTTATTTTCTTTTCTGCTTCATTGTACTGTGGGATGTACTTCTGGACTCCTCTTTTATAAAGTTCACACAATTTTATATATATAGCATTTACATCTTGTTTTCTAAGCTCTTTTTCCCAATCTGTTTCTAAGTAGTAAATCGTTAGGTCATGGTAGTTTCCCTTTTTATAACTTAGGCTCTTTTTGTATCTCTCATTGCTGTAACTATGTCATATGGAATCCTGAAGTTGCAATTTAGTACTGCATGGTTGCTTTTGCCGAATGGGTGATACATTAACTCGTCAATATCGTTTTCTTGCCTTGTAAATATAATATCTAGCACTGAGTGAACATCGAGTCCTCTTTTTCTGGTGCTTACCCTTACATGTTGCGTTAGGAGAAACTCCTGCACGAGATCCAGGAGCTTTTGGTGTGTGTGTGTGTGTGTGTGTGTGTGTGTGTGTGTGTGTGTGTGTGTGTGTGTGTGTGTGTGTAAATAAAATAAATAAAATACCTCATCTGTGACTGATACTATTTGGATCAAAACTAGCTCATACGTTGTTTGTGAGTCTGGGAAGAAGGGGCTAAGTTAATTACACATCGATCAAAATGTAAATGATCGCGGGTCAGGGTCAAAGTTCAGGGTGCTGCGTTATCATATTAATGCCTCGTCCCATTAACATCAAATTTCGCACATACATTGTGTGTGGAGATGGGAAGAAGGAACTCCATATTCGTGCATATCAATATAAGAAGGTCGTAAGTAAGGTCAAGGTTCGGGCGATGTGTCGCTGTGTTCTCTAACTCCAACAATTAGTTTGTTACGTGTCTGAGGAGTATGTGTGGAGTGACGCGTATGGATCAAGTGAGAATTGATGAAGTGCGAAGGAGAACTGGAGTTGTTCGGGAGATGGCTGATCAAGTTGAGCAGAGGGTGTTGCGATGATTTGGGCATATGGAGCGAATGGATAATGATCGATTGGTGAAAAAGATAACTAGATCTGATGTGAGAGGTGTAAGGCTGAGAGGAAGACCACGAATAGGATGGATGGATAGTGTGAAGAGAGCGTTGAGCAAGGAAGAATGGCTGTGCGTGACAGAAATAAATGGGGAGAAATCGTGTATGAATAAATGATGATGCAGCCCTCGGGGGATATTCTCCCGCCTTTGGTCTGATCAGCTGATCAGGTCAGGTGCGTTTAAGGGGATGTTTCCATTATTATGTGGCAGGGGTAAACCAGCTCTGCTGTCAGGCCCTGCTGCAGATGTCACTGATTGCACTGCGCAGTTGACCCTCGTGCGGTGTGGTGCGGTGAGGATCTGTCCCTTCTCCCCTTAGGAGCTAAGATGTGAATGAATGTGTCTGAGTGGATGAGTAAATTGGGAGTGTGTCGTACTGTCTCGGCTACCTTCCTTTCCTTGGGAGAAGCAGCCTAGGTATATTGATAGATAGATAGACGTTTCCATCCTTCATGATATCCCATGTTGGTCTTCCTCTCCGGGTAAGATTTGTGTTTCTCCCTTCAGCCCCTCATACATTGCCAGTTTTTAGGTTCATAATATTGTATATTCTTACCTATCAGGTTGCAGTATGTACATCCATCCACCAGTTTTTATATAACCTTGCCCTGCAGGATATTCAGCGTCATTTTAATCTTATCTCTTTGAATACAATAACATTTTTCTTTTTAGTTTAAAAAAACGGTCTATCAAGTATTCAATTTAAGTGGTACTTTTCAAAATGGACTAAGGATTGTATTAGGCCTTCGGTAACCCCTTTATAATTCCCGTAGAGTCTTCTCTTAAGCAGAAGAAAACCGACCAGTAACAGCAAAATAAAACAGAGATTACGTTCGGCGGACGAAGAAGTTAAGGCTATGATACATAATTCCTCCTTCAGGCTGTTTATTTGCCACTGTGTTATGTTTACTTACTTATTTACTTTTTTTTTCTTTCATGCTACCACCAGACAGAAGAGAGAAACCTGTACTACACACTGGAAAAAACATCCAATATATTACCATATTACCCAGCATAGTGGTATATACTGTATTATCTTTCATGTACAAAGGAAAAGGAGAGAGAGAAGTATGTGGTAACCATAGGGGTATTTGCTTTCTTAGTGTGACTGGTAAAATATATGGTAGAATACTCATTGATAGGGTTAGGCATATGACAGAGGAGCTAGTGGGAGAAGAACAAGGGGGATTTAGGAAGGGAAAAGGGTGTGTAGATCAGATATTTGTTCTAAGATGTTTAGTGGAGAAGTATCTAGAAAAGGGAAGGAAAGTGTATGCTGCCTTCATGGACTTGGAGAAAGCTTATGACAGAATAGATAGGCAAGGTATGTGGAAGGTATTAAGAATATATGGAGTGGAGGGGAAATTGTTGAGTGCTGTGAAGAGTATGTACGAGGGAGCTAGGGCTACGATGCGAGTGGATGGTGAGCTGAGTGAGTTCTTTGATCTCAATGTGGGACTGAAACAGGGGTGTGTGATGTCTCCATGGCTGTTTAATATATATATGGATGGGGTTGTAAAGGAGGTGCAAGGTCGGACAGTGGATGTGGGGGTGGCCCTAATGAATGAGGGTGAGATTTGGAAGCTTCCGGTGTTGCTGTTTGCTGATGATACAGTATTGTTGAGTGAAGATGAATGGGAGTTGCAAGGTTTGGTGAATGAATTTGGGACAGTGTGTAGGAGGAGGAAGCTGAAAGTTAATGTAAACAAAAGTAAAGTTATGGTGTTTGAGAGGAATGAAGTCACAGAGTGTGCAGTGAGGTTGGATGGTGAGGATATGGAGAATGTGAGTGCATTCAAGTACTTGGGTAGTGTGATGAGTAAGGATGGAACTTTGGGGGATGAAGTACGTGAAAGGGTACAGCAGGGAAGAAAGGTTGTTGGTACACTGAAAGCAGTGATGAGAAATAGGGACGTGAGTATGGAAGTTAAGAAGTCACTGCAGGATGGTATTGTGATCCCTACCCTGACGTATGGAAGCGAGGCGTGGACCTTGCAAGAGGGGAACAAGTCAAGAGTGAGAGCAGTGGAAATGAGTTACTTGAGAGGAGCATGTGGAGTGACGTGGAGGGACAGGTTGACGAATGAAGAAGTGAAGGAACGTTGTGGGGTAGATGTGGATGTGGTTGAAAAGATTAGGAGAAATACACTGAGGTGGTTTGGACATGTGGAGAGAATGGAGGATGAAAGACTGACTAAGAGGGTGTATGTAGGTGAGGTGGAGGGAGGGAGAGGGAGGGGTAGACCGAGGATGAGGTGGAGGGATGGAGTTGAGAGGTATATGAGGGAGGGGGGGTGAGTTGGGGGGAGGGGAGTCAAATGGTGGATGACAGAGTGACTTGGAGGCGTTTTGTCTGCGGCCACCTTTTGCGGGATTAGGGCGTCGGGCTATAGATAGATAGATATAGATCTTTCATGTGTAAATTACAGGTTTCTCTCTTCATTCTGACTTGTAAGTGCTTGAGATAAATTAAAAGCATCTACTTGCCCGAGTGCCAGGGGGTTATCTTATACTCTTCAGATCCACCGTGGGGGTTGAGGGGCACTGGTTACAAGACTGTGACAATATGAGATCACTTTTACCTGGTCTTGGCATACTGGATTGCTGCCTGGCTCTCACCTGAGAGTCCCGGGTTCGATTGCCGGGATAGTGGTAATATATTTGATGGATGGATACCACCAGGCAATATGAGTCAGTTTAGGAGCCGCATTTTTTAAATCGGAGGATCTTCTATGTAACTCTACCCTTCTGCCCATGCAAGTAATTTCGTTCTTAGGGCTGTTATCTGCAATATCTCCCTATGTTTTTTCTTGCAGTCTTATTTCTCAAAGTAATTCAATTGTCCCATCAGGACTAGTTTTTCATAACTACTTCAGTTCAAGTTTGTGATATACTGTATTCTTGCTGCTACCAGGAACACCTCGGGAAGGTTCTTTCGAACTGAAAGGGCCAGCTAAAGCTTTCATTAACTCCTTCAGTAGAAGGGGTAACCTAAGGTGAACAACATCGCATGGAGGTATTGTTCCAAGAATAACAAAAAATACGTTTTCTGACTTCAGGGGATAATAGTTTCATCTCAGTTTACTGCTCAACTCAGTTTATATAATGCAAAGTGCTAGGGGGAATAACTACTGAGCTAAACCGTAAATCAGCGGGAGCTGGTTGTTGATGGTTTGAAATTGCTTTGGTGTAGACCATTACACACAATAACTGACAAATTGAATGAGAGTGAATGATTTATAAAAGGCAAGAAGGGAAGCGACTAGGATAAACCGAAAATCACCAGGGCCTTGTTATGGATTGTTAAACCTGTCTTGCTGTAGATCATTAAGTGCCTCAGAAGTTACAGTAGAGATATAGGTGCTTTTTTTTCCCTTTGGGAATTCCATCCATCCATCATCCATCCTACATTGCCCCAAGAGGAGCGTAGGAGCCCGGGGCTAGGGATGTTTGTAGTGCCCGGAAGTGATAATGAGTTGTATCTTGTTCATTTATGACCAAAAGTTCGGCTTAGTGAGAGAGTGTGGCCAGAGCATGGCTGTTTCCATGTGAACGTGATCAGGATGTAGATTAAGTTACCTGGTTGCTTAAGTCGGTAGAAGGCGGCCTGCAGTCCTACAGGACCCAGATTCAAATCCCTGTTGGGGCAGGGAACAGTTAAAGGATTTGAATTTAATATACTGCAGACTTTACTGATCTACCAGAAGACACGCCAGCTTGTCGTAAAAATACCCCCGCTAATACCAGTACACCAGTCCTGAATGAGACAGCCCTAGCATGTATCCAATATGGACGGTGGGTGTTAGCGCCGAATTGGTGACATGTAGAGGTGTATGGTATGTAGGAGGACTGCTGGGCCATAATAGCAGGCTGTGAAGCCTATGCCCAGAGTCAGACACACACAAAAAATGTCTATAATATTCAAATATTGAGTGAGTAGGAATATGTGCCTTTGGTCACGAAATCCAGTGTAATTTACACATGCGCAACTGGGGTAGGGGGGTTTCAAGAATACTCCCCCAGTATCCCTGCTTGTCGCATGAGGCGACTAAAAGGGTTTGTGGTCGGTTAGTGCCCCACTCCGTAAAAAGAACTAACTAAAGCAAATAAAGGGCCTCGGACCACGACGGACTATATTTTGACGACTAAGGAACGGACAAAGGACATTCTGAGGGTGAGGACATGGAGTGTGAGAGGAGTGAATGATGAAGTGAAAGAGAGATTGTTCAGGTGCTTGAGGATGCAAGACTGAATATATGTGGATTGAATGAAACTAAATGGAAAGGTGAAAGGGTGGGAGAGTGGGAATATGGTTTAGGTATATGTGCGGGAGTTAATGAGAATGAGAGGGCAAGAGAGGGAGTAAGCTATGTCTCATGATATGCAAGTGAAAGGAGAATATAAGAGAGTAGGGAAAAGTCGGTGCAAGGATTGTATGGGTGAGGACGAAAGTAGGTATACAAGCGTGGGCGATTATATGTGCGTATGCGCCGACAGAGGACTGTGAAAGATGAGTTTTGGGCGAGTATAGAAGCATGTATGGACAAATTTGAGAGGAGCGAGAGAGTGCTTTTGACTGGAGACATGAATGGCAAAGGTGGGAATGTACGAGTGGATGGAGTGGTTTGTCAGTGGGGTGTGCCAGCTGAAGTAGACGGGAATGGTAGTGCTTTGGTGGACACCTGTGCTGGTAAGGGGTTGACAATAGCTAACACCTACTTTCGGCATAAGATGATCCACAGGTATACATAGAAAGTAATGAGGAGGATGGAGGGTGAACTTGTTGAACGAAAGGCAATGATAGACTATGTGTGTGTGGATGAGCGAATGAGAAGACAAGTGTTGGATGCAAGAGTGTGGAGAGGGTGGGGAAATGGAGTCTCAGACCATCACTTAGTGATGGCCAAGGTAAAGCTGCAAAGAAAATGGTTGAACGGACGAAGTGGAAGACAGGAGGAAACAACTCCTGTGAATAGAGTGGAGAACTTGCAAGATAGTGAGAAAAGGCAGAGTATAAGAGCATAGTGGAAGGGAAGGTATGAGTTGGAGCAGATGGAAGGGGTGGAAGATTTATGTAAGATATTCAAGGAAGAGATAGGCACAGCATGTGAGGTGGTTTGTGGAGTGAGGAGGAGATGTAAGGGTGTGCAAGGGACAGCATGGTGGAATGATGAGGTGAAACGAGCTGTGGAACAAAAGAAAGAAGGCATATAGTGAATGTCTCTAGAGTAGAGGTAGGGGAGAAGATGAGAGAGAGAAGAGAGAGGTATATGTGAGCAGGAGAAGGGTCGTGAAGAGAGTAAGAAGAAAGTGGATGAAGAATTTGGGAGGAATCTGAGTGTGAAATGGAGGGATGGTAAGAAATTGTTTTCGAAGGAGGTAAAGAAAGTAAGGCAGTATGAAAGGGGAAATAGTAGGGGAGTGAAAGACAGGAGTAATAGATTGTTGGTGGGGAAGAGAGAGAAATTGAGGAGATGGGAGGAGCACTTTGAGGATTTGTTGAATGTAGAGAGTGACAGCAGTGTGAGTATAAGTGTTTGGGGAATGGCTAGGAGAAGAAGAAATGAGAGAAAGGAGGAAGAGATCAGTAGGGCGGAAGTAGTGGAAGCAATGAAGAAGATCAATATGGGAAAGGCCCCACGAATTGATGGAGTGTGTGGTGAAATGCTGAAGTATGGGGGTGAGATTGTAGTGGAGTGGATATGGAAGTTGTCTTGATTGGCTTGGGAAGAGGAAAAGGTTCCAGAGGACTGGAAATCAGGTATAATTGTTCCTTTGTACAAAGGAAAAAGGGAGAAAGAAGTATGTGGTAACCATAAGGGTACTTATCTTCTTAGTGTGACTGGAAAAATAAATGGTAGAATACTCATTGATAGGGTTAGGCATATGACGGAGGAGCTAGTTGGAGAAGAACAAGGGGGATTAAGGAAGGGAAAAGGGTGTGTAGATCAGATATTTGTTCTAAGATGTTTAGTGGAGAAGTATCTAGAAAAAGGAAAGTGTATGCTGTCTTCATGGACTTGGAGAAAGCTTATGACAGAATAGATAGGCAAGGTATGTGGAAGGTATTAAGAATATATGGAGTGGAGGAGAAATTGTTGAGTGCTGTGAAGAGTATATACGAAGGAGCTAGGGCTATGGTGTGAGTGGATGGTGAGCTGAATGAGTTCTCTGATCTCAATGTGGGACTGAAACAGGGTTATGTGGTTTCTCCATGGCTGTTTAATGTATACATGGATGGGGTTGTGAAGGAGGTGCAAAGTAGGGCAGTGGATGTGGGGGTGGCTCTAATGAATGAGGGTGAGATTTGGAAGATTCTGGTGTTGCTGTTTGCTGATGATACAGTATTGTAGAATGAAGATGAATGGGAGTTGCAAGGTTTGGTGAATGAATTTGGAACAGCGTGTAGGAAGAGGAATCTGAAAGTTAATGTAAACAAGAGTAAAGTTCTGGTGTTTGAGAGGAATGAAGTCACAGAATGTACAGTGAGCTTGGATGGTGAGGATATGGAGAATGTGCGTGCATTCAAGTACTTGGGTAGTGTGATGAGTAAGGATGGAACTTTGGGGGATGAAGTGCGTGAAAGGGTACAGCAGGGAAGGAAGGCTGTTGGTTCAATGAAAGCAATGTTAAGGAATAGGGAGGTGAGTAGGGAAGTTAAGAAGTCACGGATGATAGTATTGTGATCCCTACCCTCATGTATGGAAGTGAGGCGTGGACCTTGCAAGAGGGGAACAAGTCAAGAGTGAGAGCAGTGGAAATGAGTTACTTGAGAGGATCATGTGGAGTAACATGGAGGGACAGGTTGATGAATGAAGAGGTGAAGGAATGTTGTGGGGTGGATGTGGATGTGGTTGAGAAGATTAGGAGAAGTACTCTGAGATGGTTTGGATATGTTGTGAGAATGGAGAATGAAAGACTGACTAAGATGGTTTATGTAGGTGAGGTGGATGGAGGGAGAGGGAGGGGTAGACCGAGGATGAGGTGGAGAGATGGAGTTGAGTGGTATATGAGGGAGGGGGGAGTGAGTTGGGGGGAGGGTAGTCAAATGGTGGGTGACAGAGCGACTGGAGGCGTTTTGTCTGCAGCCACCCTTTGTGGGATTAGGGCATCAGGCTATAGATCGATAGATAGACAAAGGGGTGTAAGGCACGATGATTTTCAGTGCTTTTTCGATGCATGGGTAATAAGACTGGTCGTTGTAGAGTAATTATTGTAATTAGAGAATGTCATTTTTTTTCAGGTAATCAATTGTGGGGGGAAGGGCATCACACTGAGTCTATCACGAGTCTACAGTAATAAAAATTTTAAATTCCGTAAGCCGTCATCCTCCCCTCTCCTTTCCGCCACACAATGTTGGCGTGCCATGAGCAGCGGTGTCTCTCGCTTACCAACTATGAGACATGTTGGGTGGTCAATGCTGTTGTTCCTCCCTCCCCCTCCTCCCCCCCTCCAGGGAATTCTGAAGTGTCACATTTGATCACTCGAGGGTGATGCCATTGGCCTAATTTGACAAGCGATTCCTGAGTTCCCACTCACCTCCCTTGTATTCTGTGAGCTGGATAGAGCGGGTCCCAGTCTGGAGGTCAAGGTCCCAGTGTGGAAGTCAAGGTCAAGAATATCAGTCAACTGATTCAGGGTTACTGTGTAAGGCTATTAGATGGGAAGGTTTCTATATTTTTTTTCGTCTTGTTAACCCATCACGTCCCGAGCTGTTTTGCATCTCCGACACCCCCCAATCCCGAGGCATTTTCGAAATTTTTTTTTGGCTAAAACCTCCGCTTCTGGTGAGAAACATCGAAATTTCATGGAGAAATCGCTCACCTAAGGTTTAAAATACTCAATTCAGGTACCAGTACCTCCTTACCTGACTGGGTTTTCTAACATGCTGGCACCAAGGAAAACGAGTTCTATGGGAGGGTAACTATTTCACATCACTCATAAACGGTATTTATTTATTTACTTGGTACGAATTTATATGTAGTACGAGAGTATATTGGTTTTCAAACAGTAATATAGGCATTATAAGCATTGTTTCACTCACTAGCTCATCACCATACCTGACCTTCTTTTGCCACATTACCTGATCATCATTTCTAACTGTTTCTTCCTCTAATGCTATGTAAACTTTGCCCTCCACATTGTCATCGATTGGGGAATCACTCTGGCCCTGAATGTCTTTCTTGGCCAGGTCACTGGTAACAGGTGAATTGCTGAGACAATGGCGTGCGGGGGCGGAGAGGTTATGCGGTGTAAGGCGTTGTCCTTGCTTGGCATCTTCTAGAGGAATAGAGGAAGGTGTCTCGTGTATACGTACGAAAAATCATGCGCGAAAATTCAAAATTGTGCAAATTATGAACCTTGCAATTGCGCGACGTACAAGTACGTTGTTGGGACTGGCAAATGCAAAATGTTGCAACATACCCATACGTCGACGGGACGCCTTGGGTTAATACTCATTTCCTCTCACTCGAACTTTACTGTTTGTATAACCCTTGAGAACTGGTGGTATAGAGATGACTTAGTAGCTTGTCACTGTGTAACCCAGGAGCATTTTGGGAAATCACGAAGGTCAGGCTTGGGTCAGCCGAGTTGGAGACTGTTCCCATCATTTTGGCATAATACCACTCTTAACTTAGCCACTCAGAAAAAAACAAACACAGTCGAAGTTGCCGCCAGCGGGAGAGAGTCTCCGCCAATCTCAGTTCCCAACCGTTCCAGCATGCAGCGGTCTTCACCAGTGACTTGAAATTCCCTCCTTTTGACCACATTAAAGTCTGGAGCATAGAGCGTAGTCCTACAAGTGATGTTGCAGTGGTGGGATGACTTATAATGTGAGGGCAATTAACCTATCCCGTCCAGGTGGCATGTATACATGACAACCTGGGGATGTCTGGGTGGCATGTATACATGATCTATTGTTTTGTAGTATTATTGTTGTTGTATTATGATATGATTATTGCATAATATTATAGTATTATACTATGCTATATTATTATAAGTGTAGCTGAGAAATTATGGTTTAAATAATCGTGATTTTTAACCCGCCGTGTGCCGGCTATTTTTAGCCCTCTGGGTAACTCCAGTGCCGGCCATTTTTTGACCTTTTTTTTGGCTAAAATGATAGATTTTGATGTGGAAACAACGAATATCAATATTAAAATGCTCACCGAGGCTCAAAAATTAGTTTTATTGAGTCCTGCATACTCGTGTACAGGTATAGCCGCTCTCTCATGCTCACCACGTATGTGAGAGAAAGCCATTTTCAAAGTAAGGTATACTCAGGTATTTATGCTGGGAAGGTATAGCAATGTTCTGTACACTTTTCTGATTACTTATTACTTCAGCATCTATCACAATTTGCTTGTTTTTCTCACTGTGAGTGCATTATCTTACACTTACTTGAAGATAGGTACAACCTGACTTCATTATGTACAGTCCTGGCACTTACAAGAAGGTATTTACAACTTGACTTCACTATATAGTCCTTACACTCACAAGAAAATATTTCCAACTTACACTTACATGAAAATATTTACAAAATGCCTTCACTATGTACAGCACTGGTTGAGGCACATAGGCAGAGTGAGGCAGAGTATGAGGGGGGTAGCAAGTGAGTGTATGGCCTTGACAGCTTGGAGGATGGTAGAGGAACAGTTACCTTACATGTCTGCCAATTTTTACCCGCGAATCCTGAAAAATGCAGCCAGTGAAGTTTTTTACTTTAGACTGTTTTAAAATGGCACTGGCACTGGTAGCAGCATTATGTCAGACCGTTTTAAAATGGCACTGGCATGCGGCGGTTTAAGAAAAACACCTGCTGGCGGTTTGAGTGGTGAAAACAACCCCCGAACATGATGGGTTAAACTTGTAAGCAATAATTGAGGTCATTTAGAGGATTGTCATTAACCCCATCGCGCAAGATGACACAATGCGAGTCATAATCCTTGTAATCTGAAGAGTAACCGATGATACAACATGACGCAACTTTCCTATAAATGGTCATAGAAACTTTTCTTGTGGATGGATTTGCATCAGATTTGATTAAGTCAAAGCTGAAGGTAGCCACATCTAGGGTAAATATATGGCAACACCTGTGAGCTTATTGGAGGGGCAAGCGGCCTGTATTTAGCTCGGTATCCTCCCAGCAGTCAGGCTTAAAGGGTGTGTGAATGCATGACTGGGCATTTAACCCATACCATCCCAGGCATTTTTGCAATTTTATACCCACCCAATCCTGGACCAAAAATGGAAAAAAGTTTTATTGCATAAAATAATCCAAAATGACATATAAATCAAGGAAAAACAAAAAAAAGTACTCCTTATAGGAGAAATAAGTGCAGGATGGCCGTCCATTGTGTTTCTAGCCCAGTTTCCCAAGCCATGAGCTATGTTTTCCCACCCAGCTGGGCAGGATGAGAGAGAATGGGGGAGGAGAATGGGGGAATCCCCATTCTCAATATCCTTCTCCACTGGCTCATATTCCTCCCCAGAAGAGTCATCCAGGTCTTCCTCTTCTATAGAATCACTAGATGAAGGAACAGAGGGTCCATGTGATAGTGTCAACCACATCCTCCAGCCCAATGAGGCAGAAAAATGGCGTTACTTCTGTGACATTCTAATGCTGTGATGGACAGTGGCACACTGATGTAACCCAGCCATGCAGAAGCAAACTCAGTGCTACGAGTGCTTGTGCACAATGTTGCCAATACTTTAAGCTACTCCTTAGCAAAAAACTAGCTGGACTGAAGCAGAGATGCGTTACAGCTCTCAAATTATGCTGTCAGCACCATCACATCGCTGGGATTACTTGAGACGTTTTGTACTGTTGGCACCATGCTGACGGTGGGATTGTATAGGTTAAACCCGCATTTCCTACTACCGCACTGTCCATACCTTAGAAGTGTTTAGTGATATTGTGTTATATATAGTGCAATGTGCTTGTGAAGAACATTTATAAGTGTTTCATATATTTTTTCAGAGAAAGCCAGATTTGAAAATTCGTACCTGATTTTTACCGTTCCCCTGCAGTTTACACTGCCAGAAAAATGCCTCGCAAGGGGTTATCTGAAAAAAGAATATATGAATACTTGTTCAGTGGCAGTGAGAGTGAGAAAAGTAGTCATAGTGAAACAGACAGTGAATATGTTGAGGAGCAGGTGAGTGAGGAGCAGGAGAGTGAGGAGGAAATCTGACCCGAGGGGTGATAAGCGCAAACCCGTAGTCAAGGCCGCGGTGATAAGCACAACAGAGAGTAGTAGTAGCACCATCACTACCACCACTCCTTTCACGTCTGACACCACTGGTGTAATAAGTACTACTCCTGTTACCGCCATCACTCAGACGGCAATTGTCACCACTGCCATCACTTTGGAAACAACCACCATCCTTGCCATCAGTCCTATCACCCCTGACACCACTGCCATCACTGCCAGCAGTCCTGCCACCACTGCAACCACCCCGACCCTCAAGACTGAGCCGCATTATCGCCACCTATCTTCCACGCCCCCCCACAGCAAACACTGACCTCTTTCCTCCCACACTCACCCTACACTCTCACCACCCTTCAACCCGCCCACATCTCACCACCCATCCAAGATATTTCCATATCATCTTCCTCAGCTAAATCTGGAAAGTCACTGTCTGCGTCAGACTTCATCCCCCCTGAATATAAGCAAGCATGCAGCAACGGCACCACCACCACAACCATCTCCTCCCCAACCATCTTCACCACAACCATCACCACCAATATCATCTTCATCACAACCATCACCACAACCATCTCCATCACCACGATCACCTGAACCTTCATCCACCCAGCTATCATCAACACAATCATCATCACCATCTCCCTCCCCACCACAAAGGCGAGGGCAGCGTGGGCCTAGGCGAGGAGGTGGTGGGCAGCCGAGAGGTAGTCGTATGTCTTGGGGTCGTGTGCGCCACACACGTACACAGCCAAGCATTTCCCCAGGTGGGGACCGTTAGGAGGAAGCTTGGAGTTCTGGGTCATTTACACCCAATGCTGGCCCATTCACTGAAACACCAGGTTTGGCAGCACCAGCAACACCACTCCAATACTTTCAACCTTTTTTTTACCAGGGAGTTGCTCACCTACCTGACGGTCAAAACAAACAAATATGCAACGTTTCTGAGGACTGCACTAAATGTTTGATACCTCTGCAACAAAGAGGAAATGGCTAAGTTCCTTGGATTATACTTTCTTATGGGGATTTGTGAACTGCCAACCATAAGACACTATTGGCATTCATAAGAGTTTCACGAATACCCCATATTTCGGCGAGCTATGAGTGGAAAGCGCTTCAGGGCCATCCTGAAGCACTTTCATGCATTCAATAGTCTCGCCATATCCGAGGGCAATCGGGACCGGCTGATAAGGATTGGCACACTGATGGAGTATCAATTTCAGAGGTTCAGGGAGGTTTACATCCTGGACGAATATCTTAGCCTGGATGTGGGATCTCTGGTTTGAAAGGGGCAGCTCTCCTTCCGTGTATATAACCCTATGAAGCCTCAAAAGTATGCCATAAAACTATACATCTTGGCTGAGGCAAGGAATGGTTACATTTGGAGTTTGGAAGTATACACAGGGGAGAAAAAGTCTCTAGAGAACACAGTGTGGGGCCTCGTTGAACTGTTGAAGGGCAAAGGATACTAGTTGTATATGGACAATGATTACAACTCTGTATCACTGTGTGAACGCCTCTTCGCGGAGGGTGTGTATGTGTGTGGCACAGTACGACTGGCAAGGAGAGCACGAAGGGAGCTGCAGGACATCAGCAGTGCTAAACGCATTCCTGATGATGGAGTGGAAGCTAAACACAAGGGCAATGTAATGGTGTTGTTATGGAAGGACACACATATTGTATGTATGGTGTCCACCTTCCACAGCTACACCACCGTCCTTAAGCAGGTGCAAGGGAAGGTCAAGGGTCCAGATGGGAGATTCCACCACTTTCTGAAAACCGTGAACAAGCCCGTCATGATGGAGGACTATAATAGGCACATGGGTGGGATGGATCATTTCGATCAGATGATCCAGTACTACCCCACCCAAAGGAGGACATTCTGTCATAAAGACTTTGTAGTTACTTGTAGAGAAGTATATTTTAGACTTGTGGTCGAGCGGCTTTTATATCTTGTAGTAGCTTCCCCACCAGATGTCATGTAGTGACGGGAGAGGTAAAGAATAGTATGGGACTATTTTTATTTGTCTTGGAAATATTAAACAGGTCTCTCACACGGAAAGAGTATAAGTCCCGGGTAGCTACCTCCCTGTCTCGCTATCTCTCTCTCTCTCTCTCTGTTCTAAGGCTAATCTCCGTCTCGACCTCTCTCTAGGGTTGCTTGTCTCCTTCTAAACTCTCTTTCCTAAAATCTGGTGTAGCAGGGGTGTGTCACGTGTGTTCCTCATGGATGGAAAGCTTAAGGAGCCTGTGTGTGAGTATGTGTGTATATGTGTGTGTGGTTACCAGATCTTTGTTCACGAGAGGACTGCTGACAGCTAACTGCATCATCTCCTTACTGGCCGCTGTCGTCAGCTTTCCTCAGTGTTAAGAGTGTGTAAGCATGTTTAGCACTGCTCGATTCTCGCAGACACAACACCTTCTCATCATCTGACTCCCTGCTTCTATCTGTCTCTCTATCTATCTATTTATCTATCTATCTATTATGTAGTCCTACATTTGCTCGGCCGTGCGAAAATGGCGTACCATCGACATTTAATAGTTATAACATATTAATACATACTACATACACATTATAATGAACTTATAAGCTAATTAAGTGAAATACATAATATTGTAAAGTAACATAATTGTATGAATATTGTATACATATATTATTCATAGTAAATAGTGATTATTCAGTAATATTACATTTTAAATAAGTTGTATACATATTTGAATAAATGCATTAAAGTAAATTATTTAACTGTAATACAGTATGTACTTGGGATATTATAGTGAAATGCATACATGCAAGAATAAAAATAGTTTAAAATTAAGATTATTGTAAGAGTTATTAATATTTCATTCAAAGATAATGGTACTGGTCTGTCATATATGGGTCATTCTTCTTTGTATTATTATTATTTTTTTTTAATTTTTTTTATATATATAATTAATACTATATACAAAATATATACACTTCATTCAGGGTGGTTAACTGTGATGTTAACTCTCCCCCCACTAAATAATGACTCCAAATTAGCAATTCTTGCATGCATTCTGTGCATTGCGAACAGCAGTACTGCAACTACAATGCAGACGATTATAAAGACAGAAGGTGCTTGGCTATACACATAATATGGGTTGAACATACTCAAACTCAAATCTTCCCAGGGCTTCATTGTTTCATTGATCAGCTGCATAGTTTCAAACTTAGGTGAAGTCAGCTTAATACTTGTGCTCATGTTTAAGTTCATATTAGGCAGTTGGTGGAAATGTTTGTGTGTATGGTTGATAATGGCGTAGTGATTGATGGTGGAAAAAGTAGACATGGATGGTGTAAATACCGCACAGTAGTCTGGTGCTATGTATAATCCTGAGGCTGATGTATGAGATGGTGGTATATCTGGACAGACTATGTAAACTGATGTGTTATGAGAGAAATAAAAAAACTGCGAGTGTCCAATGCGTTGATGGTGTACAAGTTTATCTGGAGCAAAAGTGAAGTTGCAATGATGATGAATATTATTATTGCTGATGATAGCCATTTCACAAGGGACTGTATCAGTAGGCTGAAACGTGAAAATGTACGCAGGACAAAGATGAACAGCATGTAAGGATGTGCGGCACTTTCGCTCAATCTTTGACTCACTTGCGAAAGTGACAGTGTCTCGTCTCTTGGAGACCATGATGAGTTCGGTGTCTGTGTTGATGTTGATGATGACCAAAGTGTTGTTGTTTCTATAGGGGAAGGGGTGTATTTGGTATACTGTGAACAGGTCTTCAGTGATGAATGGTACATGAACTATCACTGATGTTGGTGTTAGTGTTGCTTCTAAGTACGGGTAATATTGCATAAATTCCCTACTGCGGAACAATGGCTTCAATTTATGTTTATGTATGCCTTGACTAACTATCTGACGTAGCTCATGAACTGGGAGTAAGTCATTTGTGATCTTGCCATCACCAGCATTCGAAATTCCTTGCATAAGTGCCCTGAAACGATCTCTAGTGTTCTCTAATTGTAGAAGAATCGTGTCAATATGTTCTGTGATGATGGAGAAGTGCTGGAAAAGAGTAACGTTGCCCTCTAATTCATTTATTTTATATCTACACTCTCGAGAGCTACGTTTTCTGCTTGTTTCAGATTTTTCACAATTGTCTTCATTGCTGAGTTCTGTCCTGTGATGAATTTATCTTGGTATGTTAGTACCTGAGCTATCTTATTAAATTTGTTGTTTATTTCTTTAAGGTCATCCTCTGTAGCCAATCCAAAGATGTTCCCAAGAACTGCGCCGCCCAGATCGAACAAACCACGCTTTTGGCGAGTACGTGTGATATTGTTCCTGTCGCTCAGTACCTCCGTTCCATAAGATGGGAGATCTTGGATCATGACGAGCATAGTTGACTTCGCCTGTTCTAGTTTCCATTTCGCTAACTTCACCATTTCATCCACTTCCTTGGTGTTATGTGCTTGTGAAACATAATTCCCTTGAAGTCCAGAGTTCGCATCAGCGTCGCATGTCTTTCTAGATAAGTAGGTATGTCATACAAGTAATCTAGACTTATTTCAGTACTCATGACGTCCTTGACGATTGTAGTCGTGGCCGTTGGAGCTATGAGGCATCCTTGTCGTACTATATGCTTGGGGTCTAGGTGCGCATATACTCTTACTATGTATAGGAGAATCCATAGCATAAGTCCCTTCATCGTAACCTACCGAAAAAAAAAATCTATTAATTTCCTATAAAGCTGTGGTTGATGATAGTGATGATGTGCGTTACGGTTGGCTGTTATTTCATTTATAGAAGGAGTTTAAATCGATATTTAATTCTCGTAAATGATGTACTGTAGATTTCATTGGAATAGTTGCACCTATGTTCGATTGTTTGGTACATGACCTTAATTTCTTTTTGTAATCATTGTTGTGTTCTTGCTTGGTTTCTTGAGGTACGTTCACCTGTTCGGTTGTATCCGAGGCTGAATAATTATGTGATAATTCCCTTGAAACTCGTTTTAAATGGTCAATATGAACTTGTTTTTCCTCGCCACTTGAAAGTGACTTAATTAAAACTTTGTTTGCTTTTATGTTAATTACTCTGTATGGGCCCTCAAAATTTAGGGGATAATTTATTGTCTCTCGCATGAATGACTCCGTAAACAATGTCTCCTAAGCTGATAGGTGAATCTTTTGCCTTCTTGTTAAATGCCTCCGTCATTTCTTCCTTGGACATCGTTAATTGTTTTTTCACTCTTTTGTGAATGTCCTGGAATTCACGTAAACGGAGTTTAGAGTAATCATCGTAATTGTATATATAGGCATGCTGTCACCTTCTAGGAGCTCATATGGTAATTTTTTATCTGTGCCATATATAATGAAATGTGGTGTGTCACCAATGGATTTATTTATAGACCCATTAATGGAGGCCTCTACTCTGGGAATCCAATCATCCCAGCTTGTATAATTTTCACTGAGAATGTGTCGTAGCACATCTAATACCTTTTTATTTTGTCTCTCTACCAACCCATTCGATGCTGGGTGATAGGCCAAAACGTTAACCTTTTTGATGTTGTATTGGTTACATATTTCTTGTAAGATCTCAGAATTAAATTCTCCTCCATTATCACTTATTAATACCTTTGGGGTAGTAAAGCGACATGTTACATTATCTGTTATTGCCTTTGCTACGGTCTCTGCTGTCTTATCTTTAATTGGAGCTAAAATGACATAACGGGAAAAATGATCCGTTGCTACGAATAAGTATAGGTTATTATTGTATGATAATGGCATCTTGAGTAAATCAACAGCGATAACGTCCCATGGTTGATGTGGTACTGGGTAATTACCCATCGGTGCAGGTGTGATTGGGTATCCTTTGTGTTTTGCACATGATTCGCATCTGTCTATATGATTGTTTATATCTCTTCGTAATGAAGGCCAGTAATATAATAGCTGGGCTTGGTTGAATGTCTTATCCTTTCCAGGGTGTCCTGCATGTGGGCTGTCGTGTATCATTCGTAATACTTGGGGTATCATGTCATTAGGTACTACCAACTGGTTAGTATTTCTTTGGCGTTTTGGTTGTTTAGAGTTAATTTTGTATAATGTATTATTGACCATTGTGAATTGTTCAAGTGGGACATGAAGTTTGGGTAATTGTATGTCATCTCCACTTTCTAACTTGTATATTACTTTTGACCATACTGGGTCAAGTCTTTGTGCCTTTGCGATATCCTCGTGGTTTGGGATATTTCCTTTGAGATCTAACGCCGCGACCTGAATTGTGTTCGGGTTCCTAGATAATGCGTCAGCTACTATATTCATTTTACCTTGAATATAATGAATTTGTACATTGTAGTTTTCAACTGTACATTTCCATCTTGCTCTCCTCCCAGAAAGGAGTTTTTCTTTAAACATACCTACCAGTGGTTTATGGTCGGTGAATAAGTGGATTTCGTAACCATATACCAAATCTCGAAACTTTTGTAATGCAAAAATCACTGCAAGTGCCTCTAAGTCTGTAGTGCAATAATTTTCTCCGCACCTCTTGTTTGTCTGCTGGCAAATGCAATTGGTTGATTCTTTCCTCTTTTATCTTCCTGCATCAGTACAGCCCCTAATCCTTTAACTGATGCGTCTGTACAAATAAGAAATGATTTCGTGTAATTCGGATATGCTAAACAAGGTGCATTTGTTAGTTTAATTTTTAGATTGTTAAATGCCCTTTTTTGTTCTTCTTCCCATTGGAATACAGCATCTTTTTTGAGTAGTTGGAATAGAGGGAAGGCTATATGAGAGAACTGTGGTACGAATGACCTATAGTACCCAGCCAGACCTAAAAATTGTCTAACTTCGTCAGTCGTAGTGGGTTCAGGAAAATCTCTCACTGCCTGTATTTTGTCATCAGTGGTGTGAATACCATCAGAACTTAATTTGTGGCCTAAGAAATTTATTTCCTTAAAACAAAATTTGCATTTAGAAAGTTTAATTTTTAATCCAGCATCACTAAGCTTTTGTAAGAGTAAGTCTAATTTCCTGAGATGATCCTTAATATTCTTCGTTGCGATAATAATATCGTCAAGATAAACAAATATTCCTTGTCCTAAAATTCCGGACAATACGTAATTCATAAGACGCTGGAACGTACCGGGGGCTGTCCTCAGTCCCATTGGCATTCTTGTATATTGATAATGGCCTCTGTTGAAAAGGCAGTGTATTTACGTGACTCCTGAGATACCGGAATCTGATAGTATCCGTTTAGGAGATCGATGGTCGAGAATATATTATTCTCAGGACCAATATTCTGTAGAACATCACTTAGCAATGGCATGGGAAATCTGTCTGGTATAGTGTGATTATTTAGTTTACGGTAATCTACTACCGCACGCATTTCTCCATTTCGCTTGGGCACAAAGAAAAGGGGGGCGTTCCACGGAGAAACTGAAGGCTCAATAATTCCAAGCTTTAACATTTCATCGACATACTGATTTGCAAGTGTACGTTGGGAGTGTGGTATGCGATAAGCTGGTACGAAAATTGGTGGTGTTTCTGGGTGCACATTAATCATGTGATTAATCAAGTTAGTACACCCTAATTGTTCTCCGGGCAATGCTACGGTGTCCCTGTGTGTTTCCAGCAGGGTTAACAAATCATTTTCTTCGTCAAATTCACCTGAGTGAATTAAATTCTCTTTTATTCTTTCTCTATCCGTAGATTTTATCTCACTTGTTACTCCACCAATATTTATTTCCTTCACAGGGGCGAAACATTTTTCAAAATTAACTATGCAAGTTCCCTTCTTCAACTGAACTTCCCCATTCATGTGATTAATAATGAATATCTGAGTTAGCCCTTCGTCGTTCGTATGACATAATGCGTTTTCTACTGACAATCCCTTTACTTTACATAATTCTTCTAAGACAAGAACAGTACTATTCCGTAATTTGCTCTTTATGGTAACCTTCATGTATGAATTAGGTGGTATAACCAAATCATTAGTGAGATGGGCTGGAAAAATTGATAAATCAGTACTGTTATTTGGGTCACTAATTCTGGAGGATGGGGTTGCTGGTGTAAGTGAATTTATACACTCATCTGTTTGTGTATGTTTGTTTAAGCCTTTAATATTACCAATTCTTTTTGGCTCTCTTCTACCAATCGGTGAGGGCTCTGAAAGTATTTCCTCTATGAATTCATTATCAAAGTCTATTCCATTCATTTGTGGGAGTATAGTTATGTTCTCAGTTCTCATGGACCTTAAGCCCAGTAACATATGAGCTTTAATTGCTAAGTTTTCAACGATATAGAACAATGCAGAGAATGGTCTTGTAGTTTCTGTGAAACCGAGATTTAATCTTATCATACCTTTTACTGTAATCTCTTGACCATCTACTGTGTATAATTCTAAATCAGCTTCATCCAGAAAAGTTACTTTCTTTTTATTTTTAAGAATTCTGTTTAGTTCTTCATGTGTTATTAAGTTCACTGGAGAGCCTGTATCTAAAAATAAGGAAACGTTTTGATCCTCACATACCGCTGGTATCAAGATACACTCATTTCCCAACATGCCTCCTATGTGAAGTTTAACCTTGTTCTTCTTTACGTTTGTTTGTTTTTTGTCATGACCTGGTCTTCCCCCCGATTAGAACATAGACACAATTTTTTCTACTGTTTTGCAATCACTAGTCCAGTGCCCTTGGTATCTATGATGCCTACAGTAAGGACCAAATCCTTGTGTCTTTTGATTATCCTCTTTTGCCTTGATAAAGCATTCATACCTTGTGTGTCCTGGTTTTGCACAGTAATGACACAGAATGGACCTATCCCTTGACTGTGACCTACGAGGTGATTTCCCATAAGAAGTGTTGTTTATGGCGCGAGACCTGCTCGGGCTGCGCGAAAACTTATGAAACTGCCTGTAGGAAGGCGTGTGGGAACGAGGTCTAGGCGTCTTTGTTTGTTTGGGCTGCCTCATTTCTGGTCGCGATCGATTTTGTTCTCTGTTTGGGGTCGGTGTAGATGTTTTCACAGCTGATACTGTCTCAGGTACCCTGATTCTACCAGAATGTGCATGTGTGTCGACCACACCTGCTTTACTGCACTGCATCTCTACCTCGTTCATTAAGTCTAGTAAGCACATTCCTGGGGTGTACGCGATCGTTTTGACGATCTTAAGGGTCCTATCAGGTAATTTACACAAGGCAGCTACATAACCAATGATGTCCACGACGAGGTCTGGGGACATCTTTCCATCATCTGTTATCCACTTAGAATTCTCAAGAGTAGCTAATAGGGTTCTCTTGATTGTGGAGACATCAGCAGTTATTTCACTGAGCACATGGTTTGTAGTGTGCTCCCTTACAAGATCTACAATCTTATGTAATTCTGGAATTATACCTGGCAAGAAGTTCATACCTCCAGAAAATTTCTTCAGAAATTCAGTTTTAAATTCATCATATGTCCTAGCACGATGTAGCTTATCGGAGTGCAATAAATTGCTTGCTGGACATCTTTCCTGGCTTATGCAAGATGAAAAAATAGCAATTTTCTCTTGTTCATCTAGTATGTGGCGCTTGATGAACATTTGTTCGCACTGACTGATTAATGAAATGACATCAATGCGATCTTTGTCTGTGCCAGAGAATTTTGGGGCAGTCTTATCCTCGTGATACACAAAAACGTGAGGTGTGGTTTTTAGATCAGCAGTATTTGTTTCTTGATTCATTTTTAATGATTGCCCTGTTAATTCAACTTGTACGAGTTTATCGTTATGTGAGGGAATGGTGGAATATGTATGACCGGACCGGTGAACCCTGTTAAGTATATTGGCATACGTATGCAAGGCAGCTGCAAAGTCGTCACTCTCTATGTCTGAAGGGGTTTCCCACTCATCATCCGAAACTCCCGTATTTGTTTCTTTATCTTTAACGTGTGGTGAGGGTTGTACAATGGGTGGGCTGTCTCTTAATTGTGAGTCTGATGTTGTGGCAATTTGTGTGTCATCTGGTATTAACGTGGGTGGTGGCGAAAATATTCCTGTCATTAAGATATGATGTTATGAAATACGCCTCTTGTTTATTTATGTCCTAGCAAACTAGATGAGTAAATAAGTTGAATATAGCTAATTTTAGCACTGAGAAGAAATGAGCAAGTATAATTTTACCCACTTGATACAGATCGTAGAGGTGTGTCGATACAAAAGTCGATCTCGGAAGAAAATACAGGTTTGATTGAAGATCTCTTGATAATTCTAGTGGTGTGTTGATGGACGATATTACTCAGGAAACTCCATGGCCTGGTATTTGTAGTGGTTAACGGCTGTCCCAGGCAAACCTCAGCATAGAACGTTGAATTTCCAACTTAACTGTGAAAATAAGTGAGTATGAGTAGGAGCTATGTGAATAATGAGTAATGAGTAGTGGGTGAGAAGTGCCTGGTGTCAGTCACACGTTGCTTGGCATGGCAGACTCGCGTTGTGATGTCATCTCAGCACATGGTGACGTCGGCTTCCCACACTGGTAGCTGTGGTGAGTGAATGAGTAGCGATGAGTAACTTGAGTGAAGACGAGTGAGTAAGATGAGTTGTGAGTCGTGTCTCACTCTTCGTTTGTTTGTTCCGTTTTTCTATGTCGATGTTTTCTCGGTCCTTTTCTCTAGTGATTTACTCGTTGTGGGATGAAGACTGCCGCTACTTGTAGGTGCGTGTAGAAGATTATACAGACGACGTAGAGTTGTTAATTGTAGTTGATTGTAGATGGCTGTAGTTCGCTGATTCGTCGTAGACTTGTAGACTATTTGCACTGTAGGCTGTATTTTGTAGGATTCAATGTAGAACTGAAGCTAATCTTGTAGTCTCGGTTGCTTTTGTAGAAATTTGCTTTTAATTCGGAGACGATGTCCGTAGATTTGCTGGTTTGTCGTTAAGCTACTTGCAAGGCGTCGAGTGATCTCTTGACCTCTGCATCAGTGTAATGATCTGGGAGACGGAGGGGGCTGGATGGAGAGAATACTGTCAGGAGCTGATGTTGTTGGTTGTTTTCAATCTTGATATTTTGTAGGAATTTAATGTTGATTCGTAGACGAGGTTCGTATACGTTCGCTGCCACCAAATGTCATAAAGACTTTGTAGTTACTTGTAGAGAAGTATATTTTAGACTTGTGGTCGAGCGGCTTTTATATCTTGTAGTAGCTTCCCCACCAGATGTCATGTAGTGACGGGAGAGGTAAAGAATAGTATGGGACTATTTTTATTTGTCTTGGAAATATTAAACAGGTCTCTCACACGGAAAGAGTATAAGTCCCGGGTAGCTACCTCCCTGTCTCGCTATCTCTCTCTCTCTCTCTGTTCTAAGGCTAATCTCTGTCTCGACCTCTCTCTAGGGTCGCTTGTCTCCTTCTAAACTCTCTTTCCTAAAATCTGGTGTAGCAGGGGTGTGTCACGTGTGTTCCTCATGGATGGAAAGCTTAAGGAGCCTGTGTGTGAGTATGTGTGTATATGTGTGTGTGGTTACCAGATCTTTGTTCACGAGAGGACTGCTGACAGCTAACTGCATCATCTCCTTACTGGCCGCTGTCGTCAGCTTTCCTCAGTGTTAAGAGTGTGTAAGCATGTTTAGCACTGCTCGATTCTCCCAGACACAACACCTTCTCATCATCTGACTCCCTGCTTCTATCTGTCTCTCTGTCTATCTATTTATCTATCTATCTATTATGTAGTCCTACAATTCGAGTGGACCAAGAAATGACCTTTTATTTCATCCACATGGCCCTGTTCAATGCCAACACTCTCTACAAGAAGAACATCAACAGTCCTATGACTCTCCTGGAATTGCAGGAGCACATATGCCACAAACTCCTGACTTTCCGGGAGGAGGAGTGGCCGGCATCGGGTCACGCCCTTCACCATACCCCTGACCTTCCCTCGCGACGATGACCACCTGTACCTGTAGCAACCACTCCATCAACTGCAGCCTCCACTCTACCTGCAACAATCCCTCTACCTCCTGCAACAATCGCTCCACCTCTTGCAACAATTGCTCCATTTCCTGAAGTAGCTGGTCCGTCAGGACTAACTCCGCCATTTTTTTTTTATTATAAAAAAAAAAAAAGTTTAAACAAGACTTGTTTCAGCAAAAAAGAGAACCGAGTGGCGAAAGAATGCAGTCAGCTGATGTTTGTTTAGACTACAAAGGCCCCAGGGAATGTAAGTACTCCATTCTTTTAGTATTGCAAAATGGACACATCTATCTATCTATCTATCTATATACCTAGGCTGCTTCCCCCAAGGAAAGGGAGGTAGCCGAGACAGGATGTGTCCCCCCTGTGGCGGGGGGGACACAACCTGGCCGCACTATGGGGTGGTACTACTACTCTGCGGCCAGGTTGTGTTAGGAAGAATACTGCCACCGTATTCCCTGCGTGTCGTAAAAGGCGACTAAAAGGGGCGGGGTGAGGGGACTAGGGACCCCCTCCTCTGTTTTGTAGTTCCTAAAAAGAGACAGGCCAGAGAAAGGGATGGGGGATGGAGTTATCCTCGTACCCTGAAGATTGGGTCTGTGAATGTGCGTGGAAAATGGACACATACTTTAGTAAAGCAAGTTTGGAAAAGAAAAGGGATAAAGTAGAAAGCAAGATGGTGATTTCTACCAAGAACTGGCTGAAATGGAGACTCACAATAGACTGGTTGAATGTGTACACAAACTAAAGATGGCTTTCAAAAATGAAATTGATGAAGTAAAGAAGCAGATGCACTTGCAAAAGGAAGAAATAGAAAAACTAGGAAGGGAGGTCAACAAGAAAGACACAACCATCAGTGAATTAACAGTGGAATTGAGTACACTTAGGAGGAAAATGAGTGAAATGGCAAGTACAGTAGTCAATCACGAGAGTATTATGGAAGAGTTCAAAAATGATACGGAGACAATTAGGCAAGTAAGCAGTCTGATAGACCAGAGCAGTGATATTGAGGAGAGGATAACACAGGTGAATGAAGTTGTGCAAAGCTACAAAAATGATGTGGAAACAACGTATGCTGAAATGGTGAAAGTAAAGAAAGACTTAGAAACAAGGGTGGAAGAAAAAAGCATTAAACAGGAAGTGAAAAGAATAATCCAAAACAACCCAAAGTTAGTCAGAGATTCAATAGATATCAACAAATCTATAGTAATCACTGGTATAGAAGAGGAAGAAGTAAAAAACAAGATCACAAGAGACAAAAAGGAGATGGCAAATGTAATGAGCTTACTGAAAGAAGTAATCGAGGAAATCTGTAGTAAAGACGTAGAGGAACACAAAAGGTTAGGGAAATACGAGAAAAGCAAGTCAAGACCTCTAAAAGTGACTTTTCAGAGTGTAAACACTGTGGAGGAGATACTAAAAAATGCAAAGAATCTTATGGAAAAAGAGGAGTTCAAAAATGTATGGATAAAAGATGCCTAACACAAGAGGAACTGGTATTACTGAAAGAGAAGAGGGAGGAAGCAAAAACAAAAAATGAGGGAAGATCAGAGGAGGAGAAGAACACATTTTTTTTTACAAAGTAATAGGATTGCAGGTACGAAAGTGGTACATAACCAGGAGGGAATAAAAAGGAGGAAGTTAGTAGAACCATGTCATGACAAGTATATAAACAAGATGATTAAGTTGATGTACTCAAATGTGGATGGAATGGTATCTAAATTATTAGAGATGAATGATTATGTCAGAGAAAATGAACCACATAAAATATGCCTAACTGAAACAAAATTAACACCAAGGATATCAAATGACATACTAAACTTAGAGGAATATAATGTATGGAGAAGAGACAGAAATTTAAAAAAAAGGAGGAGGAATTATAATATTAACTAAGAAAAATCTAAAAGTCAATGAAATAAAACTAGATATACCATCACAAGTAGAACTAATTGCAGTAGAGATCAACACATCTGAAGGGAAAGTAATTGTAGCCAATATGTACATGCCACCCAGATCAAACACATGGGAAAGAGACGAATATGAGGACTTGACAGAGAGTACAATTCAGAGTTTAAGATCATTACTACATAAAATGGAAGAGAAATCGGAAAGAATTATACTAACTGGAGATTTTAATACAAATATAAATTGGAATATTCTAGATATAATTATCCAAGAAAGCTGTTGGGACCAAAATCTTCTGGATCTCGTGCAAGAGTTTTTCCTAACGCAACGTGTAAGGGAACCCACAAGAAAAAGAGGACTCGATGTACCTTCAATGCTAGATCTCATATTTACTAGGCAAGAAAATGATATTGACAATTTATTATATCACCCACCATTCGGCAAAAGCGATCATGCAGTACTAAATTGCAACTTCAAGATAGCTTATGACATAGTTAACAGCAATGAAAGTTACAAAAAGAGTCTAAACTATAAAAAGGGAAATTATCATGACCTAAAAAAATATTTTTTAGAAGTTGATTGGGAAAATGAGCTTAGAGGACAAGATTTAAATGCTGTATATAAAAAATTCTGTGAATTTTATGAAATAGGAGTCCAGAAATACATCCCACAGCACAAAGAAGCAGATAAGAAAATACAGAAATGGTTCAATACAGAATGTAAAAAATCAAAAGAAAGAAGAGATTTGTTGTGGAATAGATACAGATGACACAATAGTGAAAGGGCATATAATAATTACAAACAGGCAAGAAACGATTATACAAGAATAAGGAGGGAAGCCCCAAAACATTTTGAGGAGGATATAAATAAAAGTAGTGATCAACCGAAGCTATTTTACAGCTACATCAGAAGCAAAACCAAAGTAAAAAATAAAATACAATCCATTACGGACGAGGGAATCACCTATACACAAGAGAAAGATATTTGTGAAGCACTAAATAAGAATTTCCAATCAGTTTTTACAGAAGAAAAAAAATTTGAGAGGGACTATGTGGAACATGCATGCCCACACACTACCAGATATACAAATATCAGAAAAAGTAATACAGGAGGAGTTAAGTAAATTAGACAGAGGAAAAGCAAGTGGTCCTGATGAAATTTCATGTTGGGTTCTACGAGAATGTGCAAAGGAGTTAAGTAAACCATTATTTTTAATTTTCAAGAAATCCTTAAGTCAAGGTAAACTACCTGATATTTGGAAGAAAGCAAATATTGTCCCCTTATTCAAGAAAGGGAATAGACAAAATCCACTCAACTACCGACCAGTATCACTGACCAGTGTTGTAAGCAAGGTATTAGAAAAGCTTATGAGAAAAGTTTGGGTAAATCATCTACATGAACACAATATGATAACAGAAAGACAGTTTGGTTTCAGAAAAGGAAAATCATGTGTTACTAATCTGTTGAGCTACTACGACAGAGTAACAAACACAATACAGGAAAGAGAAGGATTGGTGGACAGTATCTATTTAGATTTCAAGAAAGCATTTGACACAGTACCACACCAAAGACTTTTATGGAAACTGTACCATCAAGGAGGAATTCGAGGCAAACTGTTTTGTTGGATGCAAGATTTTCTCATAAAAAGGGAAATGAGAACAGTACTAAGAGGAAACTCCTCATCTTGGAAAGAAGTGACTAGTGGAGTACCACAGGGTTCAGTGCTGGCACCAATCATGTTTTTAGTGTATATAAATGATATAGACAATAACACTGGAAATGAAAGCTATCTAAATATGTTTGCAGATGATGCAAAAATACAAAGGAGAATTACTAACACAGACTCTTGTAAAGAGCTACAAGAAGAATTAAATAAACTTCATGAATGGAGTAATACATGGCAAATGGAATTCAATGTGGACAAGTGTCATGTAATCAAGTTTGGTAAAAGTGGAAAAAGACCTGATTGGGATTATAAGTTAGGAAATAAAACCCTACACACATCAGAAAGAGAGAAGGACCTAAGTGTGATTATCAATAACAGACTATCTCCGGCTGACCACATCAGTGAGAAGGTACGGAACATGTATACACTGCTTGCAAATATGAGAATAGCATTCACATACATAAATGAAGACATGCTAAGAAGGATAATAACATCATTCAACAGCCCAACCCTGGAGTATGCATCAGTAGTCTGGAGTCCTCATCTCAAAAAACACATAGACAAGATGGAAAAAGTTCAAAGGGCCGCTACAAGATGGATACCAAGCTTAAGGGATCTAAGCTACGAAGAAAGACTAAGTAAACTGAATCTACCAACACTACAGGAGAGAAGGAAAAGAGGTGACATGATAATGCTATATAAATGCATATCAGGGAAGGAGAAAATAGACATAAATGATTACTTAACATATGGGGAAGCATCAGCAAGAGGACACTGCAAAAAACTGCATAAGAAGAGAGGTGATAAAGACGTAAGGAAATTCAGCTTCCCAAACAGAGCAATTGATCATTGGAATGCATTACCGAATGAAATAGTGTGTGTCAAAACAATTCACAAATTTAAGGATATGTACGATAAATATGGTTTAAGACACGGGACAGTACGAGCTTGACTCATTCCTGTAAAGATACAATTAGGTAAGAACAATTAGGTAGGTAAGAACACACGCACGTGCATGCACAGGCACACAGACAGACAGACAGACAAGACAGACAGACATTCACGCACACACACACACACACACACACACATCACAAATTCTAACACACACAGACACACACACACACACACACACACACACACAGGCTGTGATCGTACCTGTGCTCCTCTCTGCAACTCCATCTCCTCTCAAGAAACACTACAACACTGCTAGAGGACGTAAGCAACCAGCTTATTTGTCTAGTTTTTATACTATTGTAAGGTATAAAATGTGTGTTTACTATATATTTCCCATAGGGAAAATGTGGTAGATTTCACTGCTATTCTCTCAGGCATTATGCTCATAAAGTATAGGTCGCATCAAAACTCTGAAGCTTGATCAAACTGATGATTTCTTATGCATACTTTCGTAAAGCAAAGTAACCTATGTGTGAAAATAACTGGGGAAAAGTTACGAAAGACGAACATAATACTCAGCCTACGGGCCTGAGCATACATACTGTCACCGCGTGCAAACTGTGTGCAACTCATCGTAACCTTTCTAAAGTCATTTTCACAATAACAATAAGGCTTATAACACTGTGAATTATATCATTGGCTTCCTTAACCTTTGGGCTACAGAACTGAATAGAATTTACATATATGTTTGTTACAGTGTCTCTAACAACATACAAAATAATAAACAAATCAGACGTTTGTAGGCAATTTTCGTTTTTTTTTTTTTTATTTACTCGGAAACTGTTGGACGTATCAACTTGAAACTTTCACAGATGAAAGACCGTGATATTCTGCATATAGACATGTCCTTTGCAGCTGCGCATCACGGGAAAATAATTTTACGGTGATGTGAAGTTATGAGATGCCAGTTTTCACATAAATAAGATTTATTCAGGCTTCATTTCTGTACATTTATTCATCTGTTTTATGTTTTTGTTTTCTTATCTTATAGTATAAACGTCAATGAAGATGATGGGAAGTGATTTATATCAGTAAAAGAACTTTCCATGAGTATATTATGCCATAGAAATTTTTCCCTTGCCGCACACGTGGAGCCAGCCTGAGTGAGGTTTTCGTTCTGTGCATGGAACTAAAACTTATTGGAAACTTATGGTGCGTGAGGGGGTTAAATCTAATTAAGGGAATAGCCCATCCCCCAGTTCTCAAAGGTATATGTACTTGGCATTCGATTATATGATATGTAGGATTATAGGGTATGTGTATTTGTAGTGTGTACTATTTTGTTGTTGCAGTTGGGCATTTTAAAAGTTGAGCTACCACCTGTTGGTTTGCTTATGTTTGTATAATTCATAATGGAGTCCCGTGTTGAAAAATTAATTGACCTTGAGACTGAAAAGTCTGAGAGAGTAGGTGTAAAACAGGAACCATCTGCAGTTTATGGGTGTTTTGAGCATATTAGAGCTTTGGAGATGTTAAGCCCACCTGGACTCGCCCCAACCAAGATTGGAGGCGCACCACAGTACACCCCCATAAAGCCTAGAAATCCATTTAGGCAGTCAACTCCACAGTGGTTAAATTTGCCTGTAGGAGGTATGCAGAGCTATCAGGGATATTCGGTAGTACTAGAATGCAAGGATGTTGACGTTCTAAGATAAGTGAAACTTATGGTCTTCATGCTAGGATCTTGGTGGATCACTTTCTAATGCAAGTGGAGTCAGTGACAGCTAACTTAGAACAGTGGAAGGCGGTAGCACTCACCTGTATGAACATAGAGTTGCCTACATATGTTCTGGGAAGGTAAGCTTCTGTGAAGCAGGTGGTACTTATGGGGACGTTAAGATATTGTTGCAACAGGAGTTTGGAGGTCTTGCAGGGATCGCTGATGCATTCTGCGAGCTTGCACAAATGGAGTATAACCTTGAAGATCCACCTAAGAGGTTTGTTAGACAATTCAAGAGTAACTTTAGGGCAATTTGTAGAGAACGTCCCCATAATAACCGTCCCAATGTGGAGCAGATGTGGAAGAAAGCTGTGCTATGAGGTGTACCCCAATAAGTTAAGGAACAATTAGAGTTGTTTAAAGACCTGGGAATGGAGGAGACCTCTTTTTCAGAATTAGAGAGAGAAAGGGGTTATAGACAGTGGCATAGAGTTGCAAAAGTGGTGGATGAACAAGGGTCTGGTGTTAATTATATTCCAACTCCTACAAGAGTCACACGTACAGTTGTTAGTGACAACGCTTGTCCAGTGACTCGAGTACCCATACATCAGGTATCTTTTAAACCTAGACCTACAATGTGGCCTTGTGAGTGGTGTTCAAATGGCAGTAAACATGACTGGGTGAGTTGCCCAAGGAAATCAGAGCTGGGAAATTGTTTTGTTTGAGAGATAACTCTAGAAGGGGACATGAGGGATGCCCTGGTAGACCTAACCTGAGTAGAAAACCAGTGAGAAGTGCGCCAAGTATACCTCCCGCAACAGCTAATCCCTTTCCACAGCAGGATTCTCAATTTCATCCAGACTCCAAAACCACCTAGGGAATGACTAGAGGACCCTGAGGTAAGGCAGGCTGCCAGTCATATCGTGTGTAGGGTCCAGGACGTAGAACAGAATAAGAGTTGTCAGAACCTTTCAGATGCTGAGGTGGAGGAATTCCAAAAAGTTCAAGGCGAAGTAGACACTCCAGTGATCCGCTTGATTTTGGGACAGTATCAGGTTTCAGCTTTTGTAGATACAGGTAGTGTAGCAACACTGATGAAAGAGAATACAGCAAATAGATCAGGATTAACCTGCCGCATGCCAGTGCCATTTTAAAACGGTCCGACATAATGCTGTGGCCAGTGCCAGTGCCGTTTTAAAACGGTCTGACATAATGCTGCAGCCAGTGCCAGTGCCGTTTTAAAACGGTTTAAAATAAAAAACTTCACTGTGACCGCATTTTTCAAGATTCGCGGGTAAAAATTGGCAGGCATGTAAGGTAACTGTTCCTCTACCATCCCCCAGGCTGTCAAGGCCATACACTCACTCTCTCGCCCCCTCACGCTCGCTCTACCTCACTCTGCCTGTGTGCCTCACCCAGTGCTGTACATAGTGAAGGCATTTTGTAAATATTTTCATGTAAGTGTAAGTTGTAAATATTTTCTTGTAATAAATGTAAGGACTAAATAGTGAAGTTAAGTTGTAAATACCTTCTTGTAAGTGCCAGGACTGTATGTAATGAAATCAGGTTGTACCTATCTTCAGGTAAGTGTAAGAGAATGCATTCACAGCGAGAAAGACACGCAAATTGTGATAGATGCTGAAGTAACAAGTGATCAGAAAAGTTTAATGAACACTGCTATACCTTCCCAACATAAATACCTGAGTATACCTTACATGGAAAATGGCTCTCTCACACATACGTGGTGAGCGTGAGAGAGTGGCTATACCTGTGTGCACAAGTATGTAGGACTCAATAAAACTCATTTTCGAGCCCTGGTGAGCATTTTAATGGCAAAATTCGTAGTTTCCACATCAAAATCTATCATTTTAGCAAAAAAAAAAAGGTTGAAAAGTGGCCGGCACTGGGGTGACCCAGAGGGCTAAAAATAGCCAGCACGTGGCGGGTTAAAGATTAACAAGTGACGTCATTCATTGCACTCAGTATCCAACCACAAGTTAACTGTTGTTGGCCATGTTTCTTCTGTAGTGCATATCACCCCCAAGACAAGCGTAGATGCAGTGATTTGTAGTGGTCCCAGGATATTATCTGTCAACAGAAGTGCTCATGGGTGCAGCCTTAATTCGTAGGGCGATTTTCACATGGGATGGAGAAGGTCAGGTGATGCATTGGGGTGGTCAGCAGTATGAGGTCCGAAATAAGCTTTGCCAGACAGTGAATAGAATAAAGTTCCGGTCTAACCATACGAGAAAGGCAGCAGGACAGCTAGTACAAGTGAGGTGTAGGACTTTGGTACCTGCACAAACAGTTACGTCAGTACCCATTATGTTAAAAGAGAGAAACCCAATTGCAGATGGCCAGGGGTAAAGCTTCATTAGCACCAAATTGTTGTATGAGAGTTAGTGAGAAAAGGACATGCTATTTACCCATTACCAACGTAATCAAGGGGCCACTGAAGTTAAACCCAGGACAAGTGTTGGGGACGTACCATGTTGTTGATGAGTCTAATATTACTTATCTTAGCCCCAAGGAACAGGACACAAGTCCATCCAAATTAGTGCAACCAGAAGGCGAGGCAGAAGGTGACCTTGTGGCCCCAGTAGTTTGGGTCGATAATGCTTTATTACCCCACATGGATCAGGCACAGGGTGAGAGTGACTGAGGTGCTGCCCTTAACTCAATTCTCAGAGGGCTTACTTGGTCACATTTGTCTCAGTCACAGAGGGACAAATTGAGAGATTTGATATTGAATAATCATGCACTGTTCATTTTAGGTCCGAAGGAAATTGGCAACCTTAAAGTACCTGAAGCCCATATTGATACTGTCACCTCTGAACCCGTGTGTATGCCCTTGTATCGGCACCCTGAGCAAGCAAGGAGGATAATTTCCGAGATGATCAATGAGATGTTTGATAAGGATGTGATTGAGGGATCTAACTCTGCATATTTGGCCCCCACAGTCTTAGTCAGCAAGCCGGTTGGCAATAAAAGGATGTGTATTGATTATCGGGCTCTTAATAAAAAGGGTTAAGATGGATATCCAACCCCTACCCCAATTAGATGCCTTAGTAAAGGAAAGTGCCGAGAAAAAGTCTTACTGCACCCTTGATATGAAAGATGCCTACCTCCAAGTTTGGTTGGATGAGAGCTCTTGAGACCTGACATCTTTCTCTGATGGGGTTAATTTGTTTAAAGCGCTTACCTTTCTGATTGTCTGTGAGTCCAGCTATTTTCATGAGGAAAATGCAGCAATTGTTAGCCCCTTTAATTAGGGAAGGTTGGTGCCGTAACTACCTAGACAATGTTGTGATTTAGTCAGACTCTTTCGAACAGATGCTAGACCGACTGAAGATTACCTTTGGATGATTAACCGAGTTTGGGATGAAGATGAATGTTAGTAAATGCTCTTTCATAATGCGGGAAATTAAATTCTTGGGCCATGTAGTGTCGAAGATAGGAGTACGCCCTGACAGTAAGAATCTGGAAACCATTGAATAGGGTATTGCAACCAATGAAGGCCAAGGAAGTGAGACGTTTTGTGGGCATGTGAAACTTTTATCACAAACACATTCCTGCTTTGATGCCATTGTCAGTCCTCTCACTAGTTTGCTTAGGAAGAACACAAAATTTTAATGGTTAGCAAAGTGTGAGAATGCATTCTTGGTTCTGAAACAAAAGTTAGTGTCAGCTCCAGTACTATGTGCAGTAAAGACAGACTTAACTAAACCGTTCGAGTTACACACAGATGCTAGCGACTCGCACATTGGTGGAGCTCTTTTGCAGTTGAGGGGCGAAAAAGATCTGAAACCTATTGGATACTTTTCAAAGAAACTTACCTTGACAGAAAAAGGATACTCAGTAACATACAAGGAAGCCATGGCAATAGTGAGTGCATGTAGGTTTTTCAGCCACTATTTGTGGTGCAAATCCTTTTCCATCGTTACTGACCATAGACCGTTAACCCCCTAAAACCGCAATTGTTTCAGGCAGGGTACCTCCCACAACCAGACTTCGGGGGTGTTTTGGCGACTTTCACCAAGTGCAGATTGACTGTGTTCTGGCTAAAGAGGAAGAATTTACACACCTGGCAATGCAATCCGTACCACCGTAGGCCTAATGGTTACCCCACAATTGCGCGTCAATGTTTTAAAAAAGTTTATGATAGTTACCCCTCGAAAACAATTGAAAACATGAAAATTTTGATAACTACCTATTTTTCTTATTGAAACAGGTAATTTCAAAGTGTTTTGATTACTAGACTGTGGGGAGATAAAGTAGGCTGTGGAGAGTAGGCCTATAGGTACGGGGGTTGGAAATAACCAGCTTGTCACATGAAAAGAAAGCACTTCATTGTGTTCTGTAACATCTACCATGAAAACGGGTGTGTATGTAGGTGTGGGGAGATAACTAGTGTGGGGAGTAGGCCTGCAAGGCGTTGGTGCTACTTGGGGAGAAAAATTGTGGCAACAACCAAATTCTCTTGTGGAAACCCTCCATTTCAATGGGATTTCTCATACCAGACATAAAAACAGGTGTGTATGTAGGTGTGGGGAGATAAAACAGGTGTGGGGTGTAGCCCTACAAGGCCTCATAGTCATTCCAAAACTAACACAGACACATACAAATGTTTATAACCATCAAGGACATCAAAAAAAAGTTCAAAATTGCTATAAATGCATGCACAAGAAGGAAGAAAAAGCAATAATTTGTTTCCGATTTCTCTTTTTACTGTCCCAACTTCTCGTTACACATTTATCACACCATTATAATTATCACGTTATCATTACACTTCATCACACTTATCATTACAGTTTCGGCAACAACCAACTTCTCCTGTGGAAACTCCATTTCATAGGAATTTATCACATCAGCCATGAATACAGGCGTGTTTGTACAGTATGTGTGGGGAGATGAAACAGGTGCAGGGAGTAGCCCTACAAGGCCTCATAGTCTTTCGAAAACTAACACAGACGGACACTACTCTGAGGTGCTAATCTGGGTAGGTAGGGAGAATGAAAAAAAAAAAAAAATGAATAATAAGATGCATTATATGTAGTACAACATACAGCATTTTCCAACTACGTACTTACAGAACTGGTAGGTACGAAGTGAGAAATGAACAGAGTGAGGTGTAAAAATTTGGGAAGAAGTAGAAATAATATGAAACAGGTACGTACAGTCTCCAGCAAAAATAGAGCAACCGGCCCGACGAGCAGGTTGGTATATGTGGCACCTCTGCACCCCCAGTTTCAGCCCCTCTCCCCCTCCCTCATTCTCATTCATTCGTCTACCCTCCACCCTCCCTACATCCAACGGCAAGAGAGTAAGGTCTACTCGCATTGTCTCAACCACTCTTCTGTCATCCTGTTGTCCTGGGAATTAGTGGTTTTGTTATGATAATAATAAATAATAAAAAATACATAGTGTTTCACTCCATAGTATAGTTATTTCTACACCACGATCTGAATGCAGGGTGAAAATAGTAATATATTTATATGATAGGGAGATCTGTAATCATACAAATTATCATTCTGACAGTTGTATCCAGGCAGTGTATAACATTAAACAGTCGGAAGCTATAAGTAGATGTTTGTTGTGGACGATGGTGTGCTCGTTCCTCTACTCGACGTAATCGCTGTTACTTTACAAACCCTGTTATAGGTCAGTACCATTAGTTACTACTAATACCTCATATGTAACAATAGCAAAGTGTTGATGATACGTAAAACACATGATCAGTAATATCTTGGTTATTGATGTCTTAATACATGTTATCGGATAACGCTGGGAACAGGGACTGGATGACAGCTTGTCTGGTGGTTAAACCGCCTAAGCTGGTCAAGCCGAGGCCATGACGTGGTTGCTGGCATTACCAGAGGTCAGTCAATATTTAGACGCCATTCACTGCTGCTGACAGAATTATAAGTATCAAGGTCAATTTCATACACAGGACAGCCAACAGTAGACTGAGCCGCGTGCTGTGCTGACCCCGCACACACCATACAACCAGGGCCGGATTACCAGGTATAGGCAAAATGGGCAACTGCTTGCCAGGCCACGGCCTGTTACAGGCCATCCAGACTTCCAGAGATGAATAAATATATGCTTTGGGAGTCCAAATAAGGGCCATCACCCATCAGGCCATCAAAAAAGGCAATTATAGGCCATGCCAAAATTTCATTGGAAGTAACGGAAAAAATAGATCTATATGTTGCAGGCCAACAGTCTGCATTGCCTACCAGGCCACAGCAGGGTTAATCCGGCACTGCATACAACCAACCTCCTCCACCACTTGCCTCAGCCACTTATCGCCACTCACTCCAGCAAGAGACCCGCCACCACCTGATAACAATATCAGGAATATGACCTTGCCTTATATAGTTATAACTGCAGTAGGGTGTAATTTGCGATTCACACGTTTATAACACGACGTATTTCAAAAAAAGGTAACCAATAACTAAATTGGCCGATGGATGATCCACATAGTAACCAAACAATCTAGTCTCGATTGCAGTTTAAGCTAAGCAACATTATCGTGTCATACAACAGATAATTCAGTTTATTCGTTTTCAACGAGAACGTTTTCAACAAAGCTTTGACGAGTTACAGTTCACACTGGTCAATGTTACTTGTAGCAACATAACAGACTTAGCGGTCTGTTAATTGCTGTTCACCTTGTATCCCATGTCTGTTTACCATTTTCCTCTATCTCTGTGTGGCCATGGCTTTTCCCATTAACTATCGTCAGTCGAAACATCAATTACCTCAGAGACGGAAGGGTGTTAAAATGGACAAACCGTTTTGGTTACGCAAAATTTTTGATAGGGAAGACTAACTGACTACCGGTATATTAAAGAACACATTTTATAACGACATGAAACAATGGGGTCAGACTTTGGATTTATTTGATACTGGAATGTTGTGGGTAACTTGGGGAGTGATAAAGTAACCCTGTCAACACTGAGTAGGACCACCCACCATCTTTGCTATCGCCCTGTTCCAGTTGCCCAACAATAACATGTGGTATAGTGACAATAGTGAATGTTTTACTAGAGATCTGGTGTTCTAGCCTGACTTACTTGCAGAGTTAAAGGCTACGTTCAAACTAATGTATTATAATCCGCTATTGCACTGCATATCTGACTGAATAACATTTAGAAAATAAGGTTTTACTATATACTGATCATTAAATGCTTAATTGCCATATCTTTACACTATAAATATCACTATTATATGGCGCAGTGGACAATTTTTTTTTTTTTAATGACAACGGAGAAAGGAAAATGAAATGGGGAAAAAAAAATAATCCATACACTAGATTACTGGTGTCCTCTATTCATAAAATATCTGTAACAGTTAGACTTGAACAGTTGTGGGCTGAAATTTGGAGGAAAACAACTCTGGGGAAGCGAGTTCCAGAGAGATGCAGTTCGGGGAATGAAAGAATTCTGATAGGCAGAAGTTCTGCAATATGGTTGAGTGACATTCCAGTCATGAGCGCTACCAGATGCCCGTGTAGCACGAGGGAAGGCATGGTGAGGTGGCACCATGGACGCAACTTCGTCTGAGCATTTGCCAAAATAATATCTGTAAAATAATGCAAGGGAGGCAACATTCCTTTTTACTTGCAGGGGAGGTAGTTTATATGTAATGGAAGGGTTGTTAATGATTCTAACAGCTTTATTCTGAATTTTGTCTAGTTGTCTTAATGCAACCTCTCCACAACCATTCCACAAGGGTGAGCAATATTCAAGATGAGAGCGCACATGACTCTTATAAATTATAGCCAACTGCTCATCGGCGAAGAAGTTACGGACTCTGTACAATAATCCAAGTTTCTTTGAGGCGGTTTTAGCAAGTGATCTGACATGAGAGGTCCAGCTGAGGGCACTTAAGTGAGACACCAAGAATTTCAATACTTTTGGAGATGGGAATATTAGTAGCACTGAAGGTAATGTACGAATATGGTACTATCTGTCTATTAGTAAACTGTATATATATAGTTTTACTAGCATTAAAAGAGACAAGGTTGTTTTGTCCCCATTCACTGATCGTAGATAGATCTTGATTTATGGAGATGGCTGTACTGAGTTGAGAGGTAGAGGTATTAGACTTTGTAAATGGGTGTCTGAGTGTGAATGAACTATGTAGTGTTGAGTCATCTGCATATGAGTGAATGGGATTGTGGGTGACGGATAAGAGATCATTAATATGAACCAGCAATAGGGTTGGCGCCAGAACTGATCCCTGCAGCACGCCAGCGTTAATTGAGTGGAAATTCGAATATACATCATCTACTTTTACTCTTATTTTCCTGCAACTAAGATAAGAAGAAATCAAAGGAACAAAAGACGTTAGTCCATAGCAAGGGAGTTTGGACAGCAGGGAACGGTGCCATACTCTGTCGAAAGCTTTAGAGATATCAAGAGCTACTGCATGAGTTTCTCCAAAAAGATCAATTGATTGATGGATGGTATGAGTTAAGAGATTGAGTATGTCAATGGTGGATCTTTCGTGGCGAAAACCGTATTGTCTATCACTAATTAAGTTGTTGGATTCAAGATGTTTAACAATATGCTTATTAATTAAAGTTTCAAATACCTTATCTAGAGAAGATATGACAGCTATTGGTCTGTAATTGGAGGGGTCAGACGAACTTCCTTTCTTCGGAACTGGGTGGATATTGGCTTCTTTCCATGAATTTGAGAATAAAGAAGTACGTATGCATAGTCTGAATAATTTGGCTAGGACAGAGGCAAGTTCAGGGGAACACTTTTTCAAAACAATTGGCGGAATTCCATCCGGGCCTGGAGCTTTGTTGGTAGGTAAATTGTCTAGGATGGATTTTACGAATCTTGTCTGTATTTTAAGTGGGGCAATTTCGGGAGAATCAAGTTCCAGTACTGAGACATTCTGGCTGGTATCATCTATGGTAGAGTTTCTTGCAAAGGTACTAGCAAAGATATCTGCTTTCCCACTTGGGTCATTTGTAATATTGCCATCTGAAGATTTTAGTGGGGGAATGGAAGATGACTTGTTAAAGTTATTATTGAAAGAATTAAGAGTTGACCAGAATATTCTATTGTCATTAGGGTTGTTAAGTAGTTTTGATGCTTGCTTTTGAAGAAAGTTTGATTTAGATAGATTTAATACAGCTTTTGCATGATTTCTAGCAATTTTAAATTGGGAGAGTGATTCAGATGTTTTTGATTTTAAGTAAGAGTTATATGCTAATGACTTTTGGGCTGTTGCTCTGGCACAATTGCCATCAAACCATTTTGGAGAGTTTGATCTTTTAGTGAATTGTTGACTTGGTATGAATAAATCCATACCAGCTAGTATTAAGTCGGAAATGTGGGACTGGGTAGAACTGGGATCACTAGAGAAGAAAGACTGCCGTGGAACATCAGCAAGATAATTTCTAAATCCATCCCAGTCTGCCCTGTCAAAGTGCCATCGGGTCACCCTGACAGGTTCGGAATGGGGAGGTGTAGGAGGGTTAACTAATGAGGCTTTGATGAGATTGTGGTCAGAAGATCCAGGTGGTGACAGTACCTCTATCCTGTATTGATCTGGATTATTTGTCAAGAATAAATCCAAGATATGGGCATTATGGTCAGGATTATCAGGTATTCTGGTTGGTTGCTTTACCGACTGGGTGAGATTAAACGATTCCGCAAACAGCTCGCATTCTAGACCAGCGTCGTCAGTCCGGGCAGAATGCAATAACCATTCAACATTGTGTATGTTAAAATCACCCAAAATGGTAATTTCATTGCCAAGGGCAAGGTCAAGGTTACTCAACTGAGTGTATATGGAATCAAATACACTGGGTTCCGAAGAAGCACTGGGGGAACGATAAACTACACAGATATATTTGGTAATGTTTTGGCAATTTAATTTATATAATGAGTAATCAAAACTGGATGAAGTGAAGTTTAAAATAGTATCAACTGCATATTGGGATTTGATATAACAACAGGTGCCGCCCTTGTTTCGAAAGTTTGTAAGGAGATGGTAACCGGGAAAACAAAATGGAGATATATTGGTAGAGGGTGAGATTTGTGGTTCTGTGAGGAAAAGGGCCAAAGGGGATATGGACTGAAGGAAAAAATGAATTGAGTTTAAATTTGTGGTAAGGCCGCAGATGTTGGTAAAGAATAAGGCCACACCATCACCTCTTCGCACACTTCATTGTGATAATAAAGACGTGTTTATGAGCATTGGTGGAACACACACACACACACACACACACACACACACACACACACACACAAAGTACACACACAAAAAGTACGTTCCACTTAGAGAGGCCCAACCTGGGAACTGAAGATCCTGGCAGGAGTCTGATTGCAGGGCCATGCAGGGTGGGAATGATGCTCTTTGGTCTCCTACTGCTATACGTTCAGGGCCAACCACTGCAGAGTTCTGTGGGGGAAGAAATTAGCCAATTTTTTATTGCCAAGAATCATGGTCTTTTTACGTGTTGCCTAAGGGGCACCTAAAAATGGAGGGATCTGCATGAAATTTGATGGGCTGGTACCCTTATCATCCATCATCACATAGACATTCCCCAAAATGAAATCGGAATTAGTTTCATGCCGAAAAAAAGGAAGTATGTAAACCCAACTTTAGGAGGCCCTAAAATTTTTGACAATTGTTTGGTGTTTGACCAAATATTTCAGCTCAAGCCCACTCTAAGACCACTCTAAGACCACAGTACTTCGTACATGACAGGTAAGTACATCATGGAATGACAGGTAAGAACATCATGGAATGACAGGTAAGTACATCAGAGAATGACAGTTAAGTAACATATAAAAGCCTGGTCAGTACTTCGTACATGACAGGTAAGTACATCATGGAATGACAGGTAAGTACATCAGGGAATGACAGGTAAGTAAAATATAAAAGCCTGGTCAGTACTTCGTACAAGACAGGTAAGTACATCATGGAATGACAGGTACAAACATAATGGAATGACAGGTAAGTACATCAGGGAATGACAGGTAAGTAAAGTATAAAAGCCTGGTCAGTAGTTCGTACATGACAGGTAAGTACATCAGGGAATGGCAGGTAAGAACATCATGGAATGACAGGTAAGTACATCAGGGAATGGCAGGTAAGTAAATTAGTGAATGACAGGTAAATAGGACTACTTAGCTGGTTTGTTAGCGATGTACATCCTAAACGTACAGGCGACATGACTGGGTTGTACTGGGGTGGTAGGACCGGGTGGCACTGTGGTGGCACTGATAGGTGGCACTGAGGAGGCAGGACCGGGTGGCACTGTGGTGGCACTGCGGTGTGAGATGGTGTAGATTTCCATAGCATATGCTTATGACGTTTGCTCGATGCCATGGGAAGACTTGTGGGGGAGTGTGGTGGGGGCATTTTGTCCTTGGGTGAAGCAAATCGGGAGGCTGGATCAGTGCATGACGTGGGGTCTTGATCCGGAGTTCCCCGGGGAGGGCTCACGGGGTAACTGCTTGGTCTTCTGTGATTCATTGAAGGCCCTGGGCTGGAGGAAGGTCCTGGTAAAGATTCATGCAAATCCTACTGGATTTGTTCAACTGCCAGAGAAATCCTCAATCTTGTATCAAACTGTGAGAGTGGTTCATCGGCCTCCTCGGCGTCGTCATCATCAGAGTAATCGAAGTCCGTCTTCTAAACTTCTTGAGGGACAGTCTAATCCTCCTCCTCCTTTTTCTGCCATAAAAGGACCCCGGTGATTTCCCGTACAAGGCATCAGAGGAGTTGCTTGATGGCGTTGGTGAGGGCCGCGTCACCCCAGGCCAGCCGCCTGCATTGCTGCCACTTCCCACTGGTGACTCCTCCTCTTCCCTCACATCCCCGCTCTTGTGAATAATCAGTGTTGTGGTTTGGGTCTCACAGTCACTGCCGCTATCAATGGAGAATAAAATTCCGTGTATATCATCATCACTGACCCCCCCCACGTAACATTGTCAAAATCTGAAAAGTGAGGAGAAAGCAAAAGTCAGTAATCGGCATGCTGAGACAACATGTGGCAACACTGTAATGAGTTCCATATTCTGTTATCACCAGGCAGGCCTCTCTTATGTTGTCACGCAGTAATGGAACTGTGGCTCTATTACATGTGGCTATAGGAATGAATATGTCAAGGTGTACACAAGCGAGGAAGTAGTGCAAACACAGTACCGCGGAACCTACCTGGTGACTGGCACAGGATGTTGCACGTCAACTAGAGGAGAGTATGGCGGCACACACCCACCATCCATGGCCCCGCAAGGGATACTGACGCTGCGACGATTGAGATGCCGGCTAGCCACCTCACCGGCCGAGTTATCATGAAAAAACGTGTTTTGCGCATGCGCTCAGACACCACATGGTGCCACGATACGTGAGCAGGGGTATGTGTGGAACACCCCACACAGTAGCAGTATTGAGGGAAACTGGTCAAGTAGGTGAATTTACGTACAGTGTTTTGTTAAGTATGAGTACTGGGTATTTCTGAGGGGTTCAGGTCCAGTCGCCCGGACATTTGGTCTTCCCTAACCCCGGTTGCCCGAACTCTTGGTCTTCCCTAACCATGGGTGGATGTAGTGCCCGGAAATGATAATGAGTTGTACAGTATCTTGTTCATTATATGACCAAAAGTTTGGTTTAGTGAGAGAGTGTGGCCGGGGTATGGCTGTTTCCATGCGAACGTGTACAGGATGTAGATTCTTGCTTAAGTCATTTTTTTTTGCTGTAAGTTATTAGTATTAACCCTTTCGTGCGTGAATAAGTTTCAAAAGTTTTCTGTTCCACAACACACAGTCTTTTCTCCCCTTTGCCCCACCTGCTGAATGCTTAAAAAAAGTGTATTCTTGATTTATTTTCACCACCCAAACTTATTTATTTTACCACAAAACCCATATATTCCTATTCGTCGATGTTTGTTCGACACGATAAGCAAAAAAAAAAAAAAAACACTATACGTTCGTTAGGGCAGAGTGAATAAACATTCAGGAACATTCATCTCACTTCCCAACATCATAACTCGAATATTTACTGATCAATCTCTACGTGTCATCCGGTCAATCGAAAGAGAATTTTATTAGCTTTTGATTGGGGTTGGTTCCATTTTGATAAGAGGTATGGTGTTCGGGTATAAGCGAAAAAGTAAAACCCAGTTCCAACAGACAACAGATTTTTTATTTGGGGAGCTCTAGCCAAAAACTTTTCTCAGCATTGTTATGTTTTTATTTCATCATCCTATGCAGAACTTCAAGGGCTTTCATTTGAGACCACAACCGTGATCCTACGCCTCATAGTTTTCGAGAAAAATGCAAAAAAACTAACTATGGTGTCTCCACCTGTGCACTGAACTGCCATTAGCTGCACTCACATTATTGTCCCATAGCGCACAAGCATTTTTATGCATCCTAGCTAGGCTTTTTTTTGGTTTTATACCAACAACTATTATAAAATTACTTTTATTTTGTTTTTAGTCCTTTCAGAAACCACACATGAACACTACACCTGTTGCTAGCAACTGAAAAAGCTGTACTTATCTCCCTGTCATTTGTGTTGAGGAAAAGAACAATATTACATCTGTGGCCTTTCCTCTAAATTTTGCTCTGTTCAGCACCACCTCTCCTTCTCTAAACCTCACCTCCTTTTTCTGAGACTCAGTTATCTGAGGCACCTGACAGCAGACTCTTTTCTGTACCCTTCTACTTTATACTCATTTCAAAGCCAAAGGTGGCTGTTGTGTATATATACGTAACAACTTATCTTGCTTTCGTGTTCCTGAACTAGATTCTTCTGAATTCTCTACACTCTGGGTTCGGCTTTCCTGTCATTCTCTGACTAAATATATTGGCGCTGTTTACTTATCCCCTAATTCTACTGACTATCAAAAATTCTTCTACTATCTTATTTCTAAGATGGAACACATTCTATCCATTTTTCCTTTCTCTGAAATCTCCATTCCAGGAGATGTTCAATGTTCACCACCACCTTTGGCTCTCCTCTCCTTTCACTGATCCACATGGTGAGCAAGTCTATATCTTATCTATCCTTAATGACCTAGAACAGCTTGTACAGCAACCTACGCATATCCCTAACCGCCTTGGAGAGAGCTCCAACATACTTGGCCTCTTCCTTACAACTAATCCTCCTGCTTACACTGTTACTCTTTTATCTCTGTTGGGCTCCTCCGATCACAACCTTATTACCTTAACCTGTCCTGTCGCTCCGGTACAGCCTGTGGATCCACCAAAGAAACGTCGTCTGTGTCACTTTGGAGCTGCGGATTGGGAGGCCCTCAAGCAGTACTTCTTTGATTTTCACTGGAATGATTATTGCTTCCATGGCCAAGAGCCACCTGAGAGTGCTTTGCGCATTACAGAGGTTTTTCTATCGGGCATGGAGGCATACATTCCTTTCTCACATCCTCTGACTAATGCAAGAAAGCCTTGGCTTAATCACGTTTGTTCTAATGCTGTCTGCAACAAGGAGAGGGCCAATAAAGGTACCGGAGCCAACCCACCCATGAATCACATCTTTTTACATTTCTGCCCGGAATCGTGCTAAGTCGGTTCTTCACTCTGCTAAAAATAATTTCATCTGTACTAAATGCTCTCAACTCTCCAACTCAAATTCTTTCTGCTCCTTCTGGCACCTTGCCAAAAGCCTTTCTAACAACTTTACCTCATCAACCTTCCCTCCTCTTCTCTACTCTGATGGTTCTGTAGCTATTTCTTCTACTGAACTGATAAAGCAGATCTCTTTGCTCAGACTTTCTCCTACAATTCCACCTTAGATGACTCCAGTGCTGTTCCTCCATCACTTCCTCCCTCTGACATCCTCATGCCTGATATTAAAGTTTCCTCAGCTGATGTGTTTTCTGCCATAGTTGGCCTCATTACTACCAAGGCATATGGGCCTGATGGAGTACCTCCTGCTTTCTTCAAGAACTGTGCTTCTGTGCTTACACCCTGCCTAGGCAAACTCTTTTGCCTTTGTCTATCAACTTGTACTTTTCCTTCTTGCTGGAAGTTTGCTCTCATTCAGCCAGTCCCAAAGAAGGGTGGCCATGCCCAACCCTCTAACTATCGTCCAATTGCTTTAACATTCTGTATCTCAAAAGTTTTCAAGTCAATTCTTAAGAGAAAAATTTTAAAGCATCTTTCCTATCACAACCTTCTTTCTGCTCGTCAGTACGGATTCCATCAGGGATGCTCCACTGGCGATCTTCTCACCTACCTTTCAGACTCCTGGTCAGCCTCCTTTCGGGACTTCTGCGATAGCTTTGCCATTGCACTTGACATCTCAAAGGCTTTCGATCGAGTCTGGCATAAATCTTAAATTTCCAAAGTGCCCTCCTATGGTTTCTATCCTTCTATCTGTGCCTTCATCTACAGCTTCCTTTCTGATCGATCTATAGCTGCTGTTGTAGACTGTCATCGTTCTTCTTCTAGATCTATCAGTTGTGGTGTTCCTCAGGGCTCTGTCCTATCACTAACTCTCTTCCTTCCATTCATCAATGATCTTCTAAGCTGTACATCTAACCCTATCCACTCGTACGCTGATGATTCCACCCTTCACCTTTCCATTCGGTTCCCGAACGTCCATCTCAGCAGTTACTTCAACAAAAAAGGGATGAGGCTGTGGGACACCTAATGTCAGACTTGGCTGGTATCTCTGACTGAGGTAAAAATAATCTTGTTGTTTTTAATGCCTCAAAGACTCAGTTCTTACACATATCAACTCGACAAAATATTTCACAGGTGTACCCACTAATGTTTAGTAATATTCAGCTTCATCCTCCATCATCCTTGAACATGCTTGGGGTTTCATTTACTCGGGACCTGTCTTCGAAAGATCATATTACATCTGTTGTAAAATCTGCTTTTAAGAGATTGGGTTTGCTAAGCCGACTCCGTTCCTTCTTTACCCCTGCACAATTGTTGACTCTATACATGGGTTTCATCCGCACCTGTGTGGAGTACAACTCGCATGTGTGGGGAGGCTCCCCACATACAGCTCTTCTCAATAGGGTGGAGTCAAAGGCTTTTCGTCTCATTAACTCTCCTACTCTTACTGGCTTCCTTCAACCTCTGTCTCTTAACCTCACTGTTGCATTCTTATCTCTTTTTCTATCGCTGCTTCAGTGGTAACTGGTTCTCTGAACTGTCTGCTTGCATTCCTCCACTTCCATGATGGGCACGTAGCACCCATCTAGCAGCAAACTCTCATCCCTTTTCTGTCCAACTTTCTAATGCAATAGTTAACCTTTACTCCCAGTCCTTCATTTATGCCACAGGTCAACTCTGGTGCTGTCTCCCTCTGTCTGTATTTCCTACTAGCTATGATCTCCAGTCTTTCAAACGCAGTGTGTCCAGGCATCTCGACATGATCGGATCTTGAATTTGGCTTTCTCTTGTATTTTGTTTTTCTACTGAGAAGTAACAGGTAATGCAGGCTCGTGGCCTTTGGTTCCTTCTTCCTACCATACAAAAAAAAAGATAAAAAAAGAAAATCACTACTCCAGTGGCGATGTTCTTCCTGGAGGTGAGGAGTTTTGTACAGTGTGTGTGTGTGTGTGTGTGTGTGTGTGTGTCTGTGTGTGTGTGTGTGTGCTCCTTTAGTGAAGGTATCACTTGGCATGGTACTGCTTGAAACAATCACCCATGCAAAGTGGCACATAACATATAGGACACATGTTCCTTGTGTCCTTGCTCACCCCAGACCTGAAGCACAAGGTACACCTGAGGCTCTTTCCATTGGGGATCCTCGCTCGGTGGTGGCCCAGAGTGCGATCCAACCTCACGCCGTCGTCTGTCACCCGGCGACGCTTGCTTGGATGCCCTCGTGCTCCATGGTCCTGTCGTGCAGGAGGGGCAGCTGTAGGCCCAGGTATGGGTTCTCCTGACAGACAAGCAACTGGAGATGATGGCGATGCTGACACCTGTGATGGTCCTCCTGCAGGTGGTGCTGGTGGCAACGATGGCACCCGTGATGGGCCTGCTGCAAGCGGTGCTGGTGTTGGTGATGGGGCCCATGGTGACCCTCCTGCAGGTGGTGCTGGTGGTGGCTGATCCCATCCTGGTGCTGGTGCCTATGCTTGCTGTGTGCCAGGTCTTGCTGGTGCTGGCCACTGGGTAGGTAGGTCTGGGGCATCGTGGTTAATGTGTCCAGATGCAGGCCGGTCCACTTCAAGGAAATACAGAAGATTGTTGATGATCTGCTACACATATTCAAGGAGGGTTACTGTTCGCGTCTGTACTTTTTGTACAATGCGAATGCATTGAACAGTACCATGTGGACGAAGTTGGAGGTGAACTTCTTCATCCACTTGACATTCGCCGTTGGATAGGGTAGTAATGGACCATCTGATCAATATGATCCACCCCACCCATGTACTTGTTTTAGTCCTCCACAACGACGGACTTGTTAACAACCTTCTCCATACAGGTTGTCCGCCTGTTAATACCCCGCACCTACCCTTGAACCCTCTTCGGAATGGTGTCGGCACTGTGGAACGTGGACACCATGTTGACAATGCACTTGTCCCTCCACAGCAAGATGAGCACATTGTCCTTGTGCCTGTACGCCATGCCCCCCCTCGGGCAGGCTCATTGCCCTGGAGATGGCCTGCAGCTGGTGAGGTGCTCATTTAGGCAGCGTAGGGTCCCTCACTTGTAAATGCCTGCGATGAAGAGTCGTTCACACAGGGCTACAGAATTGTAGTAGTTGTCCATGAACAACTTATAGCCCTGGTTCTTCAACGGTTCCACAAGGCTCCACACGGTGTTCTCGAGGGTCTGCTGCATCCCCGTGTAGACCTCGAGGTTCCAGATTAGCCTGAGGATGACTCAGCCGCCATGTACAACTTGATGGAATACTCGGTGGGCATCTGGGGGTTGTTGACTCAGAAGTACAGCCTGCCCATCCAGCCCAGAGAGCCCTCATCGAGGCTGAGCTGCTCCTTGGGTTGGTACATTAACTGGAACCGTTGAAGAAGTTACTCCATGACCGTGCAAACGAGGATGAGTTGATCTTGGTTATCCCGGGCATGGCGAATGAGTTGAAGGTGTGGAAGTGCTTCAGGATGGCGTTGAAGTGCCTTCCACTCGTCGCCCGCCTCAACCTTGGGTAGTTGTGCATCTCGGTGCTCCTCCAGTAGTGCATGATGGTCGGCATGTGCACAACCCCCATGAACAGGTACAACCCCAGGAACTTAGCCATCTTCTCTTCATTACAGGTGAACCAGGCATCCAGCTGAGTCCCCAGAAATGTGGTGTACCGGTTGGTTTCCACAGTGAGATATGAAAACAACTCCCGAGTAAAAGAGCTGGAAGAACTGCAGCGGAGTTTTTGGGATATCCACCTTGATCCCTGGGGAGCCAGTGAACGGCCCGTGGTTCGGTGTGAACAGGCCATTGATCCACCCGGGATCCTCTTCAGGGGCGCTGGCAGCGGATCAGCCTGCTGACACCCTTCGGCCTGCCCTCTAACCCCTTGGACATCCCCCCTTGTCCACGGTGCCCTCGTCTTGGAGGGAATGGCTCGGACGAGGATGAGGATAAGACAGAGGGCTCTGGGGGCACAATTCTCCTTGGCCTGGCTAGCGAGATGTCACCGTAGCATCCTGCACAGCAGACGTGGGTGGAGGGGCCATGGTGACATACGATGGCCCAGCTTCTGGTGACACTGGCTTGCCCAAGGGGGCAGAGGGGCCTGGAGATGTAGAGCCAACAAAGACAGCGGTGGGACCAGCAGGTCCTAGAGGTGGGGAGTGCTTTCCGTTGAGGCCGGCCACTGATGGTGGTGTTTTCTCCCATGGTGGAAGGCGCCAGGGCAGCTCCACTTGCTGACCAGATGGCGTCAGCTCAACCTCCTCCACACCAGAATGGTCGCTCTTGCTGTTGCTCTCTGATTCTATTTCATTGAGGAGTCTTCTTCACTGCTCTGGTCCCAACCTGCATTTCATTTTTGCAATAGACTAATGTCATTGTAAGTAAACCTGAGAGTGAATTGCTGTGCTAGGGTTGTGAACTGAAATAAAGCAGTTGTAATTCACAACCAGCCAAGAACTTTACTCAGCACTGGCACAATGCAAGGATTCATGATATATGTGTATGTCCTTGAAAAACATTGTCTCCTACACCTGACTTAGCGTACAGGTAGGGGCCACGTACATGACCTACAGAAGATGTGCATGTACTTGTAGTAGTGAAATGTACTGTGTTTCTTATAAATTGATAGGTTTGGTTATGTGTACAGTGAAAATAAAATAAACGGGTGAACAACGTGCTCATAAGAAAGATAGCGTCTCATACACCTGAGTTAGCACAAAGGTAGAGAAACCCAACGTGACTTATGGAACAAGTGCATGAACTTGTAGTGGTGAAATATACTGTATTTCTTATAAAGTGATTGATTTGGTCATGCCTCATGAGTTGACAACATGTAAACAGCGCACTGCGTGCTTGTAACAAATTCTCATCTTCAAGACAGTTAGTGCTACCTTTGAGCTAAGTTTTTACTAGAGCATGCTGCACTGTTTACGTGTTTTGTTCACATGAGACATAACCAAATCTATCAGCTTATGAGAAACGCAGTACATTTCACCACTACAAGTACATGCACATCTTCTGTAAGTCAAGTAGGTAGCCCTTACCTGTGCGCTAAGGTGCAACAGACGATGTTTTCCTTACGAGTACATGCTGCACTGTTTACCCCTTTATTTCACAAGAGACATAACCAAATCTATCACCTTATGCGAAACACAGTATATTCTACCACTACGAAGTACATGCATGTGTTCCGTAAGTCACGTTGGGTTTCGCTACCTTTGTGCTAACTCGGGCATATGAGATGCTGTCTTTCTTACGAGCACGTTGTTCACTCTTTCATATTCTTTTCACATTACAAATAACCCGATCTATCAATTTATAAGAAACACAGTACACTTCACCACTACAAGTACATGCACATCTTCCGTAAATCACGTATGTGCCCCTACCTGTGCGCTAAGTCTGGTGTAGCTGACGATTTTCATCCGATCACTTGGTTCACTTTCATTTTCTTTCACATTACACATAACCAAATCTGTCATTTTATGAGGTACACAGTATATTTCACCACTAAAATGTACATGCCATTGTTCCGTATATCATGTTGGATTTCGCTACCTTTGTGCTAACTCAGGTGTACGAGACGATTTCTTACGATCATGTGATTCACTCTTTCATTTCCTTTTCACATTACACATAACGAAATCTGTCATTTTATGAAATACACAGTATATTTCACCACTATAATGTACATGCACGTGTTCCGTATATCATGTTGGATTTTGCTACCTTTGTGCTAACTCAGGTGTATGAGAGAATGATTTTCTTACGAGCACGTGGTTCACTTTTTATTTTATTTTCACATTAAACATAACCAAATCTATCAATTTATAAGAAACACAGTACATTTCACCAATACAAGTACATGCACGTCATCCATAAGTTACATTGCTGACCCTTACCTGTGTGGTAAATTGTAGCAGATGATGTTTTCCTTACCAGAACATACTGCACTGTTTACGTTTTTATTTCACATAACACATAACCAAATCTATCACCTTATGAGAAACACAGAATATTTCACCCCAACAGTACATGAACGTGCTCTGTAGGTGACATTTGGAATACCTAAAGTATTGCAGACGATATTTTCTGATGAGCAAGTGGTGCAGTATTTGCGTTCTTCCACACAAGCATAAGATAAACATATCACTATAACACTCATGCTTTATTTCATGCAAGAAGTTTACAGAATAAATGTAACAATATAATAAAATTAAATATTCCTATAAACCTCCTCTATTTTATCCCTTCATGACAATGGCATGCCGTGGCAGTAAGGCATACATGACTCATGCCCTAGCCAATATTTTATCACATACACTCGTTGCACTGTACTCCTATTTATTGCACAATAACACTGTCCACCATATATCAGCATAAAACAATGATTTCAGCAATGCCTGGTCAATTATTCTGTTCATGACAATGCCATGTCGTAAGGCGGTTTCCAGCCACCCTCTGAAGCCGTTGCACGTTTCACCATGTCCTTGCTCACTATTTATTGCACACTATATTCACCAAATTCATTGTCACTGTTATTCAATGGTTCAATAACTACATTTGGTGCAGGGTAGAGGCAGTATAGTTGTTGGGCCATGGCGAGAAACAGGTAGCACAATCTTCCTTGGGCCAACGGCCGATAATGACCAGGAATGATTCACAAAAACCTAATTTCCTATTCCAAACACCAGATCTAATCACAATAATGCCCAAAAAGTAGACACAAGCACTACTGGTATAGTGAAATATGATGAGCATCCAGGATGGAGGTAATAGAGGAGTGCTTAAAGGGACACCGCCACATGCTACCTTCTCCTCTGCCAGCCAGTGCGATACTAATCAACCTGTGCGCACTACCGTGCATCTCAAGACCCACAGTGTTGCCACCTCAGTACTTTTGACGAGTGGCAGGGAAGCTATGATGCCTCCAAATATGACACTGATTGGCCGAAAACTTATTTTCTGGTAAAAGTTTTTTTTTGCTTTAATGACGCCAAATGCGCCAATGCATATTTTCACAGCCACACCCTAATGACAACTAATGTGTCATCGTGTATGAAGGGGGTTTCTCTATGATATTAAAATCTCGTGTTGGTGTTGATATGTGCTTTTGGTCATGTAATCCAGCATAATTTACACATGCATCAAAGGATGTGAGGCACCATGATTTTCAGTGCTCTTTCGATGCAAGAGTATTGAGAGTGGTCACTGGAGAGTAATTATTATAGCTAGGGAACGTTTTTTTTTTTGGGGGGGGTAATCAATTGTAAGGGGAAGGGCATCACATTGAGTCTATCACGAGTCCATAGTAATGAAAATTTTTAATTGTGTAAGCCGTCATCCTCCCTTCCCCTTTCCGCCATGCAATATTGGCGTCCCATGAGCAGCAGTGTCTCTTGCTCACCAACTGTCAGATGTGCTGGGTGGTCAGTGCTGTTGATCCTCCCTCCCCTCCTCCCCCCCTCCAGGGAATTCTGAAGTGTCGCATTTGATCACGCGAGAGTGACGCCATTGGCCACATTTGATGAACAAATCCCAAGTTCCCGCTCACCTCCCTTGTATTCTGTGAGCTGGATAGCGAGCGGGTCCCAGTCTGGAGGTCAAGGTCCCAGTGTGGAAGTCAAGGTCAAGAATATCAGAGGATTGGGTCAGTGAACTATGAGCTCAGAGGGAGGATTATGGAGACCCACATTGGACTGAACCTGGGACAAGGGATCTAAATTTTGTGGAATTTGATATAAGGGCCATATGTTTGTTGAATAACACGTCAACTGATTCAGGGTTATTCTGTAAGGCTATTAGGTGGGAAGATTTCATTTTTATTTTTTTGTCTTCTTAATAAACATTTCCTTTCACTCAAACTTTATTGATTGTATAACCCTTCAGAGCTTGTGGTATGGAGTTGACTTATTAGCTTGTTAATGTGTAACCCAGGAGAATTTTGAGAAATTGCGAAGGGCGGGCTTGGGTCGGCCGAGTTGAGACTGAACCCGTCATTTTGGCATGCTACCACTCTTAACTTGGCCACTAGGAAAAAAAAACAAACACAACCGAAGAGGCCACCTGTGGGAGAGAGTCTCTGTCAGTCTGAGTTCCCGACCATTCCAGCACACAGTGGTCATCACCAGAGACTTGAGTTTGCCTCCTTTTGAACACGCTAAAGTCTGGATCGTAAAGCATACTCCTACATGTTGGTCCTGACGTTTAAGATGAGAGTGACTAGCCTCACTCATTCGTGAGTGGCATTACATGAGCAATAACCCCAACCACCCCTTGGATATAAACCTTCACTGGCTTAATCCGATTGGAGTACCACAATAACCCACTAAACCACCAGGTGCCAAAATTTGGTTATATGGTTACCACCCAGCATAGTAAATGGTTTCCTGGTGTACAGGAAACTATCTGGCTTGTCACTCGGTGTAGAGTCACCCATAGGTAGAAGAGCAAAGAATGAAGGAAAGAAAGACAAGAGGGAATGTTAAGTCATCCGCAGGCAGAAGGATTTGGAAAGAATGAAGTAAAGAAAGACAGAAGAAGAAGGAACGAAAGAAGGGAGGAGAGGAAAGGGCAGACACCCGAGAGCAGCACTACATCGAGTGAGTGGATGGTGAAATTAAGTCTTAAAAATCAACCTACGGAGTTGACTTCATGCTTGAAATTCTTGGGTCAGCAGGAAGTATGCAGGAACATAAATCATGCACTGACACTCAGCATTAATCATATGCTGATACAGAATACTTCCACATTGCCGTGAAACTTGTAGAATACAGTAATATGTTAAAGTTGTCCGAAAAGCAGTATCTGGCATCTAAACGTTTCAACAAATAATACCGGTAGCTCAAATGACGTCACTAATTTGTTTAATTTTTTGTATATCTGTATCGTGAGGCAGGAAAATCATGAGTGAAATATGTTTACCCAGAGATGCAAAATGGAGCACTGTGTTGTTGTTAGGGATAAAGTAGCTTCTGGACATTGCATCTCATTGTATGAATTGGCTCATTTTACGTACCATAGGTGAAAGAGGTTCTTGAATGCTAATTGGTATGTAATATATATTCATTATCATTTCGGACGGCTAATGAATAGAATAATTTTCACTTAGGATGAAGACAGATGACAAATAATATTTGATCCTACACTGAAATCAAGATTTTATTTTTATTTCCGTAACTGATCTTTAAGAATACGGTCATTAGCAGTACTTTGTTTCGTAGTGTTATTTGTTACCGGCTTATTTTCAGCTGCCAGGACTGGAAATCTCCCACAACTATACTATTTAGCCTTGCTTGTATAACATTGGATTGGCCTTAGTTATGATGCTGAAATGAGTCTATTTTATTACCACAGTCTGTCTGTTTTTACCTGACGGAAATGGGCCACATACAAAATTTGAATACAGAGGTTTTGAGCAAGGACTATGTCTGCATGGTTAATTATCAAATCAGCCGTTTAGTCAGAATACACTTGGCCATCAACTGCGGTGCAAGAGGATCGGAATCTCGTTTAGTCAGAATACACTTGGCCATCAACTCAGGTGCAAGAGGATGGGAATCTCGTCACGTTACAACAAAGTCGCTGTAGTAAGATTTAATCTTGTGGGTTTTAACTGCTTCAAGGCGGCTTAGTACACAGTTCCTCGATTCTGTTTATGTGTTCTACTAATTCCGTGTGTGTGTGTGTGTGTGTGTGTGTGTGTGTGTGTGTGTGTGTGTGTGTGTGTTCTTACCTAATTGTTCTTACCTAATTGTATCTTTTCAGGAATGAGTCAAGCTCGTACTGTCCCGTGTCTTAAACAGTTATCATCATACATATCCTTAAATGTATGAACTGTTTTGGCACACACTATTTCATTCGGTGGTGCATTCCACTGATCAATTGCCCTATTTGGGAAACTAAATTTCCTCACGTCTTTATCACCTCTCTTTTTATTCTGTTTTTTTGCAGTGTCCCCTTGCTGATGCTTCCCCATAAGTTATATATTCCTTTATGTCTACTATATCCTTCCCTGATATGCATTTGTGTAGCATAATCAAGTCACCTCTTTTCCTTCTCTCCTGTAGTGTTGGCAGATTCAGTTTTTCAGGTCTTTCTTCGTAGCTAAGATCCCTTAAGCTTGGTACTCATCTTGTTGCGGCCCTCTGAATTTTTTCAATCTTTTTTTTTTTTTTTTTTTTTTTGAGATGAGGATTTCAGACTACTGATGCATACTCCATGAATGATGTTATTATCTTTCTCAACATGTCTTCATTTATGTATGTGAATGCTATTCTCATATTTGCAAGCAGTGTATACATGTTCCGTACCTTCTCACTGATGTGGTCAGCCGGAGATAGTCTGTTACTGATAATCACACCTAGGTCCTTCTCTCTTTCTGAAATGTGTAGGGTTTTACTTCCTAACTTATAATCCCAATCTGGTCTTTTTCCATATTTACCAAATTTGATTACATAAAACTTGTCCACACTGAATTCCATTTGCCGTGTATTACTCCATTCATCAAGATTATTAAATTCTTCTTATAGCTCTGTACAAGAGTCTGTGTTAGCAATTCTCCTTTGTATTTTTGCATCATCAGCAAACATATTTAGATAGCTTTAATTTCCAGTTTTACTATGTCATTTATATACACTAAAAACATAAATGGTGCCAGCACTGAGCCCTGTGGAACTCTGCTAGTCACTTCCCTCCATATTGAGTAATTTCCCCTTAGTACGGTTCTCATTTCTCCTTTTATGAGGAAATCTTGCATCAAACAGTACAATTTGCCTCGGATTCCTCCTTGATGGAACAGCTTCCATAAAAGTCTCTGGTACGGTACTCTGTCAAATGCTTTCATGAAATCTAGATAGATACTGTCCACCCACCCTTCTCATTTCTGTAATGTTTCTGCAACTCTGTCATCGTAGCTTAATAGATTAGTGACCCATGATTTTCCCTTTCTGAAAGCAAATTGCCTCTCTGTTATCATAATGTGTTCTTCTAGATAGTTTATCCCAACTTTTCTTATCAGCTTTTCCAGTTTCTTACAAAACTGGTTAGTGATACTGGTTGGTAGCTGAGCGGGTTTTGTCTATTCCCATTCTTGAATAAGAGAACAATGTTTGATTTCTTCCAAATATCAGGTTGTTTGTCTTGAGTCAAGGACCTTGAATAATAGAGATAATGTTCTACTTAACTCCTTTGCACATTCATTTAGCACCCAACATGAAGTTTCGTCAGAACCATTTGCCTTTCCTTTGTCTAATTTACTTAACGCCTCCTGTTTTTCTTTTTCTGATATTTGTATAACTGGTAGTAATGGTAGTTGTTCCCTAGGCAGTCTAGCCGAACAGCCCCAAGTATAACTGGTAATATGTGCGGGCATGCATGGCCCATATCATCCCTCCTAAAATTTATTTTCTTCTGTAAAAACTGTTTGGAAATTCTTATATCGTGCTTCACAGATATCTTTCTCTTGTGTATTGACAATCCCTTCATCCAGAGTGGATTGTATTTTATCCTTTACTTTGGTTTTGCTTCGGATGTAGCTGTAAAATAGCTTCGGTTCATCACTACAGTAGTTTTGTTTATGATGTTTTCTTCAAACTGTTTTTGGGCTTCTCTCCTTATTCTTGTATATTCGTTTCTTGCCTGTTTATAGTTGTTATATGCCCTATCACTATTGTGTCTTCTGTATCTATTCCACAACGTCTCTTTTATCTTTTGATTTTTTCTTTATTTTCATTTCTGCTTCTTTTTGCTGAGGGATGCAATTTTTGACTCCTATTTCATAAAATTCACAGAATTTTCTAAAATAAAACATTTAAAATCTTGTTCTCTAAGCTCTTTTTCCCAGTTTATTTCTAAGAAGTGTTAAGGCTCTTTTTTGTAGTTTTAATTACTGTTAACTATGTCATATGCAATCCTGAAGTTGCAATTTAATACTGCATGGTCGTTTTTGCCGAATGGAGGGTGATACACAATTTTGTCAGTATAATTTTCTTGCCCAGCAAATATAAATTCTGGTACTGATGGTATATCAAATCCCCTTTTCTGGTACTTTCCTTTTACATGTTGCAATAGGAAAAACTCCTATACAAGGTCCAGGAGCTTTTGGTCCCAACAGTTTTCCTGGCTTTTGTATCTAAGGTATTCCAATTTATATTTGTATTGGAATCTCCAGTTAGTATAATTCTTTTAGATTTCTCCTCCATTCTTAGTAGTAATGCTCTTAAACTTTGAATTGTACTCTCTGCCGAGTTTTCATATTAATCTTTTTCCTAAGTGTTTGATCTGGGTGGCATGTATAACTCTGCGACAACCACTTTCCCTTCAGATGTATTAATCTCTTCTGCAATCAGTTCTACTTGTGAGGGTATATCTAGTTCTGTTTCTTCGACTTGCACATTTGTCCTTGTTAATATTATAATTCCCCCTCCGTTTTATAACCCGCCACGTCCCGGAGACGTGAATTCACGTCCTCACATGATGTGCACTCATATCCCGGAGACATAAATTAACGCGGCAACATTGCAAGGTCCCTAACTTGCACAATTTTCAATTTTCACGAGTGATTTCGCCAGTGATTTTTGGCACGTATACACGGGACACCTTCCTCTATTCCTCTACAAGATGCCAAGCAGGGATAATGCCTTACACCGCATAACCTCTCTCCCCCCCTGCACGCCATTGTCTCGGCAATTCACCTGTTACCAGTGACCTGGCCAATAAAGACATTCAGGGCCAGAGTGATTCCCCAATCGATGACAATGTGGAGGACAAAGTTTACATAGCATTAGAGGAAGAAACAGTCAGAAATGATGATCAGGTAATGTGGGAAAAAAAGGTCATGAATGGTGATGAGTTAGTGAGTGAAACAATGCTTATAATGCCTATATTACTGTTTGAAAACCAATATACTCTTGTACTACATATAAATTCGTACCAAGTAAATAAATAAATACTGTTTATGAGTGGATAAAATAGTTACCCTCCCATAGAACTCGTTTTCTTTGGTGCCAGCCTGCTAGAAAATCCAGCAAGGTAAGGAGGTACTCGTACCTGGATCGAGTATTTTAAACCTCAGGTGAGCGATTTCTCTATGAATTTTCGATGTTTCTCACCAAAAGCGGATGTTTGAGTAAAAAAAAAAAAGGTAAAAAATGTCGGGACTCGGGTGTACCACTGCCCAGAAAACGTCGGGATGGGGCGGGTTAAGCTCCTATCTCTTCTCCATATATTGTATTCCTCTAGGTATAGGGTATCGTTTGTTATCCTTGGTGTTAATTTGGTTTCAGTTAGGCATATAATATGTGGTTCCTTTGCTTTGATATAATCATTCATCTCTAATAGTTTTGATACCACTCCATCTATATTATAGCACATCAACTTAATCTCGTTATGGTTTACATACGTGTCATGACTAGGGTCTACTACCATCCTCCTTTTTATTCCTTCGTGTTGATGCACCACTTTCGTACCTGCAATCCAATTTACATTGTAAAAAACATGTGTTCTTCTCTTCCTCTGATCTTCCCTCATTCTTTTTTTTGGTCCCCTCCCTCTTCTCTTTTAGTTATCCCAGTTCCTCTTGAGTTAGGCATCTTTTTATCCATACATTTTTTAATTCCTCTTTTTCCATAAGTTTGTTTACATTTTTTTTCTATCTCCACAGTGTTTACACTCTGGAAGGTTACTTTCAGTGGCCTTGACTATTTTCTCTTATATTTCCCTAGCCTTTTGTGTTCCTCTATTTTATTACTACAGATTTCCTCTGATACTTCCTTCAATATGCTCATTACATTTGCCATCTCCTTTTTGTCTCTCGAAATCTTGTTTTTTTATTTTTTCCCCCTCTGTGCCAGTGATTACTATAGATTTGTTGATATCTGCTGAATCTTTGACCAATTTTGCATTGTTTTGGATTATTTTCTTCACTTCCCTTTTAATGCTCTTTTCTTCGACTCTTGTTTCTAAGTCTTTCTTTACTTTCACCATCTCAGCATATGTGGTATCCACACCTTTTTTTTTTATAGCTTTGCATTGCTTCATTCACCTGGGCTATCTTCCCCTCAACATCACTGTTATGATCCATCAGAGTGCTTGCCTGCCTTATTGTCTCTGTATCATTTCTGAACCCTTCCAAAATACTCTCGTAGTTGACAACTGTGCTTGTCATTTCACTAATCTTCTTTCTAAGTGAACCCACTTCAGCTGACAGCTCATCTATTGTTGTGTCTTTCTTGTTAGCCTCCTTTACAAACTTTGCGTTTTCCTCCTTCTGCATGTGCAATTGCTTCTTAATTTCATCCATTTTATTCTGAAATGCATTCTCTAATCTGTTAACCCGTCCTACCAGCTTATTGTACATCTCCATTTCAACCAGTTCCTGGTAGAAATCATCATCGTACTTTATACCTTTATCCCTTTTCTTAACTCCTTCCAAACTTGCTTTACTAAGATGGTGGTCATCTTGTGGTACTAAGAGAAAAATTCTACTTGCAGTTTTGCATTCTTGTATGTTGTAGCAAAATAGCTGATTTAGCTTGCTCAGCACATTCATGCACTACTGTGTTGTTTTCTGTTATTTGAACAACACTTTTACTTAAACTTCCACTTTTATATTAGAATACCATTTAGTTTAACCTAGTACAGAGCTTGACTCATATAAAGATACTATGTAAAGGGTATGGCCATTTATGACCGAGATAGGCCAAGTGCGGAGTTATGTGTGGTACATCCCGCCTCTCTCGCATGAAGTGTGTGTGTGTGTGTGTATGTGTGTGTAAAAGGACCTAATGGTCCTCTTGAGGCTTCTTGTTACAGAGAAGACTCTCAGTATTATATCTGATTCTACAAGTTGAAGGTAAGGATAGTAAAGCAAGAAGGATTCCCCTGCTCGACAAACCCTTCAGTCGAAGCTGACAGGAAAGAAGTGAGAAGGACCACCAAGCAGCATGGAAAAGCTCACACGGAATATTCATAGTGGTAAAATATATTCTGTCCTACTATATCTATGCACTACAAGTGTTAATAAATTACGGGTATCGTTATTTACATAGTATTTTCCTGTTATAATTTCATCACGATCTGAAATAGATATTACCAGATTGCACAATAATTCAGTCATGAAGGTGTTTAGGTGGAGATTTTAAGCAAGATACTTATCCAAGCGATTTTTGAATGTCCCTACGTGTCAAGTGGGGTTGGTGGAGGATTAGTGCCCCTCCCTGTAAAACAATTAACTCTAAGCCCTTGGCCACCCCGTGTGGGATACATGGCGTCTGGCAATGAATGAATGAATGAATGAACTACTGTACTGCATCACTCTGCATACAATTTGTTCCTCAGTCTCGGTATCATTTTTATTACTCTTTGCTGATGTCTCTCTGTTTTCTTTATATTTTTCCTGTACTACGGTGACCAGAACTACACACATTACTCTAGATGTTAACACACTAAGGTTCCTCAGTGCAGGGAGAGAATAATATTTTCAGATTTGAACTCAAATGATCTACCTATAAATCCAACTAGTTTGTTAGCTTTCTTTATTGCTTGTGTGCACTGTTTACTTGGCTTTAGATCAGCTGTTATAATTATTCCTAGATCATTTTCATGGTTTACATTTATGAGTTGGGAATGATTCATTGTTTAAATAAATTTATAATTTTTACTCCCAATATTTAGAACTGCATTTTTCAGTTTTAAAACCCATTTATCTTTTTTCCACCCAAGTAAACAATTTATCAAAATCTCTTCGAATTGATGTTATTTGTTATGGGGTATCTGCATTATGACCAATTTTCGTATCATATAGGACCCCAAACTGAGCCTTGCGGTTCTACACTTATAACATTTCTCCAGTCTGATTCCTTACCATTGATTACGATTCGTCAGCCAGCTTTCAATCCATCTTAGCTAAGGTACACTGCCACCAAAACCACAGATGCGCAGTTTCTCGACAAGGCGAATATGTGGAACTTTATCAAATGCTTTTTTGAAATCAAGTTCAATGACATCGATTGATAGAGTGCTGTCGTACATGTTGATAATATTACTGAAAAAAATCAAATACATTAGTAAGATATGAACACTTATTTCGAAATCTGTGCTGATAGTCTTTGATGAGATTGTTCCGTACTAAATGCTTGACCAATTTATCTCTAATTATGGTTTCCAACAACTTGTAAACAACTTATTTCAAGCTTATTGGTCAGTAATTGCTGGGTTGAGATTTGTGTCCTTTTCTGAAGATTGGAGTTACATTTGCTAATTTCCAACCGCTTGGTACAGTGCCGCTTCTAAGAGAGATGCTGATTATATGTGCCAAGGGTTTCAATATTTCATCTTTTGCCCCCTTTAAGACTCTTGGAGATATTCTATCTGGCCTTGGTGTTTTATTTATCTTCAGGTTATTTAGTGCAAGGAGTGCATATCTCTCTCTCTCTCTCTCTCTCTCTCTCTCTCTCTCTCTCTCTCACTGATATTGATTTTTGTTTTTTTGTGTGTTGTCTTTATCTATGCACGTGAAGGATATTGTTTGGATTGAGCATGAACTTTCTACTGTACATACAGATGTAAAAAAGTATTAAGAATTCTAGCCATCTCGGTTTCATCATATCCATGCTCATCATCTGCTGATACTACTGATCCTATTGTTGGTGTTAAGATTATCTTATTTCTGATATAACTGAAAAAATCATTGGGTTTGATTTACTGGTGATTACCGTATGCATTCCAAGGTTTTTCTTACTTTGCTTTATTAACTTTTTAGCATTTCGATGTAAGTTATGATAGAAATGTTTATCTTCCACATTATGAGTGACTCTGTATTTTTGATATGGAAGTTTCTTTTCTGAAAGATGTTTCTTGATATTGCTGTTCCACCTTTTTGGCTTTATTACTTTTCACTGGTCTTCTATTACGCATCAGTACACATTCCTTAACCACCTTACTAAGGATTTCTGTGAACTATTTCCATGCTTTGTGTGTCTTAGTACTTTCAATAATCAGTTCCCATTCATTGCTATATAAAGTTAGCTTTAATTTGTAAAAATTGGCTTTCTTTTAGTCTGGGATTTTCTTGTTACTATAATTTTGGTAGGTGTTGCAGAAAATAAAGTTGAATGTGACTCTGCAGTGATCACAAGTATTAACCTCTTCTCCTACATGAACATTATGAACTGAGTTTTCTGACGTTGCCAGTATAAGATCTAGGATACTTTCTCCACACATGGGTTGCACTACAAACTGGTATAATTAGCTTCCAAGTAAATTAGTATAGAAGTCCACTCCTGTTCGTGAAGGTAAGGATCCAGTCCATCTTGTTACTAGTAAATTGAAATATCCAACAATTACAGTATTCTGGATGCAACAGACTTCCACTGTTTGTTCGTATATCTTATTGTCAATTTTGCAAGACTTGGCTGGTGGACGATAAGTTAATCCAAATGTCATCTTTCTGCATGATTCATTTCTGAGCTGAACATAAGTTATATCAATATTTTCAATGGATGGTTCAGGGATTGCATCTGGATGAAAGTTACTTTTAATATATATCAGTACACCGCCTCCTGTTCTCCCATTCCTCTCATTGTATACTGAAAATCCTGGAACCTGGAATGTTATATTCTGCTGTAAAATCTCATGAGTAGAAATCCAAGGTTCAGTAATGGCAACAATATCGTAGTCATCAACAAATACTTGGACCTCCAAATCTGGAAACGTATTTTGCAAACTGTGTGCATTTACATGAAAAACTCTAACATTTTTTCTTACTGTGATGAGAGTAGTTTGGGACATTGGCCACTCCCTGATTACATTTTATATTGTTACTCCAATGAGGGTAGTCTGGGACACTGACTATTCGCTGATTACAGTTTATGTCAGCACGTCTTTTTGTCCTGAGTGCTGTCCGTTTTTACTCCAGTAGGACCACACAGCTTCATCCAGGATATGGTCTAAGTATGCAGAACCAACTGCATTCAAATGCAGGCCATCTCTTGCAAACAAACCCGGCTGTTCGTAAAAATCGTTCCATGCACTTTGTTCGTTCCTGTATGTAACATGTAGGTTACTGGAGGAACTGCAAGTTACCACATCAGGGGTCTCACTAACATCATTAACACCTGTATCCGAAATGCTGAAACGTTCTGTGTTAGCAGCTGCCCTGCCGCAAAACTCCATCAACTGGTCTCGGATGATGAAGTCCCCTACTGACCGAACTTCTTGGGGCTCCTTTTCTTCCTCTGCAATAATATGAAACCTGTTGTAGGTAGCTATCGAGATGATGCTTCGTTAATCCACTGCTCTTGCTCCGTTTCCACTCGCACAAAGTCCTATGCAGAAATGTTGTTAGCCATTGGGATGCTCGGGAGGATCCTCCAGGGTGATGGAACGGGAAATGGGTCTCTTCACTTACCCTTCCTGGCTTCTTCCTTATTCAGTAGGATCCTACGGTGTGATGCAATGGAAACTGGATCTCTTCACTGACCCTCATTGACTCCTGCACTGCGACTGATGTTGTTTGTAATGAACTCCAATGCATCCTGCGGGTCAGAAAATTTGTCTGTCTGTCTATTGTCAGACGCCTTAATCCCATAAGGGGCTGACACAAACAAATCGCCCCCACTCCGCCCTGTCCTCTACCATTTCACTGCCCTGCTCACAGCTCACACCTCCCTCTCTCATATCTCTCTCCACTCCATTCCTCCATCTCATCCTTAGTCATCTCCTCCCTCTCCCCCTTGCACCTCACTCACGTACACTCTCCTTTTCCATCTTTTGCTCTCCATCCTCTCCACATTGCCAAACCACCTCAGTGTGTTTCTCCCAATAGTTTCTATTACATCCACACCACAACCCTCCTTCACTTCCTCATTTGTCAGTCTGTCTCTCCATGTGACCCCACAGGCACCTCTCAAATAACTCATTGCCACTGCTCTTACTCTTGACTTGTGTCCCTCCAACAAGGTCCAAGCTTCACTTCCATATATTAAAGTTGGTATCACAATATTGTCGTGCAGCAACTTTTTCACTTCCATGCTCACTTCCCTGTTCCTTATCACTTCTTTCAAAGAACAAGCAACCTTTCTTCCTTGCTGTACCTTTTAAAGCACTTCACCCTCTAAACTTCCATCCGCACTCATCACACTACCCAAGTCCATAAACGCACTCACATTTTTCATTTCCTCCTCATCATACCTCACTGTACATTCAGTAACTTCAATTCTTTCAAAGAGAAAAACTTTATCTGAAGCCACGTGCACAAAAGCTATAAAGAAAGCTAACAAACTAGTTGCACATATATACAGATTATCTGAGTTCAAATATGAAAATATAATTCTTACCCTGTACAGTTCCTTAGTGCATCCACATCTACAGTACTGTGTGCAGTTCTGGTCACCATAATACAGAAAGATATAGAGAAATTAGTGAGACGGCAGTGACGAGTAACAAAAATGATACCCAGACTGAGGAACAAATCGTACGCAGAGTGATTAAATGAGCTAAAGTTATTTAGTCTATCAAAGCAGACTACGAGGGGATCTGATTCAAGTATTCAAGATTATTAACCCTCTCAGGTGCAGGTGGTTTGATTCAATGGATTGTTTAACAACCTGTAGAGCGCACCATGACACGAATCGATTAAAAAAAAATGACACATCAGTGGGAAACTTGTATCTTCCTTCGTTTGACATGATGTACATCATGGTGCATTGTACAGGATGGTATGTAATGACTTGACTGGAGTCCGTGTATGAAAGGCTTAAAGAAATCAATAATATGGATGTTGACAAGTTCTTTGCAATTGTTCGTGACAACTACTTTGCAACTGATAGTTCGAACTTTACTAGAGGTAATGGGTACAAGAACATTGGAAAGCATTTCCAGTCTAATGAAGCGAAGCATTTTTTCTTTAACAGGGTTGTTTAACAGGGAATAAATTGCCCACGGATGGCGTTGATTGCAGTACAATGGTGACATTCAAAAATAGCATGAATAAGTACCTCACTTCAGATCCCCAGCTAAAAACCTTCATGCCTGAATAAAAATGTAAACTGCTTTTCTCTATTTCAGATCGAGATGAAACTGTACCTGGGAAATACTATATAATTAATGATAACTGTAGCTTATTGACACTTGTAGTCTACATATCTAGTAGGACAGAATATAGCTTGCCACTTTTCAATCTTTCCATGATGAATGGTGGTCCTTTTCACAATATTTTTCCTGCCAACTTCGACTAGAAGGTGGGGGAGAGCCTTCTTGCTTTATTATCCTTACCTTCAAACTGTAGAATTAGATATCACATTGATAATCTTCTCTATAAAAACCAGCCTCGAGAAGACCATTTTGTTGCTGTTTGCTTTCTTTTTGTACGCATTTGCATTCTTCCCTACGTTCACCTTTAGATTCCGTTTCTTACACACTCTCCTAATTTCATTCACCAAGCCTTGCAGCTCCTCTTCATCGTCATTTAACACAATATTTTCTGCAAACAACAGAGAATTTTCAAACACTGCCCTCTCTTTAGGGCCACTTAAAAATCCATTGCCCTACCGTGTATTTCTTTTATAACCCCATCCATATACAGAGGGAACAACCGTGGAGACATCACACATCCCTGTTTCAGTCCAATCTTCAAACGAAAAAATCACTCAGTTCACTGTCCACACGCACTGCAGCCTTAGCACCCTCGTAATGTACTCTTCACTGCATTCAACAAGTCCTCATTTACTCCATATATTCTTAACCCATCACATCCCAAGCTATTTCGCACCTCCGACACCCCCCAGTCCGGAGGTATTTTCGATTTTTTTTTTTTTTTTTTTGGCTAAAACCTCCTCTTTTGGTGAGAAACATCGAAATTTCATAGATAAATCGCTCACCTGAGGTTTTAAATACCCGATCCAGGTAGCAGTACCTCCTTACCTGACTGGGTTTTCTAACAGGCTGGCACCAAAGAAAACAACTTCTATGGGAGGGTAACTATTTCACACCACTCATAAACGGTATTTATTTTCTTACTTGGTATGAATTTATATGTAGTATGAGAGTATATTGGTTTTCAAACAGTAATATAGGCATTATAAGCATTGTTTCACTCACTAACTCATCACCATACCTGACCTTCTTTTGTCACATTACCTGATCATCATTTCTGACTGTTTCTTCCTCTAAAGCTATGTAAACTTTGTCCTCCACATTGTCATCGAATGGGGAATCACTCTGGCCCTGAATGTCTTTATTGGCCAGGGCACTGGTAACAAGTGAATTGCTGAGACAATGGCATGTGGGGGGGGGGAGGTTATGCGGTGTAAGGCATCGTCCCTGCTTGGCATCTTGTAGAGGAATAGAGGAAAGTGTCCTGTGTATACGTACGAAAAATCACATGCGAAAATTGAAAATTGTGCAAATTATGAACCTTGCAATTGCGCGACACACCAGTACATCATCGGGACTGGCAAATGCAAAATGTTGCAACATACCCATACGTCGACGGGACACCTTGGGTTAATACTTTCCACAGTCCTTGTCTATCCACCATGTCACATGATTTCTTCAAATCCATGAAGGTCACATACGACTTCATTCCATTCACAAGAAACTTTTGCACTAGAGACCTAAGAATGAATATCAGATCTATACAACCTCTTCCCTTTTTAAAACCTCCCTGTTCTTCTGCAACTAATTCCTCTGTTATTTCTCTAACTCTGTCGATAAGTGTCCTGCCATATAATTTTCCTCTTAAACAAAGAAGACAAATGACTTATGATTACCACACACTTCTTTTTCCCCTTTTTCTTTGCACAGGTGAATAATTATAGCTGACTTCCAATCATCCGAGACTTAACCTTCCTCCCAGGCCAGTCTGTACATCTTCCACATCCATTCTATAGTAGTGCTATCTCTTTCCCATGCTTCAGCATTTCACCACACACTCCATGAATTCCTTGGGGTTTCCGCATTTTGACTTTCTTCGATACTACCACAACTTCCATTCTACTGATTTCTTCCTCTCTTCTCACATCCCTGATTCTCCCAGCCTTTCCCCAGCCACTTATACTCGCATATTTTAATATTCTATCTGTGTACCTAGGCTGCTTCCTCCAAGGAAAGGGAGGTGATCTAGACAGGACTACACACTCCCAATTTACTCATCCATTCAAACACATTCACTCGCATCTTAGCCCCAAGGGGAGAAAGGAGAGATCCTCACTCCACCACACCGCACGAGGGTCAACTGCACAGTGCAATCAGTGACATCTTCAGCAGGGCCTTAAAGAAGAACTGGTTTACCCCTGCCACATCATAATGGACCCATCCTCTTACCTGCACCTGCCTGATCAACTGATCATATCCTTTGACTAATGCAAGAAAGCCTTGGTTTAATCACTCTTGTTCTAATGCTGTCCGCAACAAGGAGAGGTCCTACAAAAGGTACCGGAGCCAACCCACCCCTGAATCACATCATCTTTACGTTTCTGCCCGGAATCGTGCTAAGTCTGTTCTTCGCTCTACTAAAAATAATTTCATCCATACTAAATGCTCTCAACTCTCCGACTTGAATTCTTCCCGCTCCTTCTCGCATCTTGCCAAAAATCTTTCTAACAACTTTACCTCATCATCCTTCCCTCCTCTTTTCTACTCTGATGGTTCTGTAGCTATTTCTTCTACTGATAAAGCAGATCTCTTTGCACAGACTTTCTCCTCCAATTCTACCTTAGACGATTCCAGTGCTGTTCCTCCATCACTTCCCCCCTCTGACTTCCTCATGGCTGACATTAAAAATTTCTTCAGTTGATGTATTTTCTGCCATCACTGGCCTCAGTACTAACAAGGCATATGGGCCTGATGGGGTCCCTCCTGTTGTTCTCAAGAACTGTGCTTCTGTGCTTACACCCTGCCTAGGCAAACTCTTTCGCCTTTGTCTGTCAACTTGTACCTTTCCTTCTTGCTGGAAGTTTGCTCTCGTTCAGCCAGTCCCAAAGAAGGGTGACCACTCCCAACCCTCCAACTATCGTCCAATTGCTTTAACGTCCTGTATTTCAAAAGTTTTCGAGTCAATTCTTAGTAGAAAAATTGTAAAGCATCTTTCCTATCACAACCTTCTTTCCGATCGTCAGTATGGGTTCCGTCAGGGACGCTCCATTGGCGATCTTCTCACCTACCTTTCAGACTCCTGGTCATCTTCCTTTCGGGACTTTGGCGAAAGCTTTGCCATTGCTCTTGACATCTCAAAGGCTTTCGATCGAGTCTGGCATAAATCTTTAATTTCCAAACTGCCCTCCTACGGTTTCTATCCTTCTATCTGTGCCTTCATTGCTAGCTTCCTTTCTGGTCGTTCTATAGCCGCTGTTGTAGACGGCCATCGTTCTTCTCCTAGATCTATCAACAGTGGTGTTCCTCAGGGCTCTGTCCTATCACCAACTCTCTTCCTTTTATTCATCAATGATCTTCTAAGCTGTACATCTAACCCTATCCACTCATACGCTGATGACTCCACCCTTCACCTTTCCATTCGGTTCCCGCAACGCCCATCTCAACAGTTACTTCAACAAGCAAGGGATGAGGCTGTGGCACACCTAATGTCTGATTTGGCTCGTGTCTCTGACTGGGGTAAAAATAATATGGTTGTCTTTAATGCATCTAAGACTCAGTTCTTACACCTATCAACCCGACAAAGTCTTCCACACGTATACCCACTAATGTTTAATAATATTCAGCTTAATCCTACATCATCCTTGAACATGCTTGGGGTTTCATTTACTCGGGACTTATCTTGGAAAGATCATATTGCATCTCTTGTAAAATCTGCTTCCAAGAGATTGGGTGTGCTAAGCCGACTCCACTCTTTCTTTACCCCTGCGCAATTATTGACTCTATACAGGGGTTTTATCCGCCCCTGTGTGGAGTACAACTCTCATGTGTGGGGAGGCTCCCCACATACAGCTCTTCTCAATAGGGTGGAGTCAAAGGCTTTTCGTCTCATTAACTCTCCTCCTCTTACTGACTCCCTTCAACCTCTGTCTGTTCGCCGCACTGTTGCATCTTTATCTCTTTTCTATCGCTACTTTAATGGTCACTGCTCCTCTGAACTGTCTGCTTGCATTCCTCCACCTCTACGACGGGCGCGTAGCACCCATCTGGCAGCAAACTCTCATCCTTTTTCTGTCCAACTCTCTAATGCAAGAGTTAACCGTTACTCCCAGTCTTTCATTTATGCAACAGGTCAGCTCTGGAACTGTCTCCCTCTGTCTGTATTTCCTGCTGCCTATGATCTCCAGTCTTTCAAACGCAGTGTGTCCAGGCATCTCAAAATGATCGGATCTTGAATTTGGCTTTATATTGTATTTTGTTTTTCTCTTGGAGGGAACTGTTACTGCGGGCTCATGGCCTTTGGTTCCTTCTTCCTCGCATAAAAAAAAAAAAATGCGGGAGAACGTCCCCTCAGGGCTGCGTCATCATTTAATTATTCACAATTTCTCTCCAGTCATTTCCATCACATGCAGCCACTCTTCCTTACTCAACAGACATCCCTCTCGCATCCAGTGCTCTCTTCACATTGCCCATCCATCCTATTCGTGGTCTTCCTGTCAGTCTTACACCTCTCAGATCAGATCCAGTTATCTTTTTCACTAATTGCTCCACATCTATTCTCTCCATTTGCCCAAACCATCGTAACACCCTCTGCTCAACTCGATCAGCCGTCTTCCACACAACGCCAGTTCTCCATGGCACTTCTTCATTTCTCACTTAGTCCACATGCATCACTCTACACATACTCCTCAAAAACCTCATTTCTACTACATTCAAACTTTTCCTTTCTGCGACACCCATATTCCACGTTTCAGCCCCATATAACTCAGTCAGTACAACAACACTCACATACAGCCTTCTCTTTACATCCTTTCTAAGCAAACGACATCTAAACACTTTTTTCATTCCTCCCAGCACCTTTCCTACTTCATTGTTTCTAAACTTTACTTCTGCATCTATTCTTCCATCCACACCAACATGAGACCTTAAACACTTAAAACACTCTACCTCCTCAAGCATCTCACCATTCAAAACTATATTCATCCTCCTACCATCTACCAACCTCATACACTTCATCACTTTACTCTTATTCTCATTTACCTTCAATTTCCTTCTTTCACACACCCTTCCAAACTCCTCTACCAACTATCGCAATCTCCCCTTTGAATCAGCCACCAGAGCAGTATCATTTGCAAACAGCAGCTGATTCAGATTCCATTCTCTACCATCAAAATTCACCAGACTCAGACCTCCACCTAACACTCTTGCATTCACCTCGCTTACAACACCATGCATATAAATATTAAACAACCAAGGTGATATAACACATCCCTACCGCAGCCCCACTCTCACGGGAAACCAATCACTTGCGGTATTTCCCACTCTTACACACGCTCTACTATTTACATAAAAACTTTTCACTCCTTTTAGCAACCTACCATCAAGTCCATACAATCTAAAACAGTCCACGAAGCCTGCCTATCAGTTCTATCATACGCTTTCCCTATTCATGAGTGCCCAAGACACATCCCTACCTTTTGCTAAATACTTTTCACACACCTGCCTCACAGCAAACACATGGTTCATGTATCCTTTCCCTCTCCTACAGCCACACTGTTCATCACCATTCCCTCTGTTCCCTCTCTAACTCTCTTAACATTTAATTAACACCATACACCTTACCTAAAACCCTCAACAGACTTATACCCCTAAAGCTAGCACATTCATACTTATCACCCTTACCTTTATACAGCGGGACCACACAAGCACTTGACCATTCAACTGGCACCATACCTCTCACAAAATACACGATCAACAGTTTTACTAACCAGTTAACAAGTGTCACTCCACCACCATTCAGGCATTCCACAGCACACCCATCTATACCTGCAGCTTTCCTTGTTTTCATCTCCTTTACTGCCTCCTGCAGTTCCTCCATCATGATCCAAGAATCACTCAACTCACACAACACATTTATTCCATGCACCCTTCCAACTGCCACAATCTCAGCCTTTCCTCCTCAACATTTAACAGTCTTTCATAATACTCTGCCCATCTCTTCCTTAGTGCATCCATCTCAATTAACATACTTCCGTCCTCTGCTTTTACTCGCTCTTCCTTCCCAGACTCTCCCTTCTGCACCCTTTTCACCTCCTTCCAAAACATTTTCTTATTCTGTTGAAAATTCTCAGTCAAGCGACTACCCCGCCTCTTACCTGCTGCCACTTTAGCATCATGCAGAGCCCTTCTTGCCCTATTCCTCTTTTCCTTATACCTCTCATATGACACCTCATCCTTCCTCTCCAGCCACACTTCATATGTTCATCTCTTCTTAGCCACAGCCATACATACTTCCTTGCACTACTATTCACTTCCCTTTCTTACACCACCACCCACTCGTCTCACACCACATACCTCTTCTGCATGCCCCACCAGAGCACTCTTAAACAAGTCATTCCTCCTCCACGCTGCCATTTTCCTGATCTTTCACTATGTTTCTCTCATTTTTCAATTTCTCTTGATATTCTATCATTTTCTCTCTTTTACACTACTCACTTATTTTCAAAACCTCCCTGCCAGACCTAACTCTCCTAGCTCTCACCCACCTCATACCTACTCTCAACTTTCCCTCCACCAGGCAGTGGTCAAACATACCTCCACCCTTCCCTTTCAAAACTCTCACATCCAACAATCTTCCAATTACATTCCTGGACACAACCACATAGTCCATCAATGTTCTATCAACAACCTTTCCACCCTCCTGTCTCACCCATGTATACTTATAAATATCTTTCTTCCCAAACAAGGTAATACCAATCACCAACTCTCGATCAGCGCACATCCCTATCATTCATTTCCCAACTTGCTGGGCAAAGTCCATCCTATATTGATCTGCTGCTGTTGCAGCCTGTGTCAGTGTGGGACGGGGACGTAACAATACCATAAAATCTCTCTGGATTCTACGACGACTCCATCAGCTGGCATTGCCTTTATAGATGTTGGTGATTTCCCTGAACATAAAACAAAGTTACTTAATCTTTTGCAGACCCATAGAGATATTTCGGTCCTACCTGAAACCTATGGGAGAGAAGAATGTAAACCATACCATTGAATAGGTTCCCAGTACCGTACTTACCCAGCTTATGTACCAGCATATAGGCTGTCACATAGTCTATGTAAGTAAGCTTAGAAGATGGTGCGGGGTATGCTTAATTCCCCCAGTGGCTGTGGGGTCAGAAATTGGCATGGTCCCCTGGCCGGCCCTGGGATCAATATTTCAAATATCTAAAATCCATTTAGCTTTCTTATAGATGTCAAGAGATTCGTCTGACGCACCCGGTAATGTGTTTTTTTTAGCTTTGAAACCCAACCTGTTATTCGCTATGATTTGCCGAAGACATGAAATTACGTTGTGTGTACCAGTAACATGTAAACATATCAGCAAAAACATCTGAGAAAAAGTGACCTAAGTGCTTGGGAAGGTAGAGTAGGGTTGGGTAAATGTTCCAGTGACTTTCGTTCGCTATCCGTAATTGTTCGCAGTTTTCTATAGCTCATGCTTATTTAACGTCATCAGCATGCTTATGATAAAGCGTTGCTTGATGCCAGCAGCCATTGAGAGCCTCCAAAATATTACCAGTACGCCAGGAATCGAACCCGGGACTCTCAGGTGAGGGGCAGGCAGCAATCCACTATGCCACAACCAGGTAAAAATTATTAATGGACGGCTGCCTAGCTCTCACCTGAGAGTCCCGGGTTCGATTCCCGACAATGGTAATATATTGGATTATTTTTCATAAGCAAAGTACAGGTTTCTCTCTTCTTTCGCTATTGAAAGGTTAAACAAGACGTCACTGAGAACTCCGTCAGTTCAAGGAGTATGCAGCTATTTTCTTGTCCGAAAGAAAGGATGTGAGTTCAGACCCGTAGCTGACTGCCGTAAAGCAAACCATGTCACGGTACGTGATCGATTCCTATTACCATTCCTGACTAATATGCTGGAATCAGTTGACCCTACTTAGCCTTTTGCTAGCCGCTGACATCAATGAACGCCCTCCAGCCCCAGTGTCAGTGACGTCAAATTAACACAATCTATAATATACTGCGAACAACTACGGGATGGGAATTAAGGTTACTGGTATGTTTATATGACCGTACTCTAACATCCCAAGCACTCAGGCAGTCAGTCCATCTCGGTTGTTATTGCCCATATGTTTACATGTTAATGGCATCTGCGCAGAAATTTTATGATTTTTCTGCAAACCACAGTGAAGCACAGGATGACTTTGGGAAGCTAAAATACTCATTTCAAAGTGTCCCACATGATTCCTTTCATATCTGTAAGAAAAAGAAACTTACTGTCAAAACTGAAAAAAAAAAAAAAAAGTTCCTATGGCCTGACTGGGGCGCATGCAATTACAGCCATTAGAGGGTTAGTGGTTACTGGCAAGTAAAAATGGATGAGTCGTCTGATCCCCTAACTGCATTCAGTACCCATTCTGGCCATAATCATTTTAAAAGGCTGCCCTTTGGCCTTAGAAATGCTCCATACTTATTTATGAGGCTTGTCCAGTCTGGATTCAGTGTTATGGCTTATGTTGATGACATAATTATTTTGGTAATTTATCCCAAAACAGTCACCAGATTACCGTGAGTTTTTTATCATTGTCAAATGGTAGGTCTAAAAGTCAAGTTCACTAAATGCAACTTTTTGTATAAGAAAATTAAATTTCTTGAACATGTTGCTGATGCTGAGGGAATTTATATATCAGATGAGAAAAACCCAAAAGTACTAATGATGAACCGAGTTTCCTTGGATTGAGTGGCTACAGCTGGTGATTTATTCAATGTTATGCACAGATCATAGTCCCTCTAACTTACTTAAAAAATAACTTTTTGTTTGGATTAACCCCTACCACGTTAGCAACGTAGGTACCCATCCCCATCTAAAAAGCCAGCGATGTAGATCTACGTCTGCAACACTGAAGTGTCCACTGCCTTGATATATGCATCCTCAGTAATCTTAATTCATCTATTTATATATCAGTATACCTAGGCTGCTTCCACCAAAGAAAGGGAGGTAGCCGAGACAGGACAACACCTTATTTATTCATCCACACACACACACATTCATTCGCATCATAGCCCCAGGGGAAGAAGGGACAGATCCTCACCATACCACACCGCACGAAGGTAAACTGCATAGTGCAATCAGCGACATCCGCAGCAGGGCCCAACATAGCTGGTTTACTCCTGCCACATCATAATGGACCCATCCCCTTATCCACACCTGACCTGCTCAGCTGATCAAATCAAATGCAGGAGAATATCCCCTCAGGGCTGCGTCATCATTTGTTCACTCACAGTTTATCTCCAATCATTCCTAACTGTCTTAATCAACACTCTCCCATACACCTAACCTACAACACTCAACAGACTTATACCTCTAGAGCTAGTACATTTATACTTATCATCCTTACCCTTATACAACGGAACCACATAAGCACATGCCCAGTTAACTGGCACCATACTTCTCACAACACACGCATTCAATAATCTTGCTAACCACTCAACAGTAGTCGCTCCACCACCTTTCAGGCATTCCACAACACACCCATCCATACCTGCAGCTTTCCCTGCTTTCATCTCCTTTACTGCCTCCTGCACTTCCTCCATCGTGATAAAAAAAAATCAATCAAGTCTCACAACACATTCCTTGCACCCTTCCATCTGCCACAGTCTCAGCCTCCCTTTCCTCCTCAACATTTAAGTCTTTCAAAATACTCTGCCCATCTTTTCCTTAGTGCATCCATCTCAGTTAACATCCTTCCATCCTTTGCTTATACTAGCTCTTCCTTCCCAGACTCTCCGTTTCACTCCCTTTTCACCTCCTTCCAAAACATTTTCTTATTCTGTCGAAAATTCTCAGTCAACTGTCTACCCCACCTCTCATCTGCTGCCACATTAGCATCATGCACAGCCTTTCTCACTCTATTTCTCCTTTAATCGTATCTCTCATATGACACCTCATCATTCCTCTGCAGCCACACTTCTTATGCACGTCTCTTTTCATCCCAAGCCATGCTTCCTTCCTCACACCACCATTCAGTTACCTTTCTTACACCACCACCCACTCATCTCACACCACACACCTCTTCCTCATGCCCCAACACAGCACTCTTAAAGAATTGCAATTCCTCCTCCACTCTACCATTCTCTTGATCTTTCATTGCGTTCTGCTCATTTCTCCTGATACTCTGTCGTTTTCTCTCTTTTATCCAACTCATTCTTTCAAAACCTCCCTGCCACACCTAACTGTCCTGGCTGTCACGCATCTCTTACCTACTCTCAACTTTCCCTCCACCAGGTAGTGGTCAAACATAGCTCCACCCTTCCCTCTCAATACTCTTGACATCCAACAATCTTTCTATGACATTCCCGGACACAATCATATAGTCCATGAATGCTCTATCAACAACCCTTCCACTCTCCTGTCTCACCCGTGAATACTTATAAATATCTTTCTTCTCAAGCTAGGTATTTCCAAGCACCATCTCTTGGTCAACACACATACCTATCATTCTTTCCTCATTTTCATTTCTTCCAGGCTCACCATGCATACCAATTACACCTTCAACTGCTACAGTTCCCACTCTAGCATTCAGATCTACCATCATTACCACATTCACATGCGCTCCAAAACTCTGCAGACACTAAACATCATCATTCCAGAAAGACTCCGTCTCTTCTGCATCCCTTTCGCTACCAGGCCCATATGCACTCACAAATATCCACAACTCACATTCAAATTTCGCTTTCACCCACATCAGTCTCGATGACACCTCCTGCCATTCAGTCACACCTGCACTTTCGAGCTCACTAACAAGGCTACACCTTCATCACCCTTCCTCTGTCAATCACCCTTCCTCTGTCAACACCTGACAATCTTCCATTCACACTTCCAAACTTAGACTCGCCTTTCCCTTTCATCTTTGTTTAAGTCAAAGCTAACACACCCAACTTTCTTCCCACAAACATTCTCCCAATCTTCTCCCTTTTAGCCTCAATCGTACTACATCCATGCACATTCATAGATCAAGTCGTCAGGATACGGGGATAACTCAGTTTCCCATCCATTTCTATTCCCTGTCTCATTGTAGGAACTGAAAAACAGAGAAGGGGGTCCCTAGTCCCCTCACCCCACCCCTTTTAGTCGCCTTTTACGACACGCAGGGAATACGATGGCAGAATTCTTCCTAACATAACCTGGCCGCAGAGGAGTATTACCACCCCATAGTGCGGCCAGATTGTGTCTCCCCGCCACAGGTGGGGGGGGGGGACAATATATATCTGGTACGTTGAGCCAGTGCCATACTCACGAACACAGTCAGCTGGCTGGGGTCAATAACCTTGTGAAATTCTATGCACTCTACCTTCAAGATCGCAGCGTTCGAATGACACCAACCCGACTCACTTCAATTAACTCTCTGGCTTTGGTGAGTACTTTCATCAGTGCCAGATATCTTATATTGATTATAAGCCCCTTTAGCCAGAAAAAAAATATCGAAAATCAGCCGGCATAGAGTGGTATTAGTCTCTCTCTCTCTCTCTCTCTCTCTCTCTCTCTCTCTCTCTCCGTTTACATCGCATCTGTGAATTCTGATTTTTTTCTTCTATCTCACGACCGTATATATGTCCGATGCTTTTGTCTCGTCTGATATCTTACACTTGTTCGTCAGTTGTTCAGTCCTTTCATCTTTGTCCTGCATTTCTCTTTAGTATCCTTCCTAATGCAGCAAACCCCTGTGGGAGTGCTGCAGTCTGTAACCTTTCAGTCAAGGCTATTTTTTCTCACTTTCTTCCACACCTGCTCCCAACATACCCGTTTTTCATACTCACTTCGACCATCCACACTACTTCCATTTTTTCCATTGATAATGTAAATATATCTCCTCAGATGGATATGGCTGATTACCAAAACAGTTCTGATGATTTTAGTGTTCAAATGGCTTACCTCCTTCATCACTCTTTCTTGAGTTCTCATTTTGTGTATCTATCTATTGCATTCACCCAAGTAGGATTCTTAATCATAGTGGTTTTTGTTCATTGCTGTGTTTAAACGTATGGAAAAAAGACCCCATGAAACTAGGATAAAAAAAGAAACACATAAAACCAGGAAAAACAGTGAAACTTGTTAATTTTGGAAGCGGTGTGAAGAATATGCAACCTGATCCCGAGACTGAGGAAATTTGAGTGGGAACATGACAGTCCACTACACACTGCCTAAAGCCAAACATCAAGTGCACCACCGTCAACTCCACCTGTACCTATGCAGTGTTGTTTTATGTGCAAACGTGTGAAAATCCATCACATTCATTAAAATTGTGTATTGAAAATCTCTGCAAAGTTTAGAAATAAGATGGAGAATACTCATCACACTCTGAACATATAGTATTCCTTATAATCTAGTTATTATGAGACCTTACTTTCTCACGAAGACATTGAAAATCCTGCATAACCAGGTGATATATTAATGAAGTTTTATTGATAATTATAATTTGTGAGAGGAAGTGGAGAAGGCAGTAAAAGAGATGAAAACAGGGAAAGCTACAGGTATGGATGGGTGTGCTGTGGAATGCCTGAAGGGTGGTGGAGTGACTATTGTTGACTGGTTAGTAAGATTGTTGAATGTGTGCTTTGTTAAAGGTATGGTGCCAATTGACTGGGCAAGTGCTTGTGTGGTCCCGTTGTATAAAGGCAAGGGTGATAAGTATGAATGTACTAGCTTTAGGGGTATAAGTCTGTTGAGTGTTGTAGGTAAGGTGTATGGTAGAGTGATAATTATGAGAGTTAGAGAGGGTACAGAGGGAGTGATTGGTGATGAGCAGTGTGGCTTTAGGAGAGGGAGGGGATGCGTTGATCAGGTGTTTGCTGTGAGACAAGTGTGTGAAAAGTATTTAGCGAAAGGCAAGGATGTGTTTTGGGCATTTATGGATTTAAAGAAAGCGTATGATAGAATTGATAGAGAGGCTTTGTGGACTGTTTTAAGTTTGTATGGACTTGATGGTAGGTTACTAAAAGGGGTGAAAAGTTTTTATGTAAATAGTAGAGCGTGTGTAAGAGTGGGAAATGCTGTGAGTGATTGGTTTCCTGCGACAGGGATGTGTGATGTCGCCTTGGTTGTTTAATATTTACATGGATGGTGTTGTAAGGGAGGTGAATGCAAGAGTTTTAGGTGGAGGTCTGAGTCTGGTGAATGTTGATGGTGGAGAGTGGAATCTGAAGCAGCTGCTGTTTGCAGATGATACTGCACTGGTGACTGATTCAGAGGAGAGATTGAGACAGTCGGTAGAGGAGTTTGGAACGGTGTGTGAAAGGAGAAAATTGAAAGTAAATGAGAATAAGAGTAAAGTGATGAAGTGTACGAGGTTGATAGATGGTAGGGGGATGAATATAGTTTTGAATGGTGAGTTGCTTGAGGAGGTAGATTGTTTTAAATATCTAGGGTCACATGTTGCTGTGGATGGAAGAATAGATGCAGAAGTGAAGTTTAGAATAAATGAAGTAGGAAAGGTGCTGGGAGGAATGAAAAAAGTGTTTAAATGTCGTTCTCTTAGAATGGATGTAAAGAGAAGGCTGTATGAGGGCGTTGTGGTACCGACTGCATTATATGGGGCTGAAACATGGAATATGGGTGTAGCAGAGAGGAAAAGTTTGAATGTAATGGAGATGAGGTGTCTGAGGAGTATGTGTGGAGTGACACGTATGGATCGGGTGCGAAATGATGAAGTGCGAAGGAGAACTGGAGTTGTTCAGGAGAAGGCTTGTAGAGTTGAGCAGAGTGTGTTGCGATGGTTTGGGCATATGGAGAGAATGGATAATGAGCGATTGGTGAAAAAGATAACTAGATCTGATGTGAGAGGTGTAAGGCTGATAGGAAGACCACGAATAGGATGGATGGACAGTGTGAAGAGAGCTTTGGATGCGAGAGGGATGTCTGTTGAGCAAGGAAGAGTGGCTGTGTATGACAGAAATAAATGGAGAGAAATTGTGAATGAATAAGTGATGATGCAGCCCTGAGGGGATATTCTCCCGCATTTGGTCTAATCAGCTAGTCAGGTCAGGTGCGGGTAAGGGGATGGGTCTGTTATGATGTGGCAGGGGTAAACCAGTTCTGCTGTCGGGCCCTGCTGCGGATGTCACTGATTGCATTACGCAGTTGACCCTTGTGCGGTGTGGTGCGGTGAGGATCTGTCCGTTCTCCCCTTTGGGGCAAAGATGCAAATGAATGTGTTTGAATGGATGAGTAAATGGGGAGTGTGTCGTCCTGTCTCGGCTACCTCCCTTTCCTTGGGGGAAGCAGCCTAGGTATATAGATAGATAGATAATTTGTCAGTTTTTTTCCCAGTCAAATAACGACCTTATAATCATCTTTTATATTGACAATAGCTTGCTGTCACCCAATTTATAATTATTTACTCTTTGTCCGCCACATCATTGACTGATCTAGTTACCATTCCCTTTCTGTGTGCTCACTAATTACATTTCTTTCATTCATTAATGTTGAATTGCCTGTGGATTCCTCTAATTTACCTTAGACATCTCCTCGTTAGCTTATTAGTAGAGTGAACACCTACTATTAATATTATCCACCTATGTTATCAATATTATTTTAGTATTTTAATTATCTTCTAGTAATGTGAGCTTCTCTAACAAGTCGGGAGACATCTTGTCTACCCGTGGGAGAACTGTAATATGTATGATGATGTATATATGCCTAGATGTATAGCTATTATATGATACAGTTGCTGAGAGAATTCCTGCTACCACTGTGCACCATAGTGCTGCGAGAGTTCCTGCTGCCAGTGTGCAGCGTAGTGCTGAGAGAGTTCCTGCTGCCAATGTCCAACATAGTTATGAGAGAGTTCCTGCTGTCAATGTGCAGCGCAATGCTGAGAGACTTCTGCGTACAGATCAGAGTATTTGTTACCTCAGTGTAATGTACCAGATATATGCTCTACGTGATCACCCCTTGGGTCTCTCCCAGCAACTTAGTAACAGTTTGAAGAAAACTAGATGCAAAGGGAGTATGATGTACCTAATATCAATAAATTGTCAAGACGTAGCTGGAGGAGTTTTTCAACCCCTGTTCCTGTGTGTGTGCCTGCCATCGCACAACTCCAACTACGCAAACCTGTCAGAGAGTCTACACTATGGCACACAAATTTAGACCACACCACATCGCTAGCCTTACCCAGACACAGCCCATTATCCGGCGCGGAAGCATCCTGATATTGTATTCTCTGTAGCACCAGAGGTTTATATTCATTTTCAGAATGACCTCTTGTATTGAATGGGAATTACGATATCTGCGGGAAGAGTTCAGCACTAATGTTAGAGTGATATATTACTCAAACATAACCCGTCACAGCGATAAAACTCAGATATATTCCACTGATGCGTATAATAATCTTATACAAGAGGACTTTACCTTGTGCCTTCATTATGTTTTTATTGTCTCTAGCAACATAATTATTATGCACTTCGATACAATTACATCTCTTATGGTTTATTATATACCAATGGACGTTTTTTTTTAGCTTTTTATCTCCTCTTTAATCCATGTACAATTTCCCTTCCTCTCAACAGCTCCCATTCCTTCCAAAACTCCATCTCCTCCTCTCCTTTCACCCCAGACCACTCCTTTTTTTACATTCTCCCCTCTCTCACGATACTCTTCACTTTTCAGCTATTCTCACATCCTATTTCTACCTCTCTCCTTTCCCTCAAACATTCCCCTTCTCCAATCTCCCCTTCCTTATCCCTGCTTTATTCTTCCTCTCTCACCACTCCCCCCTCCTCTCCTACGCCAACTCTCCTTTCCCTCACCGCCTATATACACTTCCCCACTCAACACTTCCCCTTCCCTCCTCTCCTACGCATCCCTCCCTCGTCGTGTTCTACCTCTCCCTCGTTTTCCACGCTCTCTCTTTGTCCTCCATCATTCACCATACACCGTCACCATCTCACTACCCCATAACCATAAGGGGTGTCTGCGAAAACGATTCCACGCACGTTCTCTCTGGCATAGCCTCACACAAATACCATTCTCTTATTACATTGTCCGTTACGTGGCACGGCCAACACCAAATGTATCCCAATAACTTCCGCCATATACCTATACCATGCATGTATACATTGCATCATGCACCTATATTATACGACTATGTTGAACCCTTTCACACATTTATACTATACATCTTTACATTACCTTCCATCTTACACTTACTGCCTTCATTTACAGTATATTAAACACATACACCATACATTGTGCATCATAAACCTATACCATACAGTACATCTTTACAGCTCTCTTCCTTTTTACTTGGTGTTCCATACATCTCTGTTTTCTTCTCCTGCAAAACCTTTGATGACAAAAAAAAACACTGTAACCTAACAAGCACAAAAAAAAAAAAAAAAAAAAATGTATATTACATTTATACAGACAGAAGTAGTCGCATGTTGAGAACCTACAAATCTTATCCCCTCTTCCAATAAAAGCTGAACAAAAAATACCAAAATCAAGATCAGTTCAGTTCGAGATGTGAGGAGACAACGAACACGGCCGACTTCGACCTTTTAGATAAAAAAAGCGCAAGAAATACAGTATAGGATGCGGGTATGTTGATACAAAAACTATTATTTCCTTCCTTCATTTCTACACCATTTGCCCTCTATTGATACTGAGGCGCTGAAATTAATCGGGCAGAGAGAGAGAGAGAGAGAGAGAGAGAGAGAGAGAGTATACAAAAGAATATGCGGTAAACACTTTTATGGCCACTAAATTGTTAAATAATTGGGCAAAAACGATAAACAACTGATGAAAAATGAGTAAAAACAAGCTAGAGACAGAGAGAACGGAAGAGAATTAAAGGGAATACCATAGCCCAGCCTCCACGCCACAGTCAGCTCAGGTATTGCCTCATCCAGTCACTGGGCGCTGGACGTGCAGTTCCTTTTACTGTAGACAGATGACGCTGGCACAGAAAAATCCGTGAGCTGGGATGCAAATTACTTGTCGTTAATTAGAGGTCCGTAGCAACTGCTGCTGATGGTTGTTCTTCTCCTGGTCCCGTACCGCCCTGGGTGTGACTATAATCCTAGAGTCTATCACTGTTTCATGACCAGAAAGACGACTTTAAAATCAAGGAATACAGGGGCTATTTTTACTATTTGTATGTTAGTCTGTGTGTGTGTGTGTGTGTGTGTGTGTGTGTGTGTGTGTGTGTGTGTGTGTGTGTGTGTGTGTGTGTGTGTGTGTGTGTGTGTGTGTGTGTGTGTGTGGTCTTGGTTTTATCACTGCTATAACATTATGACCAGCGAGGCAAGGTTGAAAATACAAACACATTGGTTAAGTTTGCCAAAACTGATAACTGTCTTTTTTTCGTTCTTGTGAGTTGCGGGTATATGGATGACTATGTAATATGTTTCGTTTACTCTAACTTGCCCTAAAATTGCCACATATCCAGACTGAATGCTTGGTTGTAACAACAGAATAACACTTGAATATGATGATAGTCATGTAAAATTTTTATCGAATGGATGTAGAACCTTCATATCCTTTTTCTGACAGTGACCTACGAGAAATTAGTTGCAAAAGAGTAAAAACAGAACCCAAGATAAGGTGAAACAATGATTTTCTGTCGGTGCTATACACAACCAGGAGGCATGTTTGAGATGCAGCTACGGATTGCAACAGCGATTTATCTGCCTTAGTTAATGGAAAATCTGTACGTGATTTTTTACTAGTTTCTGTCATTGTCGCACACGACCAGAGAGGCACCGCTGATATTTAAGAAATATGGTGCACTTACCTGTCACGGGGTTTTTGAGATTATGCAATATTAAAGAATAATATTCAATAATACTTGAGAACAGGGACAAAGAACTGACTTGTGAAAATCAACCAATGATTACTTTATGGCGGCACACTTCGCCGATTCTCTAAGGACGAGAATTTATAAACTTTCTCAACAGTACACAGCAGAGACTAATTACTCACACGTGCTGTTTATTGGTACTGTTAGCCTCTGGAGAAAGTGACTCCACCCCTGACAATCAATATCTAATGCTATTAATGATAAACAGGTTCTTGCCAGTGCATTAACTCCTGGTTGCACAATGGATTTTAAGCTTAATACAAAAGGACTGGCCTAAGTACCAGTTATGAATAATGCAAAGCGTTTATGCAAACTAGGAGCTATAAGTGAAATAAGCTTAATGTGGAGAAATAAAACACGAGTTTACATTACATTAAGCTCAAGAAAAAGAACTGTTAATTTATTGATTACAATGAGTTAAATTTATGTTACATGTTTCAAAATGAATTCAAAATAAGGAGAACACACTCACTTGCTCACTCAAAAGCTAAACTCTTAAACCTAGAAAAATACGAAAAGAAATACTGGTCAGAGAGTGGGCTAAGCGGAATGGACTGGGCGTCGTTCCTGAGGAAGGACACTGCCACACACGTTGAAACTCTCGCTGGTTCACACTAGTGGGAATTCAGGAACTCGCTGGACAACGGCAGCGCTGCTCCACATTGGGCCCAATCGAACCTAGTCCCACGGTGCTCTAATCCTGACTAAATTCAAATTGTGAGAGAGGGGCGAGAGTCGGCCACGCTCTTGCTAACGGAAATAATGTGAGCGATACATGCCCATAACAAATCACTCAGCGGAAGTGCGAAAAGACAATCACTTATGAAACAGCGAAAAATTGTTCTGAAAACTTCCCGATTGGGTGAATACGTGGCGGTTGACTGAGTGATACTTACTGGGATTCCACTAGAATTTGCGCTTTCCCACCCAGGTTCAATGTCACGAGTTTATTTAGAGAGAAAATCGTGCCAACTCATGACATTACCTATGATTTAATTTGTGATCTTCTTGTAATAGTTACCGTTAATCCCAGCTCATGAGGAGTGAGACAAGGTGCTCTTGTTCCAGGGGGATGATGAGGTGCATAAAGGAGAAAGTGTTTCCTAGCTACCTGGAGCGTCCCGTTACAGAAAATGGTTTTAGAGTTAACTCTTGTATTATTATGGAAGTATTCGCAAAGCTAACTATTGTATAACTTACTTGTGTTTTGAACCTCGAAACTTCATAAGTTTCATGTTGTGCAGTGGGACTTCACAGTTTTCATGTGCTTGTTGATTTTAGTGACAGCATGATATCTGTGCAGGTATAATTGGTTTCACCACAGCTACAGCAAACAAAGAGGCAACAATGAAATTACAAAAGCAAGAGAGTAGCTCACCAAAATTTTGTAAATGAGACGCGTGATAATTGGCCATTTGTGCCTTTGTGTATTACACTTACCCGGATTACAGGTATACGGCCAAGTATTTCCGGAATTACATAGGCATGGTCACAGTTACCAAGAATCGATGGTACTATGTCCGGCAGGAGCGTAATTGTATCGACATTAGAGCGAATGTTATTTAGAATGTCTCAGGTTCCACAGCCAACCAGTCACCTCTAAATTATAGAAACGGGCTTGGAGATTCACAGTCTAATTATATTTTACTGTTATGGCAAGGTATTTGTGTAATTATAATACAAGTATACTGGTAACTCTAACACTTGGGAGCTGCACCTAGGGAAGCCCTCAGCCAGTACGTCTTCGATTTACCATGGAATGATTATTGCTTCCATGGTCGGGAGCCATCTGAGTGTGCTACGTGCATTATGGAGGTTAATCTCTCGGGCATGGAAGCATACATTCCCTTCTCACATCCTTTGACTAATGCAAGAAAGCCTTGGTTTAATCACGCTTGTTCTAATGCTGTCCACAGCAAGGAGAGGGCCTATAAAAGGTATCAGAGCCAACCCACCCCTGAATCACATCTTGTTTATGTTTCTGCCCGGAATCGTGCTAAGTCTGTTCTTCGCTCTGCTAAAAATCATTTCATCCGTACTAAATGCTCTCAACAACTCGAATTCTTCCCGCTTCTTCTGCCAACTAGCCAAAAACCCTTCTAACAACTTTACCTCATCATCCTTCCCTCCTCTTTTCTATTCTGATGGCTCTGTAGCTATTTCTTCTACTGATAAAGCAGATCTCTTCACTCAGACTTTCTCCTCCAATTCGACCTTAGATGATTTCGGTGCTGTTCCTCCATCACTTCCCCCCTCAGACATTTTCATGGCTGACGTTAAAATGTCTTCAGCTGATGTATTTTTTGTCATCACTGGCCTCAATACTAACAAGGCATATGGGCCTCATGGCGTCCCTCTTGTTGTCCTCAAGAACTGTGTGTCAATGCTTACACCCTGCCAATGTAAACTCTTTCACCCTTGTCTGTCAACTTATACCTTTCCTTCTTGTAGGAAGTTTCCTCTCATTCAGCTAGTCCCAAAGAAGGTTGACCATTACCAACCCTCTAACTATCGTCCAATTGCTTTAACATCTGTGTCTCAATAGTTTTTGAGTCAATTCTTAACAGAAAAATTTTAAAGCATCTTTCCTATCACAACCTTCTTTCTGATTGTCAGTACGGGTTCCGTCAGGGATGCTCCACTGGCGATCTTCTCATCTACCTTTCAGACTCCTGGTCAGCCTCCGTTCTGGACTTTGGTGAAAGCTTTGCCACTGCACTTAACATCTCATAGGCTTTCGATCGAGTCTGGCATAAATCTTTAATTTCCAAACTGCCCTCTTACGGTTTCTAACCTTCTATCTGTGCCTTCATCTATAGCTTTCTTTCTGGTCATTCTATAGCCGCTGTTCTAGACGGCCATTGTTCTTCTCTTAGATCTATCAACAGTGGTGTTCCTCATGACTCTGTCCTATCACCAACTTTCTTCCCTTTATTCATCAGTGACCTTCTAAGCTGTACATCTAACCCTATCCACCCGTACGCTGATGATTCCACCCTTCACCTTTCCATTCGGTTCCCGCAACGTTCATCTCAGCAGTTACTTCAACAAACAAGGGATGAGGCTATGGCACACCTAATGTCTGACTTGGCTCGTATCTCTAACTGAGGTAAAAATAATCTTGTTGTTTTTAATGGTAGAGAGGCGGCTTGCAGTCCTAATGGACCCAGGATCGAATCCCGGCTGGGGCAGGGTACAGTTTAAGGATTTGAATTTTCTAAAAAGCAGACTTTCCTGATCTACCAGATGACCCGCTGACATGTCATTAGAGTACCCCCGCTAATACCAGTACACCAGTCCTGTATGAGACAGCCCTATCATGTATTCAATATGGACAATGGGTGTTAGCGCCGAAGTGGTGACATGTGGAGGTGTAGGAGGACTACTGGGCCTTGGGATAGGCCACTGATCCCAAGAAATAGGCCCTGAGCCTTTGCCCAGAGTCGGACATGTAAAAAAAAAAAAATCTTCCACAGGAGTACCCACTAATGTTTAATAATATCCAGCTCAATCCCACATCATCCTTGAATATGTGTAGGGTTTCATTCACTCGGGACTTATCTTTGAAAGATCATATTGCATCTCTTGTAAAATCTGATTCCAAGAGATTAGGTGTGCTATGCTGACTCCGTACCTTTTTTACCCCTGCACAGTTGTTGACTTTATACACGGGTTTTATTTGCCTCTGTTTAGAGTACAACTCTCATGTGTGGGGAGGCTCCCCACATACAGCTCTTCCCAAAAAGGTGGAGTCAATGGCTTTTCGTCTCGTCAACTCTCCTCCTCTTACTGGCTCCCTTCAACCTCTGTCTCTTCGCCGCCCTTTTGCATCTTTGTCACTTTTCTATCGCTTCCTCAATGGTCGCTGCTCCTCTGAACTGTCTGCTTGCATCCCTCCACCTCTTCAATGGGTGCATAGCACCCATTTAGCAACAAAATCTCATCCCTTTTCTGTCCAGCTAGCTAATGCAAGAGTTAACCGTTACTCCCAGTCCTTCATTTGTGCAACAGGTCAACTCTGGAACTGTCTCCCTCTGTCTGTATTCCCTACTTCCTATTATCTCCAGTCTTTCAAACGCAGTGTGTCCAGGCATCTTGAAATGAACGGATCTTGAATTTTGCTCTCTTTTTTATTATTTTTTGTTTCTCTTGGAGGGAACTGTTTGCGGGCTCCTATCTTTTGGTTTCTTCTTTTTTGCATGAAAAAAAAATAATTGATAATTTTACAGGACAAGATACATCTTTCACTTTCCTCCATGAGGGATCACAAAAAAGAAAATCTTCTATGGGAGGGGAAATACAGTATACTATAATTTTGTCACATGTTGGGAATATTACCGAACAGAGGGAAATGAGAAGCAAACAGGTAAAATATAATGCGAAAGTAATCATCTGTGGACACGGAAATACACAAAACCCCTCTGAGGGAATACTACCTGACACAAGGAAGTGACAAGTACTAAATAATGAAATTTACATGAACATTTGTCCACGACTGTACAACATACTGCTATATTAATTTTGGCTACAAAAACACCAGACACTAGTTAAAAGAAATAAAAACACTGTAAAAACTTGACAAATACACACACTCACTGTGCAGATGAGGATGAATGGGCTGGGTGGGCTATGATGTTTATGGGTTATCGGACAGGGCAAGAAGAGTGCAACCTGTGAAAACGCATATCGTAGGTCAGGCAGCACTTACCGTGTGAAACTTAAAATAAAAGATTACTCTAGGAATAAAAAATTAATAAAACCATACCCAGCTCCAACATATCTTGTCTCTAGCGACGTAGGTGTAGCGATGACTGATGAAGTAGAGAAAGAAAAACCATGAGTAAAAATCTAACCTAAAACTCACTAGGTAAATATGGATAATGGTGATAATTATAAAGCTGGCGATGACGACGATGACAACTCTGACAAAGATACTGGTGATGATGATGATGAGGAGGAGGAGAAGTAAAACGTTAAGAACATAACTAAATAATTGGAAGTAAAGGAGGTGTATGGGTTTTGGAAATTTAAGACTGTATTATGAATCTTGTGATAAACAATACATGAAGAGAAGCGAGAGACAGGCTATCTTGAAGGCAGGAAGAAGCTGTGATGATGGAGTGGATGTGTATAAAGAGGGAGGGGAGCGTGGGTAACAGGGAGAAATCCACCAGAGAGAGAGAGAGAGAGAGAGAGAGAGAGAGAGAGAGAGAGAAGGGAAACACAACAACAAGCACATGAATGAACAAAAGAAAAAACGCATGAACACACACACACACACACACACACACACACACAGGAGGGGAGATATCAGAGACACGAATTCACAGGAATAGAATGAAATAGGCAGAGAGGACGTATACCACAAGAAACAACATAGAAAATAGAGGAAACACTGGAACTGCAAGAAAAAGAGAACATGCATCAAGGGATAAACTGAGAGAGAGAGAGAGAGAGAGAGAGAGAGAGAAGGACAAACAATACCTCAAAAAGCCATACGACCCAATACTGAGGAGGTACAGAACCATGAATGGAGTACGTTCATCCTATACTGTACCTTATACCAATTAATCTGGCCAGGCATGTATGGCAACACTGTTCCTGCCGAGATTCTGATTGGCTGGAGGTGTTTGTTCGATTTCGTTGTTGCTTAAACCGATACTCTCTTTATTATCAGATGTGATACTGAGTTTGTCGACAATACAATAATCAAAAACAATAAGAAATCCGTTATATACTTAAAAACAATGAAATTTTCGTAGGAAGATTGAGATATAAGTCAACAAAGTATTATAACAGTCCAAGTCAAGGTCATAATTCGAACAATTCCTTTATATCTCCGACACTCCTTAATATATAAGAAAATTAAGGAAACCTGCTTAATCTAAGCGATGGTATAACACATTTAAAGTTTAAGATCAGTCCGTACTGTGATAATACAGGAGATATAATGAAATAGTTTTCCTTTAGCCTACTTTGATTTTCGTGATTTTATCAAACCTTCCTCCCCGGAGAACTCTTCATTAGAATTTTTAATTATTCGGAGTTGTGGACCCGATTTAAGGGTCCGGACTGATCTTATAAATTAAATGTGTGTTATACCATCGCTTAGATTAAGCAGGTTTCCTTAATTTTCTTATATATTAAGGAGTGTCGGAGATATAAAGGAATTGGTCGAATTCTGACCTTGACTTGGACTGTTATAATACTTTGTTGACTTACATCTCTATCGTCCAAAGAAAATTTCATTGTTGTTAATTATATAACGGATTTATTATTGCTTTTGATTATTGTATTGTCGACAAACTCAGTATCACATCTGATAATAAAGAGAGTATCGGTTTAAGCAACAACGAAATCGAACAAACACCTCCAGCCAATCAGAATCTGGGCAGGAACAGTGTTGCCATACATGCCTGGCCAGATTAATTGGTATGAGGTATAGTGAGGGATATTATAGTAATGATGATGGCGCTCGTCATCCACCTATTTCACCGACAAAACGGACACGGAAAGCGAAGTGCATCTGTCCTGAAGGAAAAAGCCGATCAGGGAAATTTTACTGAAAAGGAGAAAACATTCAATCTACCACTATGTTTGGCCCAACAAAGCTTTCTTTAACCTACCCTTGAACTGCTCTGCTGAGAAACTGTCAACAATTTATGCTTGCAGCCGATTCCAGGTAGTGCAGTTATGTGGGAAGAAAATGCCAAATGTATCCTGGTGGTAGCGCTGCAAGTAGAGCCTCCATCCAAAGTTTCTTGTTGAGCTGCTGTTTAAACCGATTATTTATTGGTAGTCAGTGTTATGAAACTCACGAAAGATTATAAAACCTCAAAGAGTTGTCCACGCAAACGCCTAGTTTCTAAGGGAAACAAAAAGGCACAGTGCCTGCACAGCCTTCTCAGGTATTTAGTGTGATTGATGAATTGTAGGAGTTCATTAGCCCGGGGCTGACCTTCTTAAGGGCTCGCAATATCCAATTTCAGAGTCGGCGTCCAGAACTGTGCTGCATATTCCAGATGCAACCGTACAAAAGAACAGTGCAGAGAAATTACTGTTTCCTTGTTTTTGTACCCAAACTGCCACTTTCTTTTATAACCTAGAAGCCTCAGTCTTTTCGTCTCTATTTCAATACACTGTTTAGTGAACTTAACGTCACCAGTAATTAAGACACCTGTCTTTCTCAAGTCAGTATTGCTGATCTCATAAATCTTCTGTTTTCTCGAATGATATGGCATTACCTCCTAATCGTCAGCAATTTTTGGTGGCCCGGCTGCTATTACATTAATGTAATTGATAAATAGCATTGTTTCTACAACTGAGCCCTGAGGAACCCCAATTGTAACATAAAGAGAGACAGCCAGAGTGGCAATATGACAGAAAGAAAAGAGACAAAGAGGGGAATTATATTTACTGACAACCCATTCCAGAAAACGTCATATCAATCTTTGAATTCGCCTTGAACTGTGGAATAAACAGCTGATAAGACAAATTATGTGAACCAGTGTGTGTGTGTGTGTGTGTGTGTGTGTGTGTGTGTGTGTGTGTGTGTGTGTGTGTGTGTGTGTGTGTGTGTGTGAGAGAGAGAGAGAGAGAGAGAGAGACAGAGAGAGAGTATCTTTAAAAAAATAGTGATATACACGTAATGAGAATACATTCATATTACACAATTGTGCAGTTATGCTTTAATCTAGAAGTGGATGAAAACTTAGGAAATATCACAATACCAAGCTAAAAAAATCATAATCTACCCTCATTTGCCAGTTATGTACAAAGGCGATTCATAAACTTATTCATTAAATTCAGGAATGCCATTTTTCTTAACCATATTTCCTCATAGTTTGGTTACATAAATCCTAAGATAGCTACAGGCTTCCCTAATTTGCTGCAGCCATGACCCGAGACTGACATCTGTAGGATGGAATATTAAAAAATCAACAGCTGCGTGCTTGAAATATTCAGATCAACTTAAGTTCACCGTTTTGCTACGTAGTCTTTTTTTTTTTTTTTTTTTTTTTTTTATGTGTCCGACTCTGGGCATAGGCTTCACAGCCTGCTATCAAGGCCTAGTAGTCCTCCTACATACCATACACCTCTACATGTCACCACTTCGGCGCTAACACCCACCGTCCATATTGAATACATGCTAGGGCTGTCTCATACAGGACTGGTGTATTGGTATTAGCGGGGGTATTTTTCCGACATGTCGGCGGGTCTTCTGGTAGATCAGTAAAGCCTGATTGAAATTCAAATCCTTAAACTGTTCCCTGCCCCAGCCGGGATTCAAACCTGGGTCCGTTAGGACCGCACGCCACCTCTCTACCGGTTGAGCAGTCTGTCTGATGTGGGGAAAAAATGATCAGGTGAATAAAACTGCAGAAACTTATAGATAGGTAGTTACTGGCAATAGATAGATAGATACTAATGGGCAGATAGATACATAAAACTGATAGAAAGACATTGCTGAACAGAGAAAAGTACGGACAGGAAAAGAAAATACAAAGAAATCATAAGACTGTTCATTACTGGAATAAAAATCACACAAAATTACAGTCCAAGTGTTCTGATATTCACGTACCCAGGTAGTATTTATTGATGACTGATGTATCGCAGGCCGAGCCAGCCACTGTATTTCCACTGAACTTCCTAACGCTTGTGTTGGTTAGTTCATCATGGGATTAAAACACATGGATACATTTCTAACCTCCGGGAGAGAGAGAGAGAGAAACAGACAGACAGACAGATACTTAGTGGCGATGGCTGGCCATCTAACTCTACCCACACGACATGATTCTACAATACCATGCCTCGTTACAGTGTACCACACTGCAGCTTACCTCACCGAACCATATCTCAATCCGTCACACCTTACCACCCTGCATCAAAACTCATCACAACACATCCCAGCACATAATTATCACAACATAATTTTCTTTCTCACTACACTATTCCTCAGCAAATAGTACCACACTTCATAACACCACACCACATTACACCCAACCACACTGCACCACACCACATATCACAGCACTAATACAAAGCTCACTGTACACCACACCGCGCTACACCACAGCACAGCACATCACACCACACAGCACTACGCCACAACTACACCACAACCAAATGACGTTACACAAAACTACACCACGTTACATCACAACCACACCACACTACAAATCACAGCACATATCAACAAGCAGGACCATACCAAAGCTACATCACCCTGTTTAACAATGATTCGCATTACAGCAACACCATATTACACTTCACTATACCTTACCGCATCTTACAACACTACACACCACAACAACATTACACCATAGCACATCCCATTCACCCTACCTTACCCTACCCTACTGCACCACACTACCAATCATCACACCCATATCAAACCTTTCTGCATCTTCACTCCACACCACACATCACCCTACCCTACCCTACCCTACTGCACCACACTACCTGTCATCACACCTATATCATACCTTTCTGCACGATACCACACCACACCCTAACATATCACACCACACCACACCACACCCCCACCAAAACATGGACCAACCATTCTCAATCTTCATGGTCCGTCACGACAGTTGACTATATCGTTAGGCGGCGTTGCTGGTGAATAGAGAGAGATTGTTCAAATCACACCCATTGTTCACTGTACATACTCGTATGCAGGGAGTGAGAGAGAGAGAGAGAGAGAGAGAGAGAGAGAGAGAGAGCACCTGAGTGTGTGAATAACTTTATCCAGAAAAAAAACAAAGGCTAAGTTGAAGGTTCAAATCACTGTAATACAATTGCCAATGATGATAAGGAGGTCCCGCCAGCAGATAGTAATACTATGATGGTTCCTTTAGATCTGTGAGAAAAATCTATCTACCAATATAGATAGATAGATAGATAGAGATTCTTGTTTTATTTTTTTTCTGTCCTCACTTACTATATTCGCTGTAGAATTATTATTGGATGAATTTCATAACACCCTTCACACCATTGATCTTTGTATTGACGTACTCTTGCCCGCTCTGCATGATTTTATTCAGCTTTTGTAAGATCTCTTGTGGTGAAAGGGTAAATGAAAGCTGTAGTGTCATTATTACTGAATGATATTGTGGGCAGATATCGAGATTAAAATCAAAGGCACGTAATAAAACTGAATTGATTAAACCAATGGCTGCGACGAGCAAGTTGAAGAACGTCATCCGTCGTTTATAAATACATCTTTCAATACCCAGACGCCAAAATCCCGAAAGTGGTGGCCGTAAACAAGTCGCCTCCACATTACTCTGTCCTTTGCCATTTGCCTGCCTTCCCTCCAACTTGCATCACCCTCCCACATATGCCCTACTTTATTCGCTTTCATAATACATAAAACTGGTACTCCTCTGTCTTTACTGAAATATAGCAACAGATTAATAATGGAATAAACACACACACACACACACACACACACACATATATATATCTATATTATCTATGTATCTATCTATATCTATGTATCTATCTATCTATGTATCTATCTATCTATCTATATATACTGTATATATATATATATATATATATATATATATATATATATATATATATATATATATATATATATATATATATATATATCCCATTGGATCCCAGGGGTGCTGGGCGAGGCATTGCACTGGGAGGGCACGAAGCGTACCGCCCTCCGCCTATCGGTTCATAGTCGCGAAGCTCATAGGTCCCTACCCAGGGGTTCCCTACTTTATAAAGACTTGAAAAATCCCAGTTCTGTCCAATATTTCGGACACCGGGCTCCAATGGGTTAAAGAGACCGATAGGTTAGCCAGTCATTAACCCATTGGATCCCAGGGGTGCTGGGCGAGGCATGGCACTGGGAGGGCACGAAGCGTACCGCCCTCCACCTATCGGCTCATAGTCGCGAAGCTCATAGGTCCCTACCCGGGGGTTCCCTACTTTATAAAGACTTGAAAAATCCCAGTTGTGTCCAATATTCCGGCGGGTCCAATGGTTTACCCCTGCCACATCATAACAGACCCATCCCCTTACCCGCACCTGACCTGACTAGCTGATCAGACCAAATGCGGGAGAATATCCCCTCAGGGCTGCGTCATCACTTATTCATTCACAATTTCTCTCCATTTATTTCTGTCACGCACAGCCACTCTTCCTTGCTTATAAATGACTTACAACAAAACGATCTCTTATGATGCATCTAAATTCAAAGAACCAGTGTATTTTCAGTGACCATAATATATAAAATCAATACTGACATTATTTAATATTCGCCATACAACATTTTCAACATGTCAAAAGTAAATCTGAGTATCTATTAGTTATTTTTATATCAGTTTTAATACGTGAGAATTTATGTTGATTTACCTAGTGTGCAATTACTGATTCCTTTAACATGCTGCCGTCAAGATAACTGTTAGTACATTCGATTCACCCTATTTCAAAATACAATTATTAATTATACAGCCCTTTGCTTCTTTGGTTTAGTTTACACACACACACACACACACACACACACACACACACACACACTTACAAAGTACCGCACTAATCCAGATGTTACAACACTTCCAGTTTTTACATTACGCCTCACCACACCACACATCACCTCTTTACACGCACACCATTTACCTTGTTATGCAACACTCTCTATCCACAACACACCTTTCGATAATCAAATCGAACGCCATAATTAGGTTCTGGGTACTGGATCCCACTTGCCGATATGAGGTATTGGTAGATGGAGTAACTGGCTGTTGAGAGAGAGATAGAGAGAGAGAGAGAGAGAGAGAGAGAGAGAGAGAGAGAGAGAGAGAGAGAGAGGCGCAGTCTTAGACAATGCTCCTGTGAGCTAGGACAGAAGAAATGGTCATGCAGAGTGATAATGATGCCACAGATGATGTGTTGCAGGGGACAGATAGATAGATAGATAGATCCCCAGATAGATAAAAAAAAAGATATTCAGACAGATAACTAAAATAACAGCTACAACCCCAGGATCATCTTAATGTAACCCAGTAGACTGCAGGCTCAAGTTGCCTTCCTTCTGCAATCCACCATCCCCCTTTCAGGTTGTAGTTGTTTGTTGCCGCTTAATGCCCATCACCCACTAAGAGGGGGATTAGCCCCCCCTCCCCCCCGAGAAAAAAATAATAAAAAATACAATTAAAAGAAAAACAGGGCTGGAGGACAGACGGCTGGTCCACGGAGCTAAACGAGCCGGGAACTTAAAACAAAACGCACGAAGGCCAGCAAGGTGACAATCAGGATGGAAGGAATATCCACACCCAGGTTGTCCGTCCGGAGAAGACGCACAAGGTATTACAGTACGACTCGCCGAACTGGTACGACAGGGTGTGGGCACCAAGAGCCAGAAGGTGTTGGTACATAGACACCTCTATCTAACGGTCAGTGGCCTTGAGGGTAGGGCGAGACGGGTCGCCCTTCACAGCTGAAGGAAGGGAGGATTCAGCGATTTCCACCTCGGCCGAGGAGCTGGTCGATGCATCCTCGGCCAAAGAAGTGGAGATAGGGAGTAAGCAGAGGTTCGTTTGCATAACCAGGCAGCGGAACCGCCCGGCTTTGTCAGTGCCACCGCACGAAAGCAACCCTCTCAAGCACCCAAGATAGACAGATAGATAGGTAGATAGGTAGGTAGACAGTTAGACAACTATAGATAGATAGATGGACAAAGAGACATATGTGTATAGAATGAGGAATTATAAACTGTGCTGTGGTTAGGTAGCTTAGGCAGGAACAGGTAGGTGAGAGGTTTGAAGATATGATAAATAGCGGTGCAAAAAGTGCCAGGAGCTTGTACACACACACACACACACACACACACACAAACTGATGTGGGAACGTGGGTAGTTGTCTTATGAATTCGTCCATTAACGAGGAAAAAAAAAAAATCTGGGTTTGGCTTCTGTGGCTCAAATAACATTCAGTCTTTTCCCTTCAGTCTGGTGACGCATTTTTCTATTTTTTTTTTTCATGGTACAATAATCAGTGTTTTCACCTGACGGAATTGGTCCACTCGTACAGGGCGAGTAATTAGTACAGTTACATGAAAATTGGTGAGCCTTAGTTTATGAGACAGTACAGAACCTTGCTCGTATGTAGTAGTCAAATCTACCCTGCTTGCCTGAGTTCATTTGGCCAACAACAGAGCGGATACAGTTAGGCATCTTCGTCAGGTGAAAACAGTCCAACAGTAGGCCATTGTATTCTGCTTAGCACCAACCTCTTGTAGTTCAAGCGGTTAATGAAGATTATATCTTACCTCCTCAGTTGGAAAAGTCTCCCTGAAGCTGAATAAAATCCTCTGGTGGTAATAATACGTTAATTTTGAATACGTCATCGGAGTCAAGTGGTTAGCTTAGCATGGAAATAATTACCACTGTTGCTGAGCTTGTTGTTGTAACTGTTGCTGTTGTTGTTGTTGGTTTTGATAAGAAGTGGGATTTGCCAGTTAGGTGCTTGAGAAGCATCTCGATGTTTCCTGATGTTTATGATAGCTAGCTTCGGTACGAGCCAGAGCTGCCAGTTTGCCTGCTGTTTGTGAGCGTAGTTATTTCTTAAGTTATGCATTATTTTTTGTGTGTTTTTTAAATAATGTTTTAGTCACGTGAATGTTAAATTATGTAATTGAAATTAAGTTTGTATGGTAGGCTAAACAATTTATAGAGTTATGTACTCTAAGAAAACAAGCATGTTTTGGTTGTCTCCGAGTTGGTAACTGCTGTCTCTCTAGAATACACCAGAACTGTGGAGTAGATCATTCTCGAACAGTGCAAGCTTATATAAGGATGAAGAAGAGACTATTTCAAGTTCAGTTGGTTTTCAATCCAGTGGGAGTGCAGTGCAGTGTCAGTGCAGTGAAGTTTGTTTATTTTCGATACTTGTGAAAACAGTGAAATATTTATTGACGTACGTACATCATCGGTACTTATGGAAATAGTGAAGTGTTGTCAAGCATTAAGTATAATTGCGTTTCCTAAAGTTTGTACAGCTCCAGTGCTTGTGAGAATGATGAAGAGAAGTTGGGAAGCATTAAGTGGAATTATTTGGAAAATACAGAGAGTGAGATTAAAGGAGGCAGTGTTTATCTTTGCCTCAGCTGATCTTGTGTGCTGTACACCGAGAGGCTGACCATAGGAAGAGCAACTAACTGGGCAACGTCTTTCCTATACTGAACTACTGCTGTTGGAGTTTGTGACAGTGTGGGACGGGGACGTAACAGTATGAAAAGAATATCTGAAACGTGAACCCTGTGGACTGTAGGATTAATTTCCTCTCAATCCTCCTTTGAGGTGATGGGGAATATTTTAAGCGACCCATCTGATGATACCACAAAGTAAAGGAGTTCCTATCCAGCTTGTATTATTACCATGATAATGGCAACTAATTTCGTTATTGCACATTTATGGTCATTATTCTTTTACACTATCTCGACGTTATGTTGACCTCTCTCTCTCTCTCTCTCTCTCTCTCTCTCTCTCTCTGGGCACATAGCACACTATGCAGTGGCAATCACCCAGTTTTGACACACACACACACACACACACACACACACAAGGACTGCTGTGAATGGCAACACACCAAACACACACCAGCAACCAACTAGTTCTGTTGCCATAGTTCGCGTCCTAAGGCACAAAAAAAAAACAAAAAAAAAACACTCGTCATAGTTTAGCTTCACATACTGAGTAACACAGGAGGCTTCGTAGCATCTCTTCTTTACCTACATATCATGCATGTTACACCTTAACCTTCTCTTGTGTGCTCTTCATATCGCTTTAATAACGACACGGTGTACATGTAGTAGAAAAGGATACTGAGGACTCATTCTTTGTAGAATAAAAGGATTTGTAGTACCCTTTGCTCAGCGATTATTTTGTACATCACACTGTGACAGTCTCCTTATATTTATTTATTTTCTTTCAACAGTGTCATAGCTTACATCTGTTACATTAGTATGGGGAATAAATCGATAATGAAAAAATGTTATGAAACCTGCATGGAATGTTACTCTGGGCTTCATGTTGTTCAGCTGTATATCTACGTTTCATATTGTTGTACATCTGTATCATTATTAATCTCTACACATCTACCTTTTGAACCGAGATGGTTAAAAAATGTAGATTTTAGCAGAAGACTGGCCCTATTCATATATATATATATATATATATATATATATATATATATATATATATATATATATATATATATATATATATATATCTCACTTCATATCTTTCCTTTATCATTGACAGTCGTTGTACACTTCACTGCTGTAAATGACTGCTTGTGTCAGCCTTATTCAGTGACACACAAACACACACACACACACAGACACACACACACACACACACAAATATAGAAATATGAATATTAATTAATATAAGTGGACAGATAGCCATATATATATATATATATATATATATATATATATATATATATATATATATATATATATATATATATATATATATATATATATATATATATATATATCCTCCTAGGGAGGTAGCTGAGACAGGACGACACACTCATCCACACACACACACACACACACACACACACATTTATTAGTACCTTGGCATCTAAAGGAAGAAGGGACCGCTCCTCACCGCACCACACCGCACGAGGGTCAACTGCGCAGTGAATTCCAACAATATCCGCAGAAGAGCCCGGCAACAGGGCTGGCTTACCCCTGGCACATCATATTAGATCCATCCCCTTCCTTGCGTCTGACCAAATCAGGTGATCAGACCAGATGCAGGAGAACATCCTGTTGGGGCAGTGTCATCGTTTATGCATTCAAAATTTCTCTCCAGTCATCCCTGTCATGTGCAGCCACTCTTCCTTGCTTTACAGACATCCCTCTTGCATCTAACGCTCACTTCACACTGACTATCCGCCCCATTCCTAGCCTTCCTCTCGGCCTTACACATCTCACATCAGATCCACTTATCTTTTTAATGAATCTCTCTTCATCTATTTTCTCCATATGCCCAAACCACCACAACACTCTCTGCTCAGCTCGATCACCTTTCTCTCACATAACTCCAGTTCTTCTTCGCACTTCAACAGTTGTCACCTGATCCATATGCATCACTCCACACATACCACTCAGACACCTCATATCCAGTAAATTCAATCTCTTCCTCTATCCTACTCCCATATTCCATGTTTCAGCTCCAAATAACGCAGTCTGTAACACTATCCCCTCATACACCCTTCTCTTTACATCCATTCAAAGAGAACGACATCTAAACCCCCTTTTTTTTTTTTCATATCTCCCAGCACTTTCCTACTTCATTGTAAACTTAACCTTTATATATATTCTTCCATCCACAGCAACATGTGACCCTAAATACTTGAAACACTCTACCTCCTGAAGCAGCTCACTGTTGAAAACTACATTCATCCTCCTACCATCTACCAACCTCGTACACCTCATCACTTTACTCTAATTCTCATTCACTCTCAATTTCCTCCTTTCACACCCACTTCCAAACTTCTTTGTCAGCTGTTTCCATCTCTCCTCCGAATCACCCACCAGTGCAGTATTATCTGCAAACAGCAGCTGACTCAAGTTCCACTCTCTGCCATAAACATTCGCCAGACTCAAACCTCTACCTAACATTCTCGCATTCACCTCCCTTACAACACAATCTATATAAATATTAAGCAACCAAGTCGACACCACACATCCCTACCGCAGCCCCACTCTCACAGGAAACCAATCACTCACAGTATTCCTACACTTACACACGCTCTACTATTTACTTTAAACTTTTCACTCCTTTTGGCAACTTACCACCTAGTCCATACAATCTCAAAACAGTCCACAAAGCCTCCCTATCGGTTGTACGATACGCTTTCTCTAAGCAGAAGAACGTCTAAAACACATCCTTACCTTTCGCCAAATACATTTCACTGACCTGTTTCACAGTCAACACTTGATTCACGCATCCCCTCCCTCTCCTAAAACCACACTGCTCATTACCAATCACTCCTTCTGTACCCTCTCTGACTCTCTTAATCAACACCCTACCATACAGCATACCTACAACACTCGGTAGACTTATATCTCTAAAACTAGTACATTCATACCTACCACCCTTACCTTTACACAACGGTACCACACACGCACTTGTCCAGTCAATCTGCACCATACTGGTCACAAAACACACAGTTAGCACTCTTACAAACCACTCAACAATTGTCGCTCCTCTACCTTTCAAACATTCCAAAGCACGACCATCCAAACCTGTAGCTTTCCCTACTTTCATATCCTTCTTGTCTCCTGCATTTCCTCCATCGTGCTCAAAGACTCATTCTACTCTCCCAACACATTTATTCCTTGCTCTCATCTATCTACCACAAGCTCAGCCTCCCATTCCTCCTCCACATTTAACAATCTTTCAAAATACTCTGCCCATCTCTTCCTTACTGCATGCATCTCAATTAGCATCCTTCCAGCCTCTGATTTTAATTGCTCTTCCTTCCTAGATTCTCCCATTCACACCCTCTTCACCTTCTTCCAAACCATTTTCTGATTCTGCTAAAAATTCTCAGTCAACAGCCTACCTCACCTCTCATCTGCTGCGGCTTTAGCATTAAGCACAGTCCTTCTCGCCCTATTATTCATTACTTTATGCTTCTCATATGATACATCACCCATCTTTTGCAGCCACACTTCATATGCACTTTTCTCAGCCACAGTCATATTCATACTCTTCCTCACACCACCATTCACTTCCCTTTGTTACACCACCATCCATTCGTCTCTAACCATACACCATTTCTGCATACCCCACCACCGCACTATTAAACATCTGCCATTCCTCCTCCACACAGCCATTTTCCTGATCTTTCACTGCATTCCATTTATCTTTCAATTTCTCCTGATACTCTATCATTCTCTTTTGTTCAACTCATTCACATTCAAAATCTCCCAGCCACACCTAACTCTCCTAGCTCTCACTCACCTCATACGTACTCTCTACTTTCCCTTCACCAGGTAGTGGTCAGACATACCTCCACCTTCCATTCTCAAATCTCTCACATCCAATAATCTTCCTCTTACATTCCTGGACACAACCACATAGTCCACCAGTGCTCAATCAGCAACCCTTCCACTCTTCCGTCTCACCCATGTATACTAATATAATCTTTCTTCTCAAGCAATGTATTTCTAATCGCTATCTCTCGCCCAACACACATTCCTATCATTCTCTCCCACAATCATTTTTCCAGGCACGCCATGTGTACAAAAGGCACCTTCAGTTGCTACATTTCCCACTTTAGCATTCCTATCTCCCATCATTACCACATTCACATTTGCTCCAGAACTGCAGACACTCATTAATATCTTTCCAGAAAGACCCTCATTTTTTCATTCCTTCCACTACCAGGCCCATATGCGCTCACGAATACCCACAACTCACGTCCAATTCTCGGTTTGCTCCACATCAGTCTCGATGACGCCTCCTTCCATTCAATCACACACTGCTGCATTTTTGGCCTCACCGCCAAGGCCATACCTTCTTTCACTTTTCCTCTATCAACACCTGACATCAGACATACCTCCACACTTCCAAACTTAAATTCACCTTTCCCTTTTATCTTTGTTTTGCTGAAAGCTAATACATCCAACTTTCTTCCCACAAATATTCTCCTAATCTCCTCACTTTAAGCCTCAATCATATTCCATGCACGTTCATAGACCCAATCTTTAGGGTTCGGGAGTAACTCACTCCCCCTTCCCCTCCTATGCTCTGTGTCACTGTAGAAGCTAAAAATGCAGAGAAGGGGGTCCCTAGTCCCCCCACCCCGTCCTTTTAGTCACCTTTTACGACACGCGAGGAATACGGTGGCAAAATTCTTCGTAACATAGTATGACCGTAGAGTGGTAGCACCAGCCCATAGTGCGGCCACAAGATTGTGTCCCCCCTGCCACACACACACACACACACACACACACACACACACACACACACACACACACACACACACACACAATCCACTCTTGCTTTGCCCTTTCTTCTCTGTCCTCATTCCCTTCCTTCTTCACTCTCTTATTTTCCTTCCCTGTCGTCTCCCTCCCCATCCCTCTCTCTTAGTCTCCTTTCCCCCTTCCCTTCCTTCCCTCTTCCTCCTATCTTTCCATTCTCTTTCAGTCCTCTCTTTCAATTCCTTCAATCTCTTCTTTGCCCTCTATTCTTTCTCCTCTCTTAATCACAATTCCATTTCATCACCCACATTCCCCTCATTTTCTTCTTTCCCCTCCCTTTCCGTTTCTTATACTCCTCTATCATCCATCCCTCCATCCCCTCCTCCTTCATTTTGCTGTCGTCTTTCTCCACTCTCCCTTCCCTAAACTCTTATAAACCCCTCTACTATATTCCTACTTCCTAGTCCCTCTGCCCGCTCCCCCCCTTTCTCTCTCTCACCACACGAAGCCAACTTTATTCTTCTCCCATCACACATCCTCTTCTCTATTCTTGTTTCTCCCGTGCCTCACTTCTCTACTGTCTTTCCTCCATTCCCTCATTGCTCATTCCAACTATCTCTGTATACCCAGATTCGTCTCCTCTGTCTATTCCCTCTTGTTTCAACACCCTTTTCTGCAAATACGTTTCCCTTCTCTCCCAACTCATCTCTTCGTCCCTCTCCTATCTCCATTCCTATCTATACCTCCGTCTCTCCTAGTCCTCATCTTTCTCTACCCTATTTTCCTCCTTCGCTTTTCATCACTTCATTTCTCCTCTCCCTCCATTATTGCCTTTCTGACGCTTCTTCACCGCTCTGCTTGCTCATATACCCCTCCCTCAGTCACTCCTCCCTTCCCTTCACTCTTGTCTCATCTCACCATTCCTCCTGGTAATGCCTCTCCCAGCCTCCCTCCCACCTCCACCACCTCAGCCACCCAGACAACCTCTTTTACCATCCTCTCTCACAGTTTTTGCACAAATGTGTTTGTTTACCGGCCCACCCCTGTTGACTACCGGTATTTGCTGGTTTCCAGTTTTACCTGACACGAGAAAAAAAACAAGGGAAAGTTTAATTACAAGAGGTGAAGTTAAAACAAAGAACTGAAGTGATCAGTGGTAGAAGTAAAATAAAAACCTAGAGTGACAAAGAAGTCGAGTACAAAAAAAAAAAAAGTGGGGGGGGGGGAAAGAGGAGAGAACGAAAACAAAAGGCCGGAAATTAATAAAATAAAATGATGATGATGATGATGATGATGATGACGATGATGATGGTGATGATGACGATGATGGTGATGATACTGGAAGTAGACAATATAATAATGTTTTTGCGTATCGACCAACCATAACTAACTAGGGCAACTTCTCGAATGTTTTATTTTTACCAGCAAAATAAATAATGGAAAATAAAGAGGAAAAGAAGAATTGGAGCGAAAAAATGAATATATAAAAGCTGAAAAGATTAAATAATATTTAAAAATTTGAGAAATGAAAAAGGTAAGCAATAATAAAAGAGAAGATTAAAGAAGAGAGCAACACGTGTGCAGGAAACATCAGTGGAAGTTAGTAGTATAATCTGTATGCCTGTCGAATTTCCCCCCCCCCCCACGTCTCTCTCTCTCTCTCTCTCTCTCTCTCTCTCTCTCTCTCTCTCTCTCTCTCCCCAGAATGATGTTACCACCCCAGTCTGTTACCATCATCGTGTTGTGCATGACATGGGCTGCAGTGATCCGATACTCTGACTCGATTGATCCCACTGGTTTGCGCTTGAACACTGAAAAACAGTGTTCTCCCTTCGCCCCCTCCTCTCTTCTCTACCCCGTATCTCTTGTCCTCTCACACATAAATACTATTGCCTGTCCACAAAAACTTGCGGGACTAACTAGTAACCTTTCCATCACAAATTGTTTGCATATACCATTATCTCTGTTTCCATACTATTACTGAGACCACCTCAACCAATTCTGACCATAAAGTGGAAAAATAAATTTTCATATTTTTGAGTCTCGCGATTTCCGACAATTCCGCGCCGTCGCTTCGAATGCGATGGCCAAAATGTTGGTTTGGTACTTTTCTGAGACTCTTTGGACTTACCTGGATCTAATGTAAAAAGAATTAGGTAGATATCTATTACCGTTCTCATGAAAGAAACGAACAAACGCACAAACGGACTCGCACATACACTGCTTAACTTTCCTATTTTCACACACACACACACACACACACACACACACACACACACACACAGGGTTTCCCTGAACTTCCACAGTAACAGCGAGAGAGGACTTACGGGACATCTTTAAGCAACAGATGCAGTGTCATCATGGGTCCGCTATGGACGTACCGGTACTAGAATTCATGCCCTTACGGGTGAACAGTAAGGGAGGTCATTTACGTTTATATCAATGGTTCTCAACCTGGGGGTGCGTCCCCTTTGAGTAGCGTTGTCAATTTCGAAGGGGAGAGTGAGGACTCAAAAAAAAAAAAAAATAGTGTGTGTGTGTGTGTGTGTGTGTGTGTGTGTGTGTGTGTGTGTGTGTGTGTAACGATGAACTATTGATTTATATTTAGTATTCATATTTTATCTGTTATAGCATTCAAACCACCCGCGGAATAAATTGTTTTCTTTCTTTGATGTCTGTAACTTGGGCTCCTTCTTGCTTTCTTTGTTCTCTAAACTATTCGTTTCTTAAGAAGATTTAAAATACCACATAAGTTCTATATTTCAAGGCAGACCAAAGCCCAGTTATAATATACACATCGCAAAACTTTCCCCTCTTCCTAGAAAAGGTTATACTGAACTGCAGAAGGGCTAATGTCCTGTATTCAAATAGGTTAATCTCCACTGAAATATCCGGAAATAAATATTAACAATTATGGAATAAATTTTTGTCAGAATCGCTTAAAGGCTGCCTTCGGTGGCCTCCGCTCTATGTCAAAAGGCTAGAATTGAGTCATAAATTGGGAACCGGTGGCCCGATTGGACTGGCAATTGTTTTAATATTCAAGTCAGAACATTGGAAAGGTGTCTTGCCCTAACAAAAATTGCGAGAAGTTGCGCAATTTTTTGTTGCGGTAACAAGGAAACCAACAAACATATAGAAATCGGATCATTACAATGTAGACAGAAGATGGCGGGAACAGACGGGGGAGAGGGGAGCAGTGGCTGGACATGCTGACCAAGGCTGGGGGAGGGGACGAGAATATGTGAAGCAAGGTTATGGTGGGCGTGCCTTGAAGAAAGGTTGACAGCCACTAGTTTATTATGGTTTTGATAAATGGAGCTCATAAGGGTTGAGAAATAGTCCATCATATACGACTGGTAACTAAAAATTAGCCCAATAATCACCTCCTGAAGTTACCTCTCGAAACACCATGTGTGTGTGTGATATATATATATATATATATATATATATATATATATATATATATATATATATATATATATATTGGTAGGAGAAGGGATCTTTATTTTGTTTTTGTTGATTTGGAAAAGGCCTTTGACAGAGTCCCTAGAGAGGTGGTGAAGTGGGCAATGAGAAAGCTTGGTTTGGAGGAGTGGCTGGTTAGGGTGGTTATGGCCATGTATGTGGGTGCTCACACCCAGGTAAGAGTGAATGGAGATTTGAGTGATGAGTTTTCTGTGAATGTTGGTGTGCATCAGGGGTCAGTCTTGAGTCCCATGTTGTTTATCATGGTACTTGAAGCCCTTTCACGTGACTTTAGAAACGGACTCCCGTGGGAGTTGTTGTATGCTGATGATTTGATGTTGATTGCAGAGAACGAAAGGGAGGCGGAGGATAGGTTTAGGAAGTGGAGAGATGGTATGGGGCAAAAGGGTTTAAGGGTAAATGCAGATAAAACAAAAGTGATGATATCTAGGGTTGGTGGCGTTACTGTCAAAGACGAGGGAGAGCGGCCATGTGCGGTTTGCCACAAGGGCGTGGGAAGTAATTCCATCTTGTGCGGTGTGTGTGATAAATGGGTGCATAAGAGATGCAGTGGTATCAGAAGTAGACTGTGAGATAATGCTGATTTTATGTGTACGGCATGTCGGGGTGAGCAGGTGGAGATTGTCAGATGTGATAGGATTGAACTTGCTGATGAATCTCTTGAGTGTGTGGAAGAGTTTTGTTATTTGGGAGACATGTTGTGTGCTGGAGGTGGGGCTGGAGCTAGCTCTGTGGCTAGGGTGAGAAGTGGTTGGAAGAAGTTCAGGGAGCTCTTGCCCCTCCTGACATTGAGAGGACTCTCCCTACGTGCTAAGGGGTCTTTGTATGCAGCATGTGTTAGGAGTGTAATGCTGTATGGTAGTGATACCTGGGCAGTGAAGGAGGAAGATATTCACCGACTCAGACGTACAGAAATGACAATGATTAGGTGGATGGGCAGTGCGTCCCTGCATCCAAGGCCTGGAGGGGCTGGGTTTACGATGGAAGAGTTGAGAGGTAGGATGGGACTGGAGTGTATTGGTGTTGTGAGGAGGAGAGGTAGATTGAGGTGGTTTGGACATGTGGAGAGGATGGGGGATGATAATTGGGTGAGGAAGGTGAGAAGTGTTAATAATGGGGGTGGGGTTATGAGGGATAGACCGAGAAAGACATGGGACGAGGTCATTAAGTGTGACCTTAGGATTAAGGGACTGAACAGGGAGGCTGCAATGGATCGTGCAGCGTGGACAGCCGCCATTAGGTGACCAAGGCCGACACATGCAAGCATGTTGGAGCCTTTAAAAACGAAAACGAAAACGATATATATATATATATATATATATATATATATATATATATATATATATATATATATATATATATATTTTAATACTGGTAAAACTAAATATATACAATTTACTAATAGACGGATATTGCTAGATTCGTACATTACCTTCAGTGCTACTAATACTCCCATCTCTAAAAGTATTGAAATTCTTGGAGTCTCACTTAACAATGCCCTCAGCTGGACCTCTCATGTTGGATCACTTGCTAAAACCGCCCCAAAGAAGCTTGGATTATTGTATAGAGTCCGTAACTTCTTCGATGATGAGCAGTTAGCTATAATTTATAAGAGTCGTGTGTGCTCTCCGCTTGAATATTGCTCACCCTTGTGGAATGGATGTGGAGAGGTTGCATTAAAACAACTAGATAAAATTCAGAAAAAAGCTGTTAGAAATATTACCAACCCTTCCATTACAAATAAACTACCTCCCCTGCAAGTAAGAAAGAATGTTGCCTCCCTTGCATTATTTTACAGATATTTTTTTGGTATGCTCAGACGAAGTTGCGTCCATGGTGCCACCTCTCCATGCCTTCCTTCGTGCTACACGGGCATCTGGTAGCGCTCATGACTGGAATGTCACTCAGCCATATTGCAGAACTTCTGCCTATCAGAAGTCTTTCATTCCCCGAACTGCATCTGTCTGGAACTCGCTTCCCCAGAGTTGTTTCCCTCCAAATTTCAACCCACAGTTGTTCAAGTCTAACTGTTACAGATATTTTATGAACGGAGGGCACCAGTAATCTGGTGTATGGATAATTTTTTTTTTATTCATTTGTTTTTACTTCCTCCGTTCTGTTTTATATATATATATATATATATATATATATATATATATATATATATATATATATATATATATATATATATATATATATATATATATATATATATATATATATATATATATATATATATATATATATATATATATATTTTGTTACAGAACAGAGAAAACTGTCCCGCAAAGTTCCAGGTTCAAAACAAAAGAGTTAGGTAAAATTACAAGTTAAAGTTTAATGCTCAAACTAACAACTAAACATTCAGGACTCATAAGGATAATGTAATGGCAAAAACAGGTTAAATATATGGTTAACTGCAATAGCCTCTAGTAACACGAAATTAGCAAGAGTAAATTTCTCTAAGTAAGCCCTGATAAAATGAGAAAACCAGATAATGCTCAGTTAATGCAAGATATATTATTACAGATACAAAATATTATCAAAAATGACTGACATAAAAACACATGAATCACAAAAACCTCACTAGGCCTACGAATCAACACCTTATGCTATACAGTACAAGGAAAAAATTTAATAACACTTATACTCAAATTACACAGCTGCTAGATGGTTGGAGACTTCCTGAGCACTCACAATAATAACAACTGTACAGGGGAGGACAGAGATGTGAGCAAAATGAGGAGTAGATCTAAGTGGCCATTAATGCAGAGACTGAGCTCATTATATAGGGGCCGGCAGAGCTTGATACAACTTGTAAGAAGGACGCGCAAATGAAGCCATAGGGGACAAAGAGTTGACAATCCTGCTCTGAACAACAGAAAGAACGACTTACTCTACTATAAGGGAGAGAAGGGGGAGTGAGGCAGAACACGCTCGTGATCAAACATGCAGCATACTGTACGTTAGAATTATACAAAGGATGATGAAATCACAGGATATGTAACATATGTATATATATATATATATATATATATATATATATATATATATATATATATATATATATATATATATATATATATATATATATATATATATATATATGGTAAATTTTCAAAGATTGCTTCAGATATATTGCCCAAGAATGTCTTTTGTTCCAAATATAGATTGTTTTTCAAAAGGAAATGACATACATCTAAGACAGAACACACTTGGCAGATTCCGAGATCTCTCTCAGCACCAGTGTATTGGTAAGTTGGATCCCTGGCAAACCATTTGTCACTCGGCTGCTGTATCAGGGCACATCGTTGGTTACTTTCACAGTTCATGCTCGGGGAGCTGTGGTGAGAGAGAGAGAGAGAGAGAGTAGAAAGTGCGGAGAGAGCTTGAGTGAGAGAGAGAGAGAGAGAGAGAGAGAGAGAGAGAGAGAGAGAGAGAGAGAGAGAGAGAGAGAGAGAGATGGAGTAAAAAGTGCGGAGAGAGCTTGAGTGACAGAAACAGATTGGAGAGACACAGACCCCGAGCCAGGCACTGATACTATGACCCCATGGCCTGATAACACCTAAATAACCCGAATCCAATAAAAAACAGGTAATCCATTATTGGAAATATGTTTCAACCCAAACCCATTTTAATGCCTGGCTCCAATCTAAGAGTCCAGGGTTCGACTGCTGGTTAGATCTTTAAAAACATTCCACTTATGTTCACACGTGTGATGTGTGTTTCTCCAGTATATAAGAAGACGCATGTACTGTATGGCATTAATCAAAACTGTTTTGTCACTTGCTGAGTTGCTTGGTGCTAAGCAAACTCCAGATGACTGAAATATTTTGTCTCATCACATGGGTGTGGGTTGTAACATATCGTCCCATAATGGATTTATCTGGCTCCTCACTGAAGATGGGGGGCTTAGCTTTTATCAAGCCATGGTGTAGTGATATATACAGTATGCCTGGATCTTGTTCAGAAGTCATGAGTTCGATTCTCGGCTACCCTATTAAAAACTTTTTCCATCTTCATTTGCGTGTAAAACGTGTTCCTCATACACACACACACACACACACATATATATATATATATATATATATATATATATATATATATATATATATATATATATATATATATATATATATATATATATTTTCCATCTTCATTTGCGTGTAAAACGTGTTCCTCATACACACACACACACACACACACACACACACACACACACACATATATATATATATATATATATATATATATATATATATACAGAGAGAGAAAGAGGGAGAGAGGGAGACATCCTACACATATCAAACTACTGTATTGCAATCCTTATTGAGAGAGAGAGAGAGAGAGAGAGAGAGAGAGAGAGAGAGTGACCCTACACATTTCACGCTATTGTAATCCTTACTGAGAGAGAGAGAGTACCTTCCATCTCATCAGCACCTTTCTTCTTGCAGTTGAATCAGAATCCATCCAGTGCCATTCATTTCATCTTTTATAATCCCCCTCCCCTTGGCTTTGAGCTTACATCAAGACTATCTCTCTTTCTTTCTCTCTCTCTCTCTCACTGTGTGTGTGTGTGTGTGTGTGTGTGTGTGTGTGTGTGTGTGTGTGTGTGTGTGTGTGTGTGTGTGTGTGTGTGTGTGTGTGTGTGTGTCTATCTATCTATCTAGTAGAGTGGGGAGGAAAGCAGAGGGAGAGAAAGATCGGCAGCATCCTTATTTACCGACCCAGATCTTATCATTTTTCATGACTGATATTGAAGATAACTTCCTGATTATATTCCGTTGCTTTTAATACTTATAATGTGGTAAATTTTCTTAATGGTTGTCACAGCAGTTAATAAGGACTTAAAGAATTAGAATACCCCCCCTCTCTGTCTGTCTGTCTGTCTGCCTGTTTGTCTGTCTGCCTGTTTGTCTGTCTGTCTCTCTCTCTCTCTCTCTCTGTGCATCCATTACCATCTTTCTTCTTGAATCGAAGTCTATGAAGTTCGTACTTCAAACTCACTCCGAACTCAACTATTGGCAAATATATCCTACACACATTTTGGCAGGTGATATACGGCAGAGGGAGAGAAGAGAAAGAATAGTTCATTTCTGCTATGGCTACGTGCTGTGATTTTTATTTATTTATTATTTTTTTTTTTGGAGAACCATCAGAAATGCTTAGCCGTCTCGATCGTTTATCTCTTTCTTTTCTATCACCTCACTTTAGTTCAGCTGCTTGCAAATACATTCATATATTATCTTGCAGGTGACATAAAACAGAGAGAGAGAGAGAGAGAGAGAGAGAGAGAGAGTAAAACAGTTCCCTCATCCAACATGATATTTTTTGGTGGACCTGACTCCTTCCACCATCTTTTGCTTTCATCCTTGCCGCAGCTCAGGCAGTGGAGCGTGCAACAGAGAAGGCGGGTTGGAGCAGGCTGTCTCCGTCTCCACGCTACCAATCTCTTTCAGGGATTCATGTGACCTTTATTTGACCTTTTTCCCATGTCCTCCTGAGTTCATGTCTTGTAATTTTCCTCTTGTTTTGATCATGGGAGGGAAACCGAACACAAGCAGGGATAGAGCAGTTTGTTTCCCTCTCCCCAGTACCACTTGTCGTCAGGACTTACTAAGAACCAGAATCCTTTGACTATATCCATTACATCTTCTTACCTCGTCATTCTGATCTCATCTCTTGACTCAGTTATGATCTTGTGGTGCTCTTGTAGTGAGACAGAGGACTAGATTGGATAGAACATCATTCTTCTGACTCTTCGTTACTATTTATATACATAGGATTTTTTTTAAAGACCAGAGCCTTCCGACTATCTCTTCATTTCATCTGTTTTCCATTTTATGCCGAGGTCAGCTAATGGCACATATTTTCAGTCTTGATCCGGCAAGTGACATGAACAAAGGAACAGACTCGCACCCCGAATCGCTCTCCCAGCTCTCGTTATTCTTCATGAGGTAGAATCGAAGTCTCTCCACTGGCTCTTGATTTAATCTTTATTTCTCTTCGTCCTGAGTTCATCCAGTGGACTATTTCTCCAATTTGAACTGGGTAAGACAGAACAATCCAAAAGTTGGGATGTCTTGAATTATCTCCAAGTTCATATATATATATATATATATATATATATATATATATATATATATATATATATATATATATATATATATATTTTTTGGGGGGGGGGAAGAGAAAGTCGGTAGACAGCCTGACTTTCTCCACCCAGTTCTACTTTATTCTAAGCAAACTAAGCATTAGATATATCCTTTTAGATCCGTCTTCTAAGAAAGCAGAAGGAGGAATACACTTTCTTGAGTATCTCAGAGAGAGAGAGAGAGAGAGAGAGAGAGAGAGAGAGAGAGAGACAGACAGAGAGAGAGAGAGAGAGAGAGAGAGAGAGAGAGAGAGAGAGAGAGAGAGAGAGAGAGAGAGAGAGAGAGAGAGATGTAGACCCTATCGGGTCTTTAAAATAATGATAGTCATTTATAAGAAGAACAATCTCAAGATCATGAAAAACCACAGAACTACTACACAGATGGGGCTTAGCTAAACTTAACGGGCTGAGGATTACATTTCCGAAAATCTTTGGTGAGTGCCTAACGGACGGGCTCGCTTCTAAAGATGCTGCCTCATAAAATGAAGGAAAAATAAAAAGTGGTTATCATCTGACTCAGCCTGTGTCTTTCCGTCTCGCTCCTATTTCTCCTTCGTTTGCCCCAAAGTGAGAACTGCAGATTCAACGTGGTGATGTACTGAGACCATCAGATCACCAAGCATCCAGCTGCAGATATTGTAGTTACCACAAAACATAGTAAATGACTCATGATTACTGCAGCTGTTTGCCTTGTCACTCAGCGCAGAATCACCTCCAAGTAACCATGCTGTGTATTACTGAATGATGATGCTTTCGCTTAGTTGTCGCCACTTCTGTAGCTGAAGCTTATTTTGTATATGAGTCTGTGTAGGTTTATATCCAAGGGATGGTTGCTGTTTATTGCTCAGGTAATGCCACTCAGGGATGAGTGAGGCTGGTCGCTCTGATCTTAAATGTCAGGGCCAACTCGCCTAGACCTGGGTTCCTACGCTTCTCTATGGGGCGACATAGGATTGAATGATGGATGGATGGATGAATAATGTCATACTTAAACTTTTAACTGTAATAGGGTCGACGTATCTCGAGCGATGGTGAATTATTTTGGAAGAGCTGGCTCTTATGAGGAACAAAAGGCCTGATTATTGTAATAATAATAATAATAATTATTATTATTATTATTATTATTATTATTGTTATTATTATCTAGCTCGGACGGAATCCGCGAGATATTGTTTTTGGTTGTTTCTTTGTTTCATCCTTTGTTTGTTAGCAATATTACGCAAAAACTGCTGAATGAAATTACATGAAACTTTCAGAGGATATGTGGGCACTGGTCCCCAAAGAAAATAATTAAATTTTGGTGGTAATCGAGTGACCCTGAAAGGTCAACTTCAAGGTCACGGATTTTCGGAGGGCCATAACTTGAAAACGGTTGGGTATAGAGATATTAACTATAAGGAGCATACAGGACCTCGTAATATAGGCTTTCATTTGGCACCAAGACCTTTGACCTTGAATGAACATGAAAGGTCAAACTCAAGATCACAGATATTCAGGGGGTTGTAACCCAAAACTGGTTGAAGGTGGGGAGATATTTACTATTATCAAAGTACAGGAAATCGCATTTTGGTTTTTAATACGTACCTTGACCTTTGACTGTAAGTGACCTTGAAAGGTCAAACTCAAAGTTATGGATATTCAGGGGGCTATAACTCGAAACTAGTTGAGGATAGAAATATTTACTATAACCGTGATATAGAAGTCTCCAATGGACTTTCATTTACCAGCATGACCTCTGATCTTGAGTAACCTTGAAAGGTCAAACGCAAGATCTCGGGCGTAACTTCAAAGCATTTGCGTCATTACCTAAGACTTTTATCGTGCACTGATGCTGAATGGCAGAAGCGAGTCATTATTAAATAGCAATGAAATAACTGTCGTCAGACGAGGTTTGTCGTGCCTGGCACCACTTGCTGTTGTTGGTATTATTATTATTATTATCATTATTATCATTATTATTATTATTATTATTATTATTATTATTATTACCAACGAGCGGGTGAAACCACCGAATGAACTTTATTTCTGGTGTATAGGCAGAAAATTACAATAAGCATCCTGGCCAGGCCCGTCCAGTATGTTATCAGAGGCTAATAACTGTTTACCTAATAAAGGGACAGCAGTGATTTCTTTCCCTAGATGCTAGGTGAATCAGTTCAGTTGTGAATTTTAAGATACGCAAAACCATTATTGCACCACGACAGTGCAAGTAGCAATAATTTAAAGAGTATTTCAAAAGCTTTTTCGCTCATTATTGTGAAAATGCACATTATTATTATTATTATTATTATTATTATTATTATTATTTTATTCCCCCTAAAATTTCAGGGAGACCAGGATTTTTTTATTGATATGGTTGAATGAGTTACGTATGAAATAATAATAATTATAATTATTTATTTATTTTATTATTATTATTATTATTATTATTATTTTATTTCCCTTAAAATTTCAGGGAGACCAGGATCTTTTTTTTCATTGATATGGTCGAATGAGTTACGTGCGAAATTTTTTGATACGTCATATGGCTTTGAATTTCTGGATCAAGTTATGTTAACCTTCTCACTATGGTAATGTTTGTGGAATGCTTTTCTTTCTAGGGACAAATGCTGAAAGCATTTAAAGAACTCTCAGTTAACCATTCATCAACATGACACATATTTTATATTGGTACTGCTACGACCAAACAGTACATTAAGAAGGAACTCTAGCAATGACAATATTAAGCTTACCACTTAATTAGTATTATTCAGTAGAGATTTCTGTGTGTGTAAGAGAGAGAGAGAGAGAGAGACAGAGAGAAAGAGAAGCGGATCAGAGTACACTAGTTACCTCACTTGGTGGATGATGTGGAGGGATGGATAAGAACGTACCTGGGAGAGTACGAGGTACAAAGGAGTACAGAGTACAAAGAAAAGCAAACAGCAACAGACATGTTGGTCCTTTTGTGGCAATTTGTTATAGGGAAGGTTATAACTAGCAATTCTGTTCTTTCAGCTAAAGACAAGGACGGAAACGCAGGAAGACTTCCCCCAGCCCCACCCACTAAACCCCCCAGTCGAAGCGCTGTCGTGGAAATTTCATAGGAAAGATAGGAAGGAATGTTTATTCTATACTATGTACTTGAAGAGGAAAGTAACATCATGTCAGTAATATTCATCGATGTTGATCTGCAGGTGTTTAATCCAGGCTCTGAAAAAAAAAAAAAAAAAAAAAAAAAAAAACTTGTATACACCACAGAAATATGTTACTCAGGAATGGACATACTCAGCTGGGGGTTAGATGACAGATACTTAGGCTATCCAAGCAATTTGTTAACGTTAACACTGTATCACAGTTTACCACATTGTAGGGCAGTTCGTTTTATTTATTTACAAATCTATTAAAGAACAAATACGTAGCTTCATGCAACAGAAATAGCTTGCCGATAACTTTATACCCATTACCTCTAGAGTCTAGTATAATCTGACCAATCAGCTGCGAAAATCTCATTGTAACCTGCTTTTAGTTAAGGTAAAGGGCTCCTCGTGTGCTTTATTTCTTAGTATAGGTATCATTTTTGCAGCTCTTTGCTGTACTCTTCAAGTTACTCCAGATCATTTTAATAAGACAATGACGAGAATTGAACGCAATACTCCATACAGTATGCAGGAGTGCTAGGAATTATACAAAGTGAGAAAGATATTTTTGTATTCATATTCCAATGCTGTACCTATGAATCCATTCAGTTTATTGACTTTTTTAACATCTGCTGTACAGTTCGCTTGGTTCCAAATCATTGTTATTATAAGTTCTATGTCTTATTCATTGTTTATGCTATCATGTTGGACATTACTCATGTTATAACTGGCCCTTACGATTTTGCTGTCAATGCTTATTACTTTATATTTATTAATATTGAAATCCACTTGCCATGCTTGAGCCCATATAAACAGTTGATCAAGATCTCTCAGAATTGCCTGCCTCTGCAATGCTGTGTCTGCCCTGTTATCTATTTTAGTTTTATCGGAAAATTCAGAAATCTTACAAAATAACCATTCATTGGTATATTTATATTTTTTTAATGAGTAATATTCAACACTGAATTTTGTTGCACTCCACTCGTAAAATCTATCATGTCTGATTCTTTTCCACTTATTACAACACTTTGCTTTCATCCGGTGAGTCAGTCGTCGATCCACCCAAGCAAACTGCCAGTCAAATCATGCACCTTAGCTTCTGAGGGAATCTTTAATATGGAACTTTGTCAAAAGCCTTTTTAAAATCGACAGAGGCAAGGTCAAAAATTTAATCTCGCTGTACATGTTTAGTGTATCGTTGAAAAATTCTAATAGATTCTTGAGACGGGCTATTATTCCGAACACCATGTTGCGAATCTTTGATAAATTCTTTTGCTTCTAAGTGATTTACAGACTTGTCTATGATAATAGTTTCATGGAATTTGCAAACCACTGATGTTAAATTAATTGGACTTTAGTTTTCTGGTTGTGCTTTGTTGCCTATTTTGAAATACTTGAGTTTCATTTGAAAACTTCCATTCGTGTAGTATCTTTCGGCTTTTTTGTGATAAGCTAAGGCTTTGATAATTCGTTTTGTAGTTCCTGTAATACATGTGGAGATATTTCTCTCAGCCCCGGTGCTTTATTCTTCTTTAGTTTACTAATTCAGGGATGAGTGACGTTGGTCACTCTCATCTTAAACGTCAGGACCAACTTGCCTAGCCCAGGGCTCCTACGCTCCTCATGGCGCAACGTAGGATTGGATGATGGATGAAATGAAAGTTTAGTAATTGTATGTCGCACATCACTTTCACTAACTGTGACATCATTGAACATGTTGCCCTCGTCTATAGAAACTGCAGAAACTGCAGGAATCCTTTGCGCAATTTTTTACTGTAAGTACTGACGCGAAGAAAGTGTTAACAATTTTCGACTTTTTAGTTTCATCATCAGTGTGCTCTCCATTATATGTGATTAAGAGTCGAATTGTTGGAGTTATTACCCTTTCGCTTCTGATTTAACTGAACAATTCTGTGGGAACTGTTTTACCAATACTCGGACCACGTGTCTCAAGTTTTTTCTTATTGCGTTTAATTAAACTTTGGCTTTCCATCGAAAAGCATCATGATTTTTCTATCCTTTTGACACTAGGCCTATGTGGTATTATAATTTGTGTATGCAAGATATTTTGATAACAATGTTTAATATTAGAGTTCCTCCATCTGGGTTTAGATTTTTGGCAGGTCTTCTGTTTCACATTGAAGTACATAACTTGACTATACTGTTGAGAGTTTCGGTAAAAAAATTACCATGCATCATTGATAGCTAACGTTTCGATGATGGAATGCCAGTCATTGGCACCTACAATTGTTTTTAAGTTATTAAAATTAGCCCTTTCATAGTTGGGCACACTCTCACAACTGGGCATGATATTGTCTTCACTGAAGTTAAGATTAAAAGCCTGATGTCAGAGGCCAGTATGACATGTGTGCGAGTCGTTTGTTGCCACTTTCATGGGTTTAGGGCTCTTGGCGATATAGGTTAAAAGATAACTTCAGTATGCAGTCAGTTTTCTCTTTCCATACTATGATATATCGTTATGTTTTGTTTTGCAGATGAATATATTACTCTTACAAGAGACATTTTGAAATATAAGGGTTACATATAGCCTTAAATATCCTACCAGAAATAAAACTCAAAACGATTGTTAAGATGTATGGATGAAAAAGATGAATAAATGAGAGATGTAAAAAGCAGATAAACAAAATCTTTTGACTGGAAGGAGAATCAATGTTCCATACCCACTACTCTATTCCACATTGTACTCACAAAACGTGTGTAATTGGCGCAATGTAGTAATGGGTACAGAAATGTGAATCACTTCCCATCCCAAATGCTCTCTTCTTTCTTTGCTTTTTATAACTTGTTTCTGGGTCGTTTTCATCCCTTTATCTTAACAGTCATTTTGAAATATATATTTTTGGTTTATGATCTTTTTAGGGAAGCTAACTACCAATACACATTTTACTCCGATACCACCAGTATGAAAAGTGTTCTTGCACACAATGAACTAGCAAACTTTTGAATTCTTTCCCCGTTGGACAGTGTTTTGGTGCGATAATGGTTTTGTGAATCATTAAAAAAAAACAAATTTAAGTGGACTGACCTAGCATCCAGCGAAAAGTCACTGTTTTACCTTTATTAAGTAAAAAGTTGTTTGCCTCTGAAAAGTGTGATGGTGGAGCATGGTCGGGCTGTTCATTGTAATTTTCTGCACACACACCAACAGCAAACTTCACACACTCGCGTGTAACTAGCACACAGACCCGTCTCTGATCACTCCTCGTGGGTGCCAACGCCCACCTATTTATCCTCCTTTAGGGATCTAATTCTGTTTGACATGTTTTACCCGAACCTCTCCACATGGACCTATTTTCACTCTGGAATTATTTATCACCCCTTGACCTATTTTCCTCCCTCAACCCACATTTCCCTTTTAACAGATTTTTCCCCTTAAATATATTTTTTCCCTTTTACCTATTTTCCCCTTTGATCTACTTTCCCCGTTGGACCTACTTCCCCATTCGAACCTATTTTATCCATGAATTGATCGTATTTTCGCCATGAACGAATTTACCCCCATGGACATATTATTTCCTTGGAATTACTTTTCCCATGGACCTATTTTTCACCTTGGACCCATGTTCCCAAATAGATCTCTTTTTCCTTCACTGGCCATACATAGAATGGGGCGATACGAATCCGTGGAATTCTATTTATCGTCGAATACAGCTGAGTGCCATACAGTGGAATGCTTCTAGTCTGCAACTCGCCCCTCGTAGCTCGAATGCTGTTTTAAATATGCAGGAAGCATCCCTAGGTATTACTAAGCGTTTGGTGCCTAATCCGCTCATGTACCTTTTTTTTTTTTTTTTTTTTTTTTTTTTTTTTTTGTGTTATTGGTGACAAAGGAAAAAAAAAAAAAGATATTTTTTCGCCCCAAATCCACGAAACCTATGAAGGTTAGCATGGCTTTGCGAGTTTATTTGCACTTCAATAGCGAAGATCTTTTAATCCGTATGCATAAAACTGGATTTTGCAAACACTTTCGTGTGCAGTGCCCTATGACTTATCTATAAACGCAGACAAAAGAAACAGAAATGCTGCCTCAACCTGGGTGCACAGAAACTGGGATTTTTTCTATGATGAGTTACAGTGAAGTGGGTGGGAAAGTGGTAGCACCCTCCCTTCACTTATCTCCACGTGATACCATTGCCCCACTATGGCCACTGTAACTCATCTGCTATAAATAACCCATTCTTGTGCACCCGGCCTAAGATAGTGTCACTTTTTTTTATTGTCCAGATCCATACGTGATGTCTTTGAAACCTGGACCATCTCTACATAGTAGACGCTTCCAGGCTTACTGATTCACCACTATAGATTATTGCTAAATTGAATTAAACAGCTGGAGATAGGAAAAACTAAATGATAAACATTTCCTTAGGTTGAATATGTTAATCATATTACCCAATGATGAATATTCACTTCAGATTTGTGTGAGAGACGGGTAGCAGGATAGACCAGTTATCTTGTACTAACAGATTTTACCACATGCGACGAATTTTGATATGTTTTCGATAAGGTTACCAGCGAAATTTGCTATGTTCTTACAATTGATGAATACTCAGCAAACTAATCTAACCTAACAAAACCTTATCTCACCTCACCTCACCTCACCTCACCCAACATAGCCTAACCTAACTTACCCAGGTGTCAGATATATCGCTGCTCAGATTTTAGCATCCCCTTCCCTCGTGTCAGAAATTTCGCGCCACACCGGTGGACCAGGCCAAGTGTGAAATCAGGTCACAAAATGAGAGTAGTGGAGGAGTCAGATGGGCCGGGGAAGAAACATGGCTGCAATCATAGAGGGGAGTGGACAGGTCAGGTAGGAGAGACGGGGAAGATTACGGCTGTATTCTAATCAGGTATTCTAGGTGACATAGGAGGCTTCGTAGCACCTCTTCTTTAGCGATTTATTTTAGCCTTCTGTGATTCGTCGATAAATCCCTTCCACTGTGATAACGATACTTTTAAATGTAATTCTGTATACTTGCTAACGCTTTACTTCGCTTAAGAAAGGTGTTTTGAATTAATACGGTTAATAAATATTATATCCTAGGTAAAGGCTATAAAAAAGAGAATAAAATGATCCGGAGATGGCCAAGAATTAAAAAAAAAAAAAAGCATCGGGAGGACTTGGTGAGGAAAGATTAGGTGCGATCATAGAGTGTTGTGAGTAGCTTACGTCTGGAAGGAGAGTAAAGGATGATTTTGTACACAGAATATCACAGGGAGTGCCAGCGATACTGAATCTTTGGAAATGTATTGGAAATGAACTTCAGGAAATATTGTGACTGATACCTTTTAAGTGTGGAATTCCTTGGAATTACAGTAACAGATGCGCAGAAACCTTGGATATTAGCACACACAGAAATCTTGGAGAATAAAGAAAATCTTAAGGGTTACCAAGAATATGGAAATGGGTTTATAGGTTTTAGCATCTCTCCCGTAACGATTACTTTTGCTTATTAAAGGTTACCAACATTCATAAGAAAATGCAGAATGTGTTCCACCAAAATATATAATTTAATGAATAAAAAATATCTGTAGTAGTCATATCTCTCTTCAGAATGTGAAAAGCTCTAAGATTTCGTGTTGTTCCACTTCACGTAAATATTTCACGTACTGGTATATATGGGTTCACCTATGATCCCATAAAATAATTTTAAATTATGAAAAAAATGAGAAATTCAAACTCTTGTATTTTTACAAAGAATATGTCAACCAAGTCTGAACTTAATTAGTGAAGAAATTATGTCACCCATGCTGACAAGAGTTTGGAAAAAAGAAAAAAAGGCAATGAGCAAAAACAATATAATTTCCAACCTTAATATTCTGTGATACTAAGATGTATTTTTTATATTGTCTTCTGACGACTTCCACAAGATTATGTTGGAAAGGAAGGGCACTTGTTCTGATGTGGTTCGAAAAGTCTGTACGAAGATAAGTAAAACCATCTGGAGATGGCGAGGATAAACCAAAAGTAGATTTCATACAGACGGAGAGAGAAAAGTGGAAGCAATCAAAGCGAATTGTGGGAAGGTTAAGTACCAGACCGAGGGGGACTGAACATGGAATATCGTACAGAGTGAGAGGGATAGTGAACCTTTGGAGACAACGTTGTTGGACGAGGAAGCAAGTGTAGGGTAGATTAGCGCTTCACAACCACGTGTGTAGTGTGGTGTGCTGTGTTGCCAGATTTTCCATTCCAATGTGGTGTAGTGTGATGTGTGGTGCAGTGCAATGTATTGTGGTGCAGTGAAGTAGGGCTCTATGTGGTATAATTTGGTGAGTTTTTGCGATGTTGTGTACTGCAGCATACTGACTTTATAAAATTATATGATTTAGTGAAGTGCATTGTAGTGAAACACAATGTTTACTGGCGATATGGTGTAGATTAATGTAATCTACTGTAGTGACTTTCTGAGGTATGCGATGTAGCGTAGTGTACAAAGGAGTACAAAGAGAAGTAAGCATCAACAGATCTGTTGGCCCTTTCAAGGCTGTTTATGATATGGTTGGTATAACTGGGAAACAAGTCGATGAGTGAAAGGCAAGGATAGGAAGCCTTCCTTCTTTGGTGTTCTGGTCACTGACAAGTATGGTGTATTTTGGTGTGGTGTGGTGAGGTTTGGTGTAGTGTAGTGAGTTTGGAGATGTAGAGTAGTTTAATGTGGTGGAGAGTAATGTACAGTAATGTCGTGTGAAGCAATGCACAGTGGCAGAGTGTAGTGTGGTGTGATATGATGTGGAAGATTTTGCCGTTTGGCGTTATGGTATGTAGTGTGGTTTAGTGTCACGTGGTGTGGTAGCATGTAATGTGGTTGTATGTGCTGTGGGAAAAAGAGACATATTAAAGGAGTTGCTTGTGAGTATGAGCAGTTTCAGAATGGAATGAGGGGTAATTGACAGGGAGAGGGAATTCATTAATGTTTGTGAATGCATAAGGGGAGAGGGGAGGGGAAAGCAGAGGAGAGGAACAGGAGAGGGGAGAGAGGTGGAGTGAAACCGAACAGGAGAGGGGAGAGAGGAAATGGATCGAAACGGAAGAGAGAAGGAAAGAACCGGAATAGGATAGGGGAGAGGGGAAGAGCGGAGAGATTGGAGAAAGAAACACCTATGTGGGACTTAGTGTGCATTGACGTTTCGCCTCATGGCTTCGCCTCATGGCTTCCTCAGTTCTGAGGAAGCCATGAGGCGAAACGTCAATGCACATTAAGTCCCACATCGGTGTTTCTTTCTCCAAGGGTTGAGAGGAAAGGGAAAGTGGATGATTAGGGAGAGGGATGAGGTGAGAAGTGGAAGAATGTAGAAAGGGAAGGGGGGAGGAGAAATGAGAGAAAAGGGAGAGTTGAGGCGAGAGGGAGAAAGGAAGGAAAAAGAGCGAGAGTTTGAGTGGAGAGGAAAGGGGGAATGGAAGGGGAGATGGTGTTCTTGAGTGTCCGTGAAGGAAGGACCGAAAAGCGGAGAGAAAACGTGGAAGAGAGAAGAGGAAAATTAGGAAGGGAGCAAGGGATATAATATTTACTGGGGAAAGTAAGATAGGATTTTTTCTTAGGAGAGGAGTCCAGTACTAAATGTCGAACAAAATCAAAGAAAAAACAGACGGAAAATACAATACTCACACACACACACACACACACTCATTCACAGGGGAAAATATTTCATGCGAGAAACAGGAGAGACGTCTTGAGAATGTCCATGTAAATTTATATATCCGTATTGTATTCAAGTTGAAAATCTCAAAATGAATACCTCATTACCTTTGCTCTACCTCATAATTTTTCATGCTCGTCTAAATACGTTTTTCATTCTCTATTCTTTCCCTTTGTTCAGTCTACCTCCCATTCTATATCTTTTTATACCTCCATCCACCCACTTTCAGCCAGTAGCTCTGAGGGAGTAGACGGTAGCAGCAGTTGAACAAGGCGGTATTCTCAAGGCTGATGGAAAGCTAGTGACAAGGAGATTTGTAGCTCCGGTTTCATCTTCTGATCATGCTTCTTTGCTGAACTTTTCAATATTGAATGAAAACAACTATGTATAGGAAGTTATTCCGGAAAGAGGTGCGGAAATGTAGAAGTGAAAGCGAAAAGAAATGTAATGGAGTGATGGATGTAAGTGGTAGACTATTAACCCATGGGGATGAAGCAAGGATCAGATGGAAATAATATTTTGAAAGCCTGATGAATGGGAATAAAGAGAGCAGAGCCACAGTAAATATGATTGATTTGGGGGCTGTGCAGAGAAAGAATGCAGTGCCAGGGAACGTGGTGAGCTGTGAAACGGCTGAAAAATGGGAAAGCAGCTAGGGTTGATGAGGTGTATGCTGAAATGATTAAGTGTAGTGGAGAAAGTGGAAAGAAGTGCTTGTTGGCGATATGTAAGAAGGTATGGATGAGTGAAACTGTGCCAGAGAGTGGAAAAACATCGTGATTGTACCCCTGTACAATCTCAGTCCACCTTGCTCTCATATACAGGTAAGCCCTTAATTCATGCGAGTGTTATGTTCCCAGACCCTTCGCTTATGTGGTAAATTCGCGCATATGTTCTGCCCTTGTGTGACATAATTACGCATGTCTACTAAGTATATTACATCTGAATAATACTGTTCATGCACTACATACACCTCATAAACTAGCATAATGTAGGAAAAACAAAAAAAATGTAAGATATTTAACACTGAAACCTGACAAGCATAGGCGCAGGTGGAGACACTTCAGCAGTCTGGTGCACAAGCCCTCACTGCCTCCCATATGCTACATTCTGCCTTCATTTATTGTCCAAACAGTTGACTCATTCACCCCAAACATACGGTTCCGAGCCAGTTCACAGGCGTAGGTGGAGACACTTTAGCACAGTTTGGTGCACTAGCCCTCACTGCCTCTCGTATGCTACGTTCTGCCTTCTTTATTGTAAGAACAGTTGACTCACCCCAAACACACGGTTCCGAGACAATTCACCATGAAGTCAATTCACCACCAAAACATGGATGATTCCCTGTCATTCTATAAAATATTTATTATTGATTAATTAATACTTTAATAACTAATTTTCAGGGGGATTTTATAACTCATATAAGTAAAAAACTAGCGTACTTTACTTGCTAAATAAACTGGTATGTAAATAAATGATGGCGAATCATCCTGATGGAGAACTATTGCCGACATTCCTCCCTTAAGTTTGTCCAACACTTTAACTTTCTCCGTCAGCAACATCACTTTACAAGTCTGTTTTGTTGTGTTACCACATGCATCACTAGCACTACGCTTAGGCCCCATATTGGCAGACAAGGCAAGCAATCACTGGAAGGCAGAAAAGTAAGCCACAAATAACGATTTGCAAGTCACGCAAAATTCGACCATCGGATTCAAACTGACTGTGTGGTGCGTGGTAGACCGACCTCACACACACACACACACACACACACACACACACACACACACACATGTGTATGCACATGGGCAGTAGGTAGGCATTTTTATATTTCATTTATTTCTCTTGTATATTAAAATTATTTATTTGAATACTATAATTTTATGTTTTAATTATTGTATGAAAAATTCGTGGATAGCCAAAATCGCGTGAAAAAAGTTTGCGTTAATTAAGGGCTTACCTGTACTCCTCTAGTCTTTAACGCGCCCCATCCCGACCACTTTTCCACCACTGACTCCCCCAATCCCGACCATTTTTGGAAAAAAAAAATTTTGGCTCAAACCTCCGCTTTTGGTGAGAAACATCGACAAATCATAGAGAATCGCTCACCTGAGGTTGAAAATACTCTATACAGGTAGCAGTACCTCCTTACCTTACTGGGTTTTCTATCAGGCTGGCTCCAAAGAAAAATTCTATGGGAGGGTAACCATTCCACACCATTCATAAACGGTATTTATTTCTTTATTTGGTATGAATTTATATGTAGTACGAGAGAATATTGGTTTTCACACAGTAATATAGGCAATATAAGCATCGTTTCACTCATGAAACACATCAACATACCTGACCTTTTATGGCGACATTACCTGATCATCATTTCTGACTGTTTCTTCCTCTAATGCTATGTAAAGTTTGTCCTCCACATTGTCATCGATTGGGGAATCACTCTGGCCCTGAATTTCGTACTGTGGCATGACATGGCTTTACTGGCCAGGTCACTGGTAACAGATGAATTGCTGAGACAATGGCATGCAGGGGGGGGAGGTCATGCAGGGTAAGGCATTGTCTCTGCCTGGCATCTTGTAGAGGAAGGTGTCCCGTGTATAAGTACCAAAAATCACTCACGAAAATTGAAAATTGTGCAGCTTAGGGACCTTGTAATTGATTGGTGTTTATGTATGTCAACTGATTTGCAGTGACAAAACTTGTGGACGTTAATTCACGTCGACAGGACGCCGCGGGTTAATGTCGTATAGATACTTTTCAAAACACTATAAGAATATCTTATGAAAGCTGAGAGGAAAACGTCCCTCTATCTCATTCTCATTCACCATTACTTTCACCCATCCACTTGGCTCGTAGTCATTTACTCTCAAGGATCCAAATGTAATTTATGGCAGCTGAAAGAGATGATCTGTGGAAAGCCATGTGCATGCATGCTGTGGGGGATATACAGGTACAGTGAATATAGAGAAAGCCAGTTGTCTTGCTGCGAGAATAATGTTGTAAACGCAGTAAATGGTTTCGTGTTGGTATGACAAGAATGTGGGGGTGCAGTAAGTCACATCCTTTTTGCTTCAGTGAATGCGCTTGAATACCTCAATCAGTTATCACAGAACTATATCATTCAAGTGAGAGAAGACTTAGATGTAGTAACACATTTGCTGCTATGAAAGCAAATAAATAATACAACAGAGTAATTAAGCTCATGGTAGCAATCTCTCTCTCTCTCTCTCTCTCTCTCTCTGTATATATATATATATATATATATATATATATATATATATATATATATATATATATATATATATATTGTACACAGATACAATCACAGCGTTTTTCCACTCTCTGGTACAGTTTCACTCATCTATACCTTCTTACATATCTCTAACAAGCATTTCATTCCGCTCTCTCCACTACACTTAATCATTTCAGAGTACACCTCATCAGCCCTAGCTGCTTTCCCATTTTCAGCCTCTTCACAGCACTCTTCACCTGCACGATAATCACGTTCCCTGGCACTGCATTCCTTCTCTGCACAGCCCCCAAACCAATCATGTTTAAAGTGGCTCTGCTTTCTCTATTCCCATTCATCAGGGTTTCAAAATATTCTTTCCAGCTGGTCCTTACTTCATCTCCATGATTTATATACAACTTATATCCTTCACACCATCACATTTCTTTCTACTTTCACTTCTACATTTCTGCACCTCTTTTCAGAGTTGTTTTCATTCATTTTTCTTCCTAGATCATCATTTACCTCCTTCTTTTTCCTCTTCACTAATGTTTTTTACGTGTTTTTTGCTCTCAATATATTCAGTTCTTATTTCAATTAAACCTCTGTCCTGTAACCACTTTAGCCACTTCTTCACCTTTTCATCCACTGCTCTCTTAATCTTTGCATCCCACCATGCCGTACCGTTCTTCTTTGCTGTTACTCTTCCCACACCACACACCGCTTTAGCATTTCTAACTAAGCAAACCCTAAATGTATTCCACAGGCTGTCCTGATCAGTTTAATTCCAATTCAGTGATTCGTAAACCTCTCCTACTTTGGTCCTGTATTCATTTGCCATTTCTTTGATCCTTACCTTCTCGACTTTCAGTCTCTCTCCCTGACCTCTCCTCTCTCTCCTGGTCCACCTCACTCCTCTCACCTTGATATTGCATACCTTTATAATATGATCTGACAGACCTCCACATCGTCCTCTCACGGCCTGTGCATCAGCAACCATTCCCAGCATTGACCTCTCTACGAGAACATAATCAATCAGGCTCCTTTCAACACGATCCCCGTTCCCTCTATACCACGTATATTTATGTGCATCTTTGTGTTTAAAATACAAGTTACAAATGCACAACCCTCTTTCCCGACACAAATCTTTCAGTCGCTTCCCATTGTCATTTTCTCTTGGTTCTCCATTACAACCCATTATGTTATCCTCGGGATCAGTGCCTCCCCTTCCATTCATATCTCCCATTATGATCACTTTACAGTTCCTCAGCATTTTTCCCACTGCTTCATCCAGCTCATCCCAAAACCTTTTTTTTTCTCTCTCCCTCACTCTTGTCGTTACACGGTGCATATGCTACAATCACCGCCACTTTCACCTTCTCAAACTTGAACTTGACATACAGTACATACACCTCGACCTGACAAATTTGTAATCACTCATTCCACTCTGTCACACCTCATTCATCAATAAAGCAACTCCTTCCTTGCTCTTCCTCACCCATTCATGCCCAATCTTACACATTTCACACCGTCCCACTCCTCCACTTCACACCCTTTCATCTCTGTTTCACACAATGCCATCATGGCATATATCGCACTCTTGAACACATTCACCACTTCCACCCTCTTGCTTTCCTCATTCACACCCCTCACATTTCGCATGGCTATTCGAATCTGCCCATTTGGTTGGGGCCCTGGGCGGGTATTGGGCCCTCCAAGACTCTCTGAAACAACTGCCACGATTAAGTGATTATAGATAGAGGAATCTGGGGGACACTTAACCCGGCCAAAACCCTGAATGTATGGATACCACCCAGCGTAGTAAACAGTTTTCTGTGTACAGGAAAACGATTTGGCTTGTCACTCAGTGTAGAGACCATAAGGCATCCCTTCACTGAGTAAGTGGATGATTGGCATCCCCATCCACCACACACACACACACACACACACACACACACATATATATATATATATATATATATATATATATATATATGCATCATCCGGACCTCCTTTCCCAACCTTGGGCAGGGTGACGGATAGCAACGTCCAGATAGCCCAAGTCTGCCCAATTCAATGGGCTACACTTCCATTCACTCATCATTTAACCCACCACATCCTGGCGAATTTTCCACCATTGACCCCCCACCCCAATCCCGGGAGATTTTTGAAAAATTTTTTTGGGGGCTAAAACCTCCGCCTTTTATGAGAAAGATCGAAAATTCAGAAAGTACTCAGTTGAGTTTAGGAATACCAATACAGTTAACAGTACCCTCACCTTGGTACCGTGTTTTCTCAGGCCAGGCTCCAGAGAAGACGTTTTCTTGGGAGGGGTAACTATTCCAAACCACTCATTATATGTAAATATTTATTTTTTTGGTAGGAATTTATATGTAGTACAACAGCATATTGGTTTTCACACAATAATAGCCCATAGGCAATATAAGCGTTGTTCACTCACCAAACACATCAACATATGCCATCTTCCTTTACGACGTTACCACCTCATCACTTCTGCTTGTTTCGTCCTTTGTCCTCCACCTCGGGAATCACTTTCGGCTTGAATTTTATCATTGGAGAGACCGTGGTGTGACATGTCATTACTGGCCATGTCACTGCTAACGGGTGAGTTGTCGAGAAAATGGTGTGCAGGGGGGGGAGGGTCAGGTGGGGCCAGGCAGTATCCCCAGGTGGCATTGGGTAAAGGAAGGTCTCCCATATATGCCTACCAAAAATCACCCGTGAAACCTGAAAAACGTGCAAATGATGGACCTCGCAATTGCAAAATGAATGGATACATTGTCGGGTGTTACTGTGACAAAATGTGGCAATGTATCCATACGTCGTCGGGACACCTCAGGTTAAGCCCCAGGAATCCTGCCTCTATCTGATAAGCCAAAAACATTGACCGCATTCGGCAGCTTCACATAAACATATCTGATAGAGTCAATCGGACACTGCCACGTTAAAAAGGTAATCAAATCACTAATCAAGCACTTCTTCTCACAATATTCATCCAGCCAGTTTCAACTCTTGTAAGTCCCCTAGCCTCACTGACTTCATTCCTTTCTTCCACACACACTCATCCACCATATCCCTCCACCTTCTCCTTGGCCTAGTTTGCCTCCTCCCTCCTTCAAATTCATTCAGATATACCTTTTTCACCACTCTATTGTTATCCATTCTCTCCACTAGACCATACCATCTCAGTAAATTCTGGTGTCCATAGACTTCCTCACTCTCCATCTTTCACTAATCACATTATTATGTATCCTGTCCACTGTCTGCACACCCCATATATATATATATATATATATATATATATATATATATATATATATATATAGAGAGAGAGAGAGAGAGAGAGAGAGAGAGAGAGATAGATATATTGTATATATATATATAGATAGATATATTGTATATATATATATATATATATATATATATATATAGATATATTGTATATATATATAGATAGATATATTGTATATATATATATATATAGAGAGAGAGAGAGAGAGAGAGAGAGAGAGCGATACTATATATATATATATATATATATATATATATATATATATATATATATTTTTATTACTGTATTTTGGGTAACTCTATATTCAGTGACAAGACAAACGGTTTCCTGTGACCTGCAAATCATTTAACCCAAGGCTTCCTGACAACGTACTGATATGTTGCCACGTTTTGTCATGGTGACACCCTACAACATATCCATACATTTTGTAATTGCGAGGTCCGTCATTTGCACATTTTTCATGTTTCACGGGTGACTTTTGGTAGGCATATGTGGGAGACTTTCCTCTACCCACGGCCAGGTGGGGATAATGCCTGGCTCCACTTGACCCTCCCTCCCCCCACACACCATTTTCTTGGCAACTCATCTGTTAGCAGTGAGATGGCCAGAAAAAACATGTCACACCACGGTCTCTCCAATGAAATTCAAGGCGAAAGTGATTCCCATGGTGGAGGACAAAGGAAGAAAGAAGCCAGAGGAAGAGACAAGCATAAATGATAAGGCGTTAACATCATAAAGGAAGGTACCATATGTTGATGTTTTTGGTGAGTGAACAACGCTTATATTGCCTATAGGCTATTATTGTATGAAAACCAATATACTGTTGTACTACATATAAATTCCTATCAAAAAAATAAATATTTACATATAATGAGTGGTTTGGAATAGTTACCCCTCCCAAGAAAACGTCTTCTTTGGAGCCTGGCCTGAGAGAACACTGTACCAAGGTGAGGGTAATGTTACCTGTATTTGGTATTTCTAAACTCAACTGAGCACTTTCTCTCTGAATTTTCGATGTTTCTCATAAAAAGCAGAGGTTTTAGCCAAAATAAAACTTCGAAAATCTGCTGGGATTGGGGGAGGTCAGTGGCGAAAAATCTGCCGGGATGTGGCGCGTTAATACGCTGTTTTTTAACATTGTAATCAACTAACACGTGTTCTCTTCCTATCATGAAGTGGGTTGGCAGAGGGTTAGAGTCCCCTCCTGGAAAACAACTAACTAAAAATACAAGAAGCCTCGGATCAAGATGAACTAACAAGTGACGACTAAGGACCGGACAAAGGACATAGTATAGATTGCAAAGTAGAATGTACGGGGTGCGAGTGATGAGATGAAAGAGAGAAAAGATTGTCCAGGTGCTTGTGGATGCAAAAGTGGACACATGTGGTTTAAGTGAGACTAAATGGTGAGGTATGAGTGTGAGAGAGTGGGAGTATGGATGGGTTATATTCTTTGTGTGGGAGTAGGTGAAAATGAGAAGGCAAAATAAGATATATGTATTGTTGTGTAAGAGAAATGGATGAAGAATATAAAAGAGTATGGATTAGTTGGTTCAAGGATTTGTGGGTAAGATAGAAAGTACAATATGAATACAAACTTGGGCGATTGTGTGTGTGTATGAGCCAACATAAGATCGTGCAAGCTGAGTGAAAAAAAAAAAAAAAAAGAATTCTGGGGATAACGTGGAAGCATGCATGGAAATGGTTGAGAGGAATGACAGCATTTTTATGGGAGTTATGAATGGAAAAGTAGGGAATGTGAAGATGGACAGAGTAGTTAGTGAGTGAGGTGTGCCTGCAGAAATGGATGAGAATGGAATTGCTCCATTATTTGTGTTGGGAGGGGATTAGTTATAGCCGACACCCTCTTTAGCCCCTACGCACCAGTTGACGTGTATAGGTGTCACGATTTGCGGCGCGGAGCAACGCCAGTTGGCGTGTATAGCAGCAAGCATCTTACCACCACCCGTTGAACTTTAACTTATCCTTACTTATCGACGGTACTCCCTAGAGATATAGGGATACTTTCATTTGAAAGAGGAAGAGTTGGCGAGTCATATATATCTTTAATTTTTCTCTATCTGTTATAATTTGGCAGATGTTAGGGTTTGAAGTATGGGCATTTTATCCAAAGTCACGAAATCCCCCGTAGGGAGGAGCGTCCGACATTGAAAAAATCCCAGCGTGTAGGTATTAGGCACAAAATGATCCACACATATACATGGAGAGTGATGAGAAAGGTGGGTGGTGAACTGAATGAATGGCAGGCAATGATCAATTATGTACGAGTATATGTGGATGATAGAATGAGAAGGTACGTAATGGATGCAAGAGCATAAAGAGGTTGGGGGAGAAGAGTTTGTGACCACCAACTGGGTGTAGTGAAAGTCAAGGTCCAAGTGCTATGGAGGAATAGAAAGAGGGAAGGACAGGAGGAAACAGTTCATAAAAGGAGGGTAGAAAGGTTTCAAGAGGATAGAATAAAGGCAGAATAAAAGAGAGAAGTGGAGGGGCGATTAGGTAAATATGGCTTGCAGCAGATAGGGGAGACGGAAGGCATGTGCAAGATTTTCACAGATGAAATCTGTGCAGCATGTGAGATTGTGTGTGCGGTGAAGAGAAGACAAAAAGGGGGTGCAGGGAAGATCATGGTGAAATGAAGATGTAAGACAGGCTGTGACACAAAAGCAGAAAGCATACAGTCAGTAGATGGGAGGCAGAGGCATGAAGGAAAATGAGCGATGGAAGAGAAAGTTATTAGTAAAGATGAAGGGAGAGGTGAGATGATTAGTAAGAGAGAATAAGAAAAGAGTGGATGAGGAATTTGGAAAGAGTTTTAGTGTAAAGTGAAGGAGATGTAAGAAAATGTTCTGGAAGGAGGTAAAGAGAGACAGGATGATAAAGAATTTAGTAGGGGAGTGAAAGATAAAAATGGTAGATTGATAGTGGAGAAGGAAGAAAAAGTAAAGAACACTAATGTACTGTTAAAAATAGAGAATGAAAGTAATGTGAGTATAAGTGGTTGGAGAACTGCTGGGAGACGGACAGTGGTGAGAAGAGAGGAAGAGATCAGTAGGATGGAAGTAATGTAAGGAATTACGAAAGTCAAAATGGAAAAATCCCAAGGAATTGATGGAATGTGCGGTGAAAAGCTGAAGCATGGCGGAGAGATAGTAGCAGGATCGATATGGAAGATGTGCAGATTGGCTTGGGTGGAAAGAAGACTCCCGGATGATTGGAAGTCAGGTATAAATATTCCCTTGTACAAAGGAAAACCGGAAGAAGAAGCATGTGGTGATCACAGGGGCCTTTGTCACAGTGCAAAAGGCACAGTATAAGGTAGGATATTTATTGACAGAGTCAGGGAAACAACAGAGGAATTAGTTGGAGGAGAACAGTGATGTTTTAGGAAGGGAAAAGGCTGTGTAGATCAGACATTCATCCTTTGGTCTTTAGTGGAAAATTTCTAGAGAAGGGACAGAAGTTGTATGCAGTTTTCATGGATTTGGACAAAGCATATGACAAAGTGGATAGACAAGGAATGTGGAAAACACTAAGAATATGTGGATTAAATGAGATGTTTAATTCCTCGAACAGTATGTACAAGGGGGCTAAGGATGGAGTGCATGTGGATAGTGATATTAGTAAATTTTTCTGTCTGAATGTTTGATTGAAACAGGGATGTGTCATGTCTCCATGGTTCTTCAATCTGTATATGGATGGGGTTATAAAAGAGATACAAGGTAGAGCAGTGGATGTTGGAGTGGCTCTATTGAGGGAGGGGAGCGTTTGGAAACTTACTTTGTTGTTTGCAGATGATCTGTATTGTTAAGTGAAGACGAATGGGAACTACAAGGCTTGGTGAATGAGTTTGGGAGAGTGTGTACGAAAGGGAATCTAATGGTGAAAATATGGAACAGTAAAGTTACGGTCTTCGAGAGAAATGAAGTCATAAAATGTAGAGAGGTTCAATGATGAGGAAATAGAAATGTAGGTGCATTTAGGTACTTAGTGTGATGAGTAAGTATGGAAGTTTGGAGGATGAAGTTCTTGAAAGGTAACAACAAGGGAGAAAGGTTGTTGGTTCTTTGAAAGCAGCTATAGGAAATATGGAAGTGGGCATGGAAGTAAAAAAGTGGCTTCATGACAGTACGGTGATATCAACGTTAACGAATGTAGGTGAACCTTGGACCTTGTTGGAAGGACACAAGTCAAGAGTGAGAGCCGTAGAAATAAGTTTCTTCAGAGGAGCATGCGGAGTTACAGGGAGAGACAGACTGGCAAATGGGAAGCCAAGGAGCGTTGTGGTGAGGATGTGGCCATGATAGAAAGCGTTTGGAGAAATACACTGATGTGGTTTGGCAATGTGGAGAGGATGGCGAGTGAGAGACTAACGAGGGGAATGCATGTTGTGACGTGGACGGGGGGAGGAGACGGAAAAGGAGGCAGAGGATGAGATGGAGGGATGGAGTGGATAGGTATATGAAAGAGGGGGTGTGTGAGCTAGAACAGGGCAGCGACAAACGGGGGAGGAAAAGGCGACATGGAAACGATTTCTTTGTGGCCACCATTAACGGGACAAAGGCTTCTGGCCACTGATCTTACTCTCTCTCTCTCTGCATATATATATATTATCATCGTCATCTAATCCTGTGTTGCCCCATGAGTTGTGGCATCATGTAAACAGTGGCCTCAACAAAACTTATAGAACAAAAGTAGAAAGTTCACTCCAGACCACACCCTACAACCCATACCCATGTATTCTCTCCTATCATTGTCCATTTGCCTTGTTGTTTAATGTTCACTCGTAAGAAGAAAGTAAAAAAGAAAATGAAAAACAACTGTGCATTAAATAATGATAGGGTCATGAGGTATATGATACATGAACTATAAAATTGTGTACCATGTATATACCAAACGGGAACATAAACGATAGAATAAGGAAAAGCTCACGGAAAACCAATGGAATATTTCTCCAAAGACATAATTCATGAAAATACATCAATTTGACACGATGAGTGGTGAAAATTAATAACTGGGACGAGTTTTAACAAATACGTGAAGATAGCTGTATGACTTTAAAAGTTTGCTGAGTTATAAAATTTTCATGATATACATATGATAAACAGATAATGGATGAAAATATACCCGTATCTTTTAAAAACAAGGATGATATCTTCATGACATGCACGTAGTTATAATCTGACTGAAAAAAAATCTATGAATGTTGTGAACTAAGTATGTCTATTTTGGATTAGGAAGGGAACTAAATTTGACATATTAACCCCTTAACCGCGGGGCGTCACTTTCGTGACGCTTGGGAGCAAGGGATCACACCGCGGGGCGTCGCTTTTGTGACTCTGTGTTATTTTGAATTCACCCGGGCTTTCAAGTGGGGGCTTGTATCATCTATCAGTACTGACAATGTCCAACACTAGTCAGCACTCCTAATCTCATCTGTACTCCCATCCATTGTTGACAATTTAGCCATTTCTCCCCGTTCTTGACTCCCCTCCCTACCCCCCCTCCATTAACCTATCGTCTCGCCTGCCCGGCCATGCTACGCTAAGTAAATCTTCCCTGGAATTTTTCACTGATTTCATCCATTGAAATAAGCCCTATGTCATATTCTTATACCAAATAATATATACAAGAAATCAGGTGAGAGTGCCATACACCTGGAATTGGCTAATTATCACCTGACAACACCTCACGTGCACTCGTTCGCTAATTTTCGCTGTTTTTTTCCCCTTGAAATATGCCGTATAATCTATTTTCGTAATAAATATACATGTAAGGAGAGAAGGGAGAAGCCTAAGTGATATTTACATTCACCTGGAACTACCTAATTTATAATGTATTGTCTAGATTTCCTGCCAATCATATCAGTGCTACACAAAGCTGTTTCAAGATTTAACATTGGTAGCTCTGATTATATATCTCCTAAGTAGGCCTCTAATCTATTTTCGTAATAAATATACATGTAAGGAGGGAAGGGAGAAGCCTAAATGATATTTACATTCACCTGGAACTACCAAATTTATAATGTATTGTCTAGATTTCCTGCCAATCATATCAGTGCTAGACTTAGCTGTTTCAAGAAGTAATATTGGTAACTCTGAATAACCCCTAAAGCAGGCCTCTAGGCTAGCTGGCCTGGCCCCTGCGTTATCAGTGTACTCTCATCTTCCGAAGTGAGAGGACGTATGTTTCATCTTGCTGACTTCAAGGCCTTTTTTCACCCCCATGCAAATGGCTCTGTGACCTTTAACCCCTACTAAACCTCGTGTGGAAAGAGGAAAAGGGCTGACAATTGATAAAAGAGTGACTACGATCTTTCTATTGAGTAAAACAGTGCAAGTGGAATTGTAAATAATGTGTAAATAATGTGTAAATAGCAAGTGAAAGTAATGAATGTAAATATACGTGAACAATGGAAAATAGTTTTATAAGTTATTTCAAGTGACAGTGCATAACACTGTAAATAAAATAGAAATGTAAATAACGTAAATAATATAGAGAACGTAAATAGAAATGTAAATGAGTAGTATTATAAGAATACGAGTATATACCCTAGGAGTAATGAAAGTGAAAGTTTCACTCTAGCATGTCTGAATGCTATGAGTTATGAGAGTGAAGATGAAAGTGACATTCACTCTCAATGCCAGTATACAGGACGAGAAAGTGAATGCTACGTATTTTATTGAAAGAAATTGAATCCCTACAGTGACAATAAACTAATACTACTGAAGGAAACTTATGGATAAAGACTGTAGATATAAGTGTTATATAGTAATAGAAATATAAAGTGTGGGGGGTTTTATGAATAATAAATGACAGACTACCATGAGCGAACTAGTGCCATTGCGACGATCAGACGCGCTCGTAATTTCCATTGCTTTCAGTGTTTTTTTTTTTGAGTATGGATCCCAAACTACTTGAAAATTGTAGAATAGTGTTTATAGTGTTTGTATCTGGCTGTGGTAATCATATTACGGGTTGTCGGGAAGTGTAAAGTGGAGACTTCGTTACCCTACTTCAGAGGTCTCCACAAGTCCTACGGTAACCGAAGAAGGCTCAACAATCATTCCAGGAGAAAGCTGAAGGTATGTGCCATAAGCATATGTAATTTTATTATTCTAGGACTAATAACTGATTTTTGGCAAATATTTTTTGAGAGTCTGTCGGAGCCCAAATAACCCCGCGGCACACGCAAGTCATTGGTAAACAAGCCTGCGGTGTAGGGGTTAAACACTGCTATAAAGTATGCTGAAAAGGTATAAATTTTAAGAAGGGAATAACGATTGACAAAAAAGAACGGTAAATACTGTCTATGTTTTAGTGAACTAGCTAGGCACATTCAGTCATCAGGCACAGATCTGGGGGGGGGGGGAGCGGGACGTGCGGGGGAGGGGGAGGGCGTACGCACCCATGTTTTTGACGGAATAACATATAAAACTTATAAAAGCATTCCTATTTGCCAAAATACATGCAATAAATATCTTATTGGAGTTGCATTTGCCTGTATTATTGTATTCCCGATATTAATACAGGTAAAATATAAGTGATCTTTTTTATTTATTTAATTGTTCAACTGCTGTAGGTACTAATTCTGCTAGGAACCAGCCCCCCCCCCTTTTTTTTTCTAAAGGATTTACAGATTTGACATAGTGATTTTTTCCCAGTTATTTAATAAAAAATAATGGATGAGAGAGAGAGAGAGAGAGAGAGAGAGAGAGAGGAGAGAGAGAGAGAGAGAGAGAGAGAGAGCGTGTGTTAAAATGAGGGAGTGATGTATTCATTTGCACAACACTGCATGCCTGTGTCTGATCATGTAAACCCATACAACAGTTCATGTGCATGGAATACAAAAGTGTAACAGTGGCGTCTGAATTTGTATCTGTTGTTGTTGTTGCTGCTGCTGTCTCGTTGTTACTGTTTTTTCTGCTGTCTCGCTGTTAGTGTTGCTTTTCTGCTGTTGATAATATTGTATGTGTTTAATTGTCGTTTTTATAGCGCTGTTGTTCTTGCTGTTTTCCCTCTTGTTATTCTTGTTGTTCTATAACTGAATTTAGAACCTCCTGACCAGTAAGAGTAAAATTAAGTTTTCATGATACCTTCAGGCTCCAGTCACACTGAAGGTACGACTTGTCGCAAACCACCCACGACCTGCAAGTCGTGGGTGGTTTTGGTGAGGCTTACGACCGGTCTTCATGTGTCTCAGTCCAGCCGCAGGCCACCATGGCGACCGAGAAGTCGTCGGGAGGTTTTTCGTGCTGCACGAAAAACCTCCCCATGACCACCGATGTCGTGGCATGGAAGCCGCCCAGTGGGTGGCTGGACTGTGTCTGGCCGGCTTACGGACTGCAACTGGTCGGCGACACCTGATTTTTAAGCGGTGGTTGCCATCTGGACAGAGGCCGGTCGCCACCCGCTCTGTGCGGTGGCCGTCTGCACTCTGTCAAGGCAATGACTGGACTGCGGCGGCCACCGTCCACAAGCCTCCTGTCTGGGGTGGTGGTTGAAGTCCCGCCACCGTCCAGCCGGCGATTGGTCGAGCGACAGGTGGTGGGCTGGACTGAGACCAGCCGCTAGCCAATCTGCAGGTGGTGTCGGTCTAGTGGTCGTGGTCTAAACTGCAGCAGGACGCAGATCGGCCACCATTTCTCGGCGACTGGCCGGCCACCCGTCGGTGTCTTGACCTGTGTGTACCTGGCCATGGTTGCCGTTCGGCTACCCACTGGACGGACGCTGGACGGACACTGGATGACCACCAGTAGCCGATCGGTGGCACGACTGCTCGGAGATCTCTGTGGTCGGGGTCTGGTTTCGCGATTTTCAGGTTTGCGACAAGTCATACCTGCAGTGTGACTGGGGCCTTACCATTTTCGGAAATCCTGTAAAATATACATGGGGGGTAGACAACTGTTAAATTATTTTTTTCCCGGGCCATCACCCACCATGATTCACGACCCTCGTTAAAACATCATCCTGATAACGATTGTTGCCCTGCTCCTGTTTGGTTCATGAGTGTATATTGTAGCAGAGATGGGTTTTTGATCCTTGTTGTTTCCAGCACATCGTCATCATCTTCGGCTGCAGCTTCTTTTCCTTAACCCAACATAAAAATACCATTGTGGTAAAAAGCTTTGGCAGTAGAGTTTGGTGGTTGTATTGTGCTGTGCATTTTGTGTACCCTGGTAGAGACTTTTTGTTTGGAAAACAAGAAATGAATCTGGATATATCAGTTTCTTCATAGTGGTTATCATCATCTACAGCATCATGAACACATATCATGTATTATCCTCTGGTTGCTTCCTCTGTTTTCCCCTCTTCCTTCTTATTCTCATCATTCCATCCTCCTCCTCCTCATCCCCTCATACTCCTCCTTCTCCTTCTCCACATCATCATCATCATCATCATCACTGTAATTCGAATGTTGTTGCTGAGGCAATTTTAGTGTGTTCCTGTGGTGCATGAATTTGATTATTAACTATACTGAGTTACTGTATAATAATAATCAATATCAGTCTCAGTTATCCTATATCTTCATCATTATCATAATCACCATCACCACCACCATTATATCCTCACCATCATGTCCTCCTCCTCATCAACATCACCACAATGTCCTCCTCCTCATCATCACCATCATATCCTCCTCATCACCCTCGTCATTATCATCATCATCATTGTCTTCTTCTTAGTCCTTTTCATCCCATTATGCCAGTGACGCCTACGAGCAACACTGTCTTACTGATTGGAACTTTCAGACTTGCTTTTATTTTACCGCCACCCCCTTTCCCTATTTTTGTTCTTTCTTCCATTTTCTCCTAGCCTTCTTCATCTTCTGCATATTCTACCGTTTAGGCCAGCTCCATGCTGCCCTTATTGTTGGCTGGGTTTTCTTTTTTTCTTGTATTCTCTCTTGTTTAATTGTGGCAGGCACTTCTATCCTTCAGAATCAACTTATGCCAGCCAATCTTGGACACAATGAGAAGCCTTTAACCTAGTTGTGTCGGCGAAGTTTTGGTTGCGAGGAAGCTACTCGTTGCCGGTCAACGGCCGGAAAACAGCTATTACTCGTACTTGCCACGTTTTGAGCTGTAGAACAATTAACAATGGATGTCGAAAGCTCTGACTCCTTTAGGCGTAATCTTGAGGTCATTTCCTACAGGAACTATGCCATCCATTTTTTCCCATTCTCCTTCAGTTCTCGAGTGGCAGTCCTGCGAATATTGGCCTCAGCATTCCTAGCAACCAGTTTTCAAACAAGCTTCCCTAGCTCCCCTGCAGCTGGATGGATTTGAATGAAAGTTTGCATGCTTATAGACACTGACTAGTACTATAACTTCCTAGTGTAGACCTATGTGCTACATTGGACAGGTCAAGGGTCAAAGGTCATCAAATCCAAAAACAGGCTAAAACAAGAAGCGGTGCCAAGAAATAGCACACCGTCCCCGTCATTCATTTAGTGCTGACGTATAAACACAACAAAATATCTAGTCAAAAATGTCACATAGCAAATTTGGAGTAAATCGGGTGAAAATTGACGATATTATGCACATTTGAAATTTTAGGCTTGACTCACATGACATTGATCTCCCTAATGCTAACTCCGGGTGACCCCCCCCCCCCAATGTAATGAGACATGTTATAGGGTACAGAATTGAAAGATGCACTTTGGGTTTTGGTTTCATGTCAGTAAGACGAATTTGAAAGGACTTATGGCGACAAAACGATTACTTTTTTCTTTTTTTTATGGGGGGGCTTACAGCCTGGCCCTTGGCCCAATTTGGCCCAAAATTTAATCAGGTGATCAGAAGGTCATAGCCCATCATCCCTGTAATTTTAGTCAAAATCGCACGAGTAGCTTTAGCACAAGGTTGTTAACAGGGAGACACACAGACAGACAAAAACAAGTAAACCAAGTGACTGAAAATAATACCAGTCCCCGAGCCCCTCCAGTGCTGGGACGGGTAATCACGACTATGCTTGCGCGAAATGATAAGGCTCCAGAGATTATTAAATCAGGGCCATGATTCTTGGGTGGAATGTTACACTTGAGTACCTCCATAAAGAAATGACTTTTAGTGTTGAAACTCAATTCCCATCGCTCACAAACCTTAGTCAGTTTAAAGTCGGCCATTGTCGCCTGCCGCCATGATCATTTTTTTTTTCCAACTTCCTGTTTCTTCCATTCGCCTTCCACGTTAAATTTTTCTTTCTCTTTCTTCCCTTCTGCTTTCCCTGTATGCCATCATCATCATTATCTGTCCCTCTTCTCATCCATGTCACTAATGCCAACATGAAGCACACCCTCACTGCCGTCCTTTCGGAACTTTTACTCCTTCTTATCAACTTGTGACCATTTACCTATTCCTTTTGTTTCTACTCCTCCCTCTCTTTCTTATTTTTTCTCCTTCATTTCTTCTTCCTCTTTACCATGCAGGACACTGACGACGCCAACAAACCAAATTAACTTACTGCCTCTTGTTTTGCAGTTTGTGCTTAAAATACTTTCACACTGCGACTGCCTCAGGCTCTTTTTCCCACTTCATATCTCGTTGGGAATGGGAGAAGGCTCAATTTCCCCTGCTGGAGAAGGAGTAGAAGGTTTTAAATGAAAGTGGTTATAACAACTGTAGGCGTTAAAAAAAATATTTGGCAAATTACATTATTCATATTTCCTCGTTGATGTTCATCATCTCCTGCTCTTTTAATGGGGATGATCACGTTTGCAGTGCTGACACATTTTTAATCCTTTTCTACTCTTTTTCTTCTCCGTTTTCCCATCCTTGTTTCTCTCTTCTTCCACATCTTATTGTTCACCCCCTCTTCCCTTTACAGTTTTCTCCTATTCTCCTCCTGCTATTTTTTTTTTTTAATTGTCCAATCACTTTTTCTCCTCTACTTCATCCTTCTTATTAGTTCAGTTACAAAACCAAAATTTTCGGGTGGACCTTGCATTAAGGTCTAGAATTCTATATGCTCTTTTTTGACGGTTTTAGGACAATTAGAGTGTGCTGAATTAAATTCTAGATTATGCAACTTTGTCATCACTAAGTATTTTGAGGTATTCATGATGGTGTCCAACAAGACCGCCAATTAATTAATTAATCTGTAACTCAGCTCGTACTTAACACTGAAAAGTGATTTCTCGTGTTACACCTGAGTTTGGGGGGTTAAAGATTACAATGAAAGTGTTAGTTTTATTGTCAGTTTAACACTTAGAGATTTTTCATATGAAGTCCAACATAGCTGCCAATTAATGACATATATCTGTGTTACAGACCTAAATTTAGATTGATGGGTATTTTTTTTTTTTTTTTTCAAATCTACCTTTGGGAGGCCATATGAGTTTGTTCTTGTGCTAAACCTAAATCCCGACAGAATTTTTTTTTAAAGCTAATTTAGAAATAGATTATCTCAAATTTACTTAAAAAATTTATGTTGACCTATTTCATTAATGAACCTATATGCTAGAAATATAGTTGTAAGTTCAGAGGCATTTGGAAATATATGTTTGATTTATAGTTACAATATAAAAAACAATAAAAAAGTATTGCAGTATATAACATCAACTATCAATTAGTTTGTTCATTACCTAATGTCATTAGTTTTAACATCAGGTGTTTTTATGTAGTGTCAACTGGAGTACAGTGTCTCTGACCTTTCAGTATTTGAGGTCAAGATTTGCTGATCTACACCTGCTCTGTTTATCATATTGTTAGTAGCCAAATTTTTTAATGAAATAACCAGTGGTTGCTAATGCATAGAACATATATCATTTTTAAACAGCAGTATGGTTAGTTATAATATTATTTCTGAGAAACTGCTGTTTGTAGATACGCCTGTCTTGATGCGCGGCATGTGACTGTGTGTGTGTAAAATATAGTGTGTTTAAGGTATCAGTACTGAAATCTGTGATGTGATTATCATATGTTCATTAATAAAAACCCAAATATGGATGAGAGTTACTTTAGATGTGGCAAAATTCATTTACCTCTAACATTTGCTAATGCAGAAAGGATCCAGAAAATCATAGACTGTAATTTCATGTGAAACTTGAGGAGCAGTTATGAACAGATTATAACCTTCTGATATTAAGTCACAGAAATCGTGTATCAACATATATCTCGGAATGCTTTGTCAACAAGTCACTTAAATGACAGATAAATGAAACTGGTTTTTCTAGTGCACCTGCTGCTAGTAAACGATTATGTAGGTCAGTTCCAACTTTCTCATTTAAAGATCATTGCCTGTTCTGTGGTTTCCAGTGTGATACAGAACCTGACTGAAAGAATCCTCAGAGGTGACAAAAGGTATATCTTTGCAGAATAGCTGATCAGGTCCAATCTGGCAGTTTGAAGGATTACGTTAAGGATATATGCACAAAACGTGGGGATAAGCTAACATTAGAAGTTCAGGATAAGATTCTATCAGTTACAAGTGACCTTCATGCAGATGATGCCAGATATCACAAAGACTGTTGCAGACAATTTATTGCTGGATGTTCAGTTAAACCAGCTGTATCACATGCATCATGGCAAAAGGTGACAGCAGATACAGTACAAAAATCATTTATTGCTATTATTCAAAGAATGCAAACTGAGAGGTCACGGATGTGGACTTATGTAGAAGTCGATGATTTCTACAAAGAGTCAGGAGGAAACTTGTTAAGCCAAAAGGGATTTGTTTCCAAACACATTGACAGTAATGATTTACTGGTTTGATCTTCAGCAGGTTTGGCCATCATTTTAGCTTTTTGGGATCATGTTTCTGGGTTGGTTCGTTGGAAGATGAAAACATACTAGAAAACATTGTCAGTAGCACAACAACAACAACAACAAAAGAATGTAGAGCTTTATACCTTTATATCGGCACTGCTTTAAAACCAACACTGATAAAGCCACAGCACTGAAAGAATGCAGGGAACCCTCATATCACTAATTTCACAGATGGCAGATACTTATTTAAGTTTACTTGCAATAATGGTTGGTAGCATTGCAACAATCACTGTTACTTACCAAGCAGAGTCTGGAACTTGATCTGGGAATATTTTTCAACAGTAAATCAATTATTGAAACTCTTCATAGCTTCAGAGTAGGCTGTTCAAATAATGAATCTATTTATTTTAGGGCATCTTCAGCCAAAAGTACAGAAAACTGTTGCAAACATATTAGTTTAGACCAAAACCATAATAATGGACTCGTACAGGTGGTAGCTGATAACATTATCTTCATCTAGGCCACCTTTCCCACCCTAGGGCAAGATTAGGAGTAGCAACGTCCAGACAGCCCAAGTCTGCCCAGTTCAATGAACCACGCTTCCATTCACTCATCAAGCCCCCGGAATCCCTGCACTCTCCAAAAAGCCAAAAACGCCTACCACATTCTGTTGCTTCACATAAACGTATCTGATAGAGTCAATCAGGACGATGCCACGTTAAAAAGGGATGCCAAATCCCTGATCAAGCACTTCTCAAAAGTCAAAACATTCATCCAGCCAGCTCAATCTCTTGTCAGTCCTCTAGCTTCACTAACTTCCATATCTCTCTTCTTCACACACTCATCCACCATATCCCTTCACGCTCTCTCTGGCCTACCTCGCCTCCTCCATCCTTCAAATTCGCTCAGATATACCTTTTTCACCATCTTATTTTTCTCAATTCTCTCCACATGACCATACCATCTCAGTACACTCTCTTCGATATGTCCACAGACTTCTTCACTTCACATCTTTCACGAATCACATTATTTCGTATCCTATCGACTCTCTATACTCCACATACATTTCTCAGCAGTTCCATCTCCGCTGTCCTCACTCCTGACTTTTCATTTTCATGCCACACCACAGACTCACATCCATATGTTAAAATTGGCACTAACATTCTTTCATGTAAGTCTTGTGCAGCTGCAACACTCAAACCTCTGTTTCTTATCAAGGCCTTCATAGCACGGGCTACTTTCCTTCCTTGTGTTACTCTAATTTCCACTTCTTTTGCACATTTTCCTCTCTTTCCTGTCACAGTACCCAGGTATTTGAACTCTCTCACCGAAACCAGGCTCTTTCCAGTCACTGTAACATCACACTGGGAGTCACCTTCTCTCTCAATAACCATCACTTTATTCTTTTCTACATTTACTCTCAAGGCACGATGCTCACAGACATCAGCAGAACTCTGCACTAGTTCAACAAGTTCTTGTCCAGTATTTGCACGTAGTACTGGATCATCAGCATTCAACAAATTTGAGATATTTCATCCATCACCCCACCTCATTCATCAACAAAGCAACTCCATCCTTGCATCTTCCTCGCCCATTCATGCCAGATCTTATACATTTACACCCCCCCATTCCTCCACTTCACACACTTTCATCTTTGTTTCACACAGTGCCATCATGGCATATCTCGCACTCTTGAACACATTCACCGCTTCCACCCTCTTGCTCTCCTCATTCACCCCTCACACATGCATCATGGCCATGCGAATCTACCTATTTGGTTGCGGCCTACTCTGGACCTACCCAGAGATGTTTGAAAACTTCATTCTGATAACTACGATGCAAATATCCTATCATCTCAAAATGGTCTGCAGAGTACCCATGCTTTAGCTATGCTCTGCTGACTCAGGTAAAGAAGGATGAAGATGAACTAACGACAATTTCACTTATAAAAAAATAACCCGATGTTAAGGATGAAGCAACACTTGATACGAAAGTTCACAGATTCATTGGTCCCGAGAAGCCTGATATGCCAGCATCACTCTGTTAGAAAGTTGTGCTACCTACCAAAGCCCGGTAACGCAGAAGCCGGCTTTGTTAAAGTCCAAATTGAATGAAGAGAGAAACCTATACTTTACAGAGGAAAAATCATCCAATATATTACCACTATGCCGGAATTTGAATCCGGGACTCTCAGGCGAGAGCCAGGCAACATACCAGTACACCACGAACAGATAAAGTTGTCTCACATTGTTACAGTCTTGTAACCAATGTACCTATGCTCCCTCTGTGGGCATGAAGAGGAAGAGATAACCCCCTGGCACTCGGGCAAGTAGATACTTTTAATCTACCCAAGCACGTATGCCATAGTTGTAATATAATGGATGATATTTCCTGTCTAAAGTACAGGTTTCTCTCTTCATTCTGACTTGCAACAAGTGCTTGGGATAGATTAACCCGCCGTGTGCCAGTGCCGTTTTAAAACGGTCTGACATAAATTCACGGCCAGTGCCAGTGCCGTTTTAAAATCTATCTATCTATATACCTAGGCTGCTTCCCCCAAGGAAAGGGAGGTAGCCGAGACAGGACGACTCACTCACCATTTACTCATCCATTCAAACACATTTATTCGCATCTTAGCCTCAAAGGGGAGAACGGACAGATCCTCACTGCATCACAACGCACAAGGGTCAACTGCGCAATGCAATCAGTGACATCCACAGCAGGGCCCGACAGCAGAACTGGTTTACCCCTGCCACATCATAACAGACCCATCCCCTTACCCGCACCTGACCTGACTAGCTGATCAGACCAAAAGCGGGAGAATATCCCCTCAGGGCTGCGTCATCACTTATTCATTCACAATTTCTCTCCATTTATTTCTGTCACGCACAGCCACTCTTCCTTGCTCAACAGACATCCCTCTCGCATCCAGCGCTCTCTTCACACTGTCCATCCATCCTATTCGTGGTCTTCCTCTCAGTCTTACACCTCTCACATCAGATCTAGTTATCTTTTTCACCAATCGCTCATTATCCATTCTCTCCATATGCCCAAACCATTGCAACACCCTCTGCTCAACTCTACCAGCCATCTCCCGAACAACTCCAGTTCTTCGCACTTCATCATTTCGCACTCGATCCATACGCGTCACTCCACACATACTCCTCAGACATCTCATCTCCATTACATTCAAACTTTTCCTCTCTGCTACACCCATATTCCATGTTTCAGCCCCATATAATGCAGTCGGTACCACAACACCCTCATACAGCCTTCTCTTTACATCCATTCTAAGCGAACGACATTTAAACACTTTTTCATTCCTCCCAGCACCTTTCCTACTTCATTTATTCTAAACTTCACTTCTGCATCTATTCTTCCATCCACAGCAACATGTGACCCTAGATATTTAAAACAATCTACCTCCTCAAGCAACTCACCATTCAAAACTATATTCATCCCCCTACCATCTATCAACCTCGTACACTTCATCACTTTACTCTTATTCTCATTTACTTTCAATTTCCTCCTTTCACACACCCTTCCAAACTCCTCTACCAACTCTCTCAATCTCTCCTCTGAATCAGTCACCAGTGCAGTATCATCTGCAAACAGCAGCTGCTTCAGATTCCACTCTCCTCCATCAACATTTACCAGACTCAGACCACCTAAAACTCTTGCATTCACCTCCCTTACAACACCATCCATGTAAATATTAAACAACCAAGGCGACATCACACATCCCTGTCGCAGCCCCACTCTCACGGGAAACCAATCACTCACAGCATTTCCCACTCTTACACACGCTCTACTATTTACATAAAAACTTTTCACCCCTTTTAGTAACCTACCATCAAGTCCATACAATCTTAAAACAGTCCACAAAGCCTCCCTATCAATTCTATCATACGCTTTCTCTAAATCCATAAATGCCCAAAACACATCCTTGCCTTTCGCTAAATACTTTTCACACACTTGTCTCACAGCAAACACCTGATCAACGCATCCCCTCCCTCTCCTAAAGCCACACTGCTCATCACTAATCACTCCCTCTGTACCCTCTCTAACTCTCATAATTAACACTCTACCATACACTTTACCTACAACACTCAACAGACTTATACCCCTAAAGCTAGTACATTCATACTTATCACCCTTGCCTTTAAAATAAAAAACTTCACTGTGACCGCATGTTTCAAGATTTGCGGGTAAAAATTAGCAGGCATGTAAGGTAACTATTCCTCTACCATCCCCCAGGCTGTCAAGGCCATACACTCACTCACTCCCCCCCTCACACTTGCTCTGCCTCACTCTGCCTGTGTGCCTCACCCAATGGTGTACATAGTGAAGGCATTTTGTAAATATTTTCATGTAAGTGTAAGTTGTAAATATTTTCTTATAAGTGTAAGGACTATATAGTGAAGTCAATTTGTAAATACCTTCTTGTAAGTGCCAGGACTGTACATAATGAAGTCATGTTGTACCTCTCTTCAAGTAGGTTTAAGATAATGCATTCACAACGAGAAAGACAAGCAAATTGTGATAGATGCTGAAGTAATAAGTAATCAGAAAAGTGTACCGAACATTGCTATACCTTCCCAGCATAAATACCTGAGCATAACTTATACAGAAAACAGCTTTCTCTCATGTATGTGGTGAGTGTGAGAAAGTGTCTATACCTGTACTTGAGTATGCAGGACTCAATAAAACTCATTTCTGAGCCTCGGTGAGCATTTTAATGGCGAAATTCGTTGTTTCCACATCAAAATCTATTTTTTTAGCCAAAAAAAAAAAAGGTCGAAAAATGGCCAGCACTGGGGTGACCCGTAGAGCTAAAAATAGCTGGCATGTGGCGGGTTAAAAGCACAAACTTGCCCAAGTACCTGGGGGTTATCTCATCCTCTTCTGGCCTGCAGTGGGGGCAGAGGGACATTGGTTACAAAATTGTGACTATGTGAAATAAACATTACCTGGGCGTGGTCTAGTAGTATGCTGCCTGGCTCTTACCTGAGAGTCCCTGGTTCGATTCTCGGCATAGTGGTAATATATTGGATGGAGGATGGATGCAAATCGAATGCTTACTCTTTCTTCAAAGACATATTCAAAGAAGAGAACACACTAGAGTATGGAGGCTACAACTATATAAAAAAAAAGTTAAGTTGTTAAACCTTCAATAATAGCTATATATCGTCCATATATTAGCATGCCTCCTTCTGACCCAAGTACAATAATGACTGCGATGGTGGAAGCTACACGACTTGTTCAGTCAGCTGGTCAGAAATCTTTACGATTGATCAACAGTTGTATCGTGCTGTGGTTAATGTACTTTGGACCTACATCAATATGTTTGAAAAGCTCATTCCTCGTTTGGGAGGTATGCACATGCTCATGAGCTTTGCAGGTTGTGTTTGCAGCTTAATGGTTGGTAGTGGTCTCTCTGAAATCTTGAAAAGTTCATATCGTGGTGTCAAGTAAATGCCGTGTAAAAACAAAAAGTTCCTGATGAATGTGAGCACTCCGATTTGCTGTTGAAAAGCTACTGTGAGATGTCCTTTCACAAGCTACTGACTATACGAGTACCAGTTTGAAGGTTATGCTTGAACAAAAAACATTAGAAAGCTGGACTCAAAGACACTGAATAGAAAATTTGATGAAACCTCTCCTTAACATGTTATTGTTTATTCAGGCAGATTCAAAAAGAAAGTGGCTACTTCAATTTGTTATTGTGTCAGCCATGATTTCATACTTTTTTGCAGCAGTCCATGTCAGTTATGCATATATGGTATGTTTGAGGTCAATGGAAAGACTTCTTGCTGAGGACTTGGAAACTTTTCTCATTGGTGAACATGCTATGCATCACCTGGATGGAATATGTAATGGTATGTAGTCAGATATGTTCATAGTGACAACCATTATATCACCATGGTCCTTATAGCTTGGTGGGTATTACTTTGAATGTGAAAGCAATGAAAAGATGGGCTCTGAGGTTTCTTATCTGTAGCAATCTACTGTAAAATCATCAAGACTTGAGAGATGATGGTGACCACTCACAAGGGACCACTCACAAAGAAAATCCTGGATGAATTTCTGCTGACAAAAGTGACAGAGCTTCAGAAGCAAACTGGAAACGTGCATTCACATTTTAAAGCCAACATTACATCCAGATGAATTAATGTTATAGTAAAGATCAGTCAAGCTGAAATGAATGCTGATCAGTCTGTCACTATTGGTTATCAACATATGCAAGTATGGGGCCAGTTTGCCTGATGGGTTCTGTACCTTTAAAAGCTAAGGTTGTGACATGGAAAGCCAGTCGGATATGTGTTAAAATTGGCAGCACAACAAGTGATACAAGTTAGCTATGGGACTGATTGGTCCACGCAGTATAGACACAAAAGCCTTGTTTGCTTATAAGCTTGCACCAGTTCCAATGTCTATGTTTAATGAAAATGGAAACATGAAATTGATGAAAAACAAGTCTGTAATGAAAATTAATTGCAAATGGAACAATTAAATCACAATGCGTCTGCATCACAAGTTATTATTACTCATGGCTGTGCACTTTTGTGGGCTACACATACACCAAGTGGTGGCTTGGCTCAAGAATTTGTAGATTGGGTCTGGTTAGTACTTGGATGGGTGACCACCTGGGAACACCAGATGCTGTTGGCATCTCTACGTGTCAAGTGGGGTTGGTGGAGGATTAGTGCCCCTCCCTGTAAAACAATTAACTCTAAGCCCTTGGCCACCCCGTCTGGGATACATGGCGTCTGGCAATGAATGAATGATTTATTCAGTGCGTAACGAGAAAACCTTCATTTTAGGATGTGTTCCTGTTTTCTTATAGATGTTATAATTTCAGTATCAAAAGCATTTCCAGACAAACTCGAATAGGTCTTCAAGCACAGAATCATGTTCTTCATCCAAAATCACCATTTCCTTCTCAGAGTGTAGTTCATGGGGTTACCGGAAACAAAGTACAGTTGACTGAGATAATTTGTAACTATTTTCAGAAATATGCCAGAGACGAACAACAAAGTAATCCAACAATGCAAACCAGACTTGTAACAGAATCTGAGAGTAAACCAACAAAAATTCACTTGGGGTGCACTATTCTCAGACATGATCTGAAAACTAGCCATGAAGAAGCTGTTTTTATCATGTGTGGACAGCTTGTTGGGGTGACAGGGCAAGGCAACGCTCATACAAATATCTTATTAGAAGACACTTATGTTTAAGACACTGACAGATTACTACTATTCTTGCAGGTTGAAATGTACGGTACTTATGGAACCATTCCATAAACAAAGAACAGTATTTGACCTTGGCATTATAGCTAGGAAACATTCCAAAATAAAATCTTGTCAGGAGCTTATGCTTTTATCAGGTTGTGATTCCACTACTTATAATTATATGGGGAATGGGAAAAGCCACTGTTGTGATGGTTCTGTTAGCTACATATACACTTCAACATACTGGACATCCAAATGCCACACTGGATGATACTGTTCAGGAGGCAGTAGTCTTTGAAGGTGCATGATGTATGTGTAAAGAAATTCCTGGTAACATGTCTGATGTTAAGCATAAGGTTTGGGTGAAAAAAAAAAAAAAAAGAAAATCCAACAAATGTCTGAAATCAGGAACATTACTTAAAGCATTACCACCCACATCAGAGGAATTTCTAAAAAACGTGAAAAGTGCACACCTTGAGACCTCTGTGTGGTTATCAGTTCTATCTGAAGGTCCTCCAGATCTAGATCCAACCAAGTATGGCTGGGAAAAAAAACTCAGTTTACAAGGAGCCTAATATCCATTACCAGTGGCGGGTTGTGCCTTGGCACTCCAGAGCTGCAGTCCTCCGAGTCTGCCGAAGACACTCACTGCCAGGCATATGATTCTTTCAGCAGAATAATACACTACTTGTAACTAACAATAATATATAAAATAGAAAAGTTATTATATATATATATATATATATATATATATATATAATATATATATATATATATATATATTGTTACATAGCCTATGATTTCATCCTTTGTGTAATTTTAACGCACAGTATGCTGCATGTTTGATCACGAGCGTGTTCTGCCTCAGTTCCCCCCTTCTACCGTTATAGTAGAGTAAGTCGTCATTTCTGGAGTTCAGACCAGGATTGTCAACTCTTTGTCCCCATCGCTTAGGGATCTTTATGTCCATCAGTTTTAATATTATTTTGTATCTGTAATAATTTATCTTGCATTCACTGAGTATTATCTGGTATCTCATTTTATCAGGGCTGACTTAGATAAATTTACTCTTGCTAATTTCGTGTTAATAGAGGCTATTGCAGTTAACCATATATTTAACCTGTTTATTTGCCATTACATTATCCTTATGAGTCCTGAATGTTTTGTTGTTAGTTTGAGCATTAAACTTTAACTTGTAATTTTACCTAACTCTTTTGTTTTGAACCTGGAACTTTACGGGATAGTAGTGATTATTAGTATTCTCACTTAAAGTGTACATTATCTTTCTCTGTTCCGTAACAATATATATATATATATTAGTACTAAGTGAATTTTTTTCAAGCGAGAGCAAAATTTAAGTTATCTTCATCGCTACTGTACAGTTCAAGTCAGTTATTAATTAATGCCACACTGTAAAAAAAAATGCAGTTGGTTCAGCTCAGTCTCGTATTTACATTGCGTGTGGAAGGTGTAGTTTAGTAGTGTTTTCTTTGATTACCCTTTGACGATGCAAAATCATGTACTGAAATAGGAAAGCATCAACTTTTCCAAGCTGACATTAACTGAAAAGATTGAAAGCAAAACATGGGGCAGACCTATACCAGTATTATCCATTCAACAGAATAGTAAACGCAGGAATAAAGAATATGCATGCCAGTTTAACACCAGGGTTTATCAGTGGTTCTGTGGTTGTGAAGAGGCAAATGCATTAGCTTGCATTCCATGCTTATTATTTGATGGAGACTCGTCATGGACGAAAAATGGAGTGGCTAACTTAAGACTTTTGCCACAGAAAAAAAGGAAACATGAGCAGTCAGCCAAACACATGAATAACGTGTTTGATTTATCGTTACTGGGTGAAGTGAACACTGCAGAACAAATTGACAAACCATACAAGCTGTCCGTAGCAAAACACAGTGAACAGGTTAGAAAAAACAGAGATATGTAATTTAAAATCATAAACTGTGTAAAATTTTGTGGAAACTTTGAACTCTGTCTTAGAGGGTGGGATGAATGTACGAACCCCGACAATCTGGGAGTACTTCCTGAGTCAGTAGATTTTGCCTGTGAACTGGATTCTATTTTAGATGCGCATTTAAAGACTGCTATTGCTCTCAAAGGAACATCTTAGTCAATACAGAATGAACCTTTAGACAACAGATATTTTTAACAAAACACAGACGGTAATTGTTCTAAGGTATGAGCAACAAGGAAGGCCTGTTAAGGGATCCAGGGGATTTTTTTTTTTTTTACCCTATCAACACGACAGCAGAGGCCTTATCATGTGTTCCTTAAAGAGCTCCAGACTTTAACTGGTGAGTGTCCACACAAGCTCATTGCCCAAATTTACGATGGTGCAGTTGCTCTCAGTGGTGTCAGTAAAGGTGTGCAAACCAGAATAGAAGATGTGTATAGCAATGCCCATTTTATCAACTGTTATGCACACCAACTGAACTTGATTTTGGAAAAGGCAACATCACAGAGTACTGATGTTCTTCTTCTGAGACTCAGCTGTCTGAGGCAACTGACAGGAGACCCTTTTTTGTATCCTCCTACTTTCTCTATACTCATTTCAAAGCCAAAGGTGGCTGTTGTGTATATATACATAACAACTTACCTTGCTCTGGTCTTCCTGAACCCAATTCTTCTGAGTTCTCTACACTCTAGGTTCGGCTTTCCTGTCATTCTCTGACTAAATATATCTACGCTGTTTACTTATCTCCTAATTCTACTGACTATCAAAAATTCTTTGACTATCTTACTTCTACGATGGAACGCATTCTCTCCATTTCTCCTTTCTCTGAAATCTCCTTTCTAGGAGATTTCAATGTTTACCACCACCTTTGGCTCACCTCTCCTTTTACTGATCCACCTGGTGAACAAGCCTACACCTTTTCTATCCTCAGTGACTTAGAGCAGCTTGTACAGCACCCTACTTGTATCATTGACCGCCTTGGAGAGAGCTCAAACATACTCGACCTCTTCCTTACAACTAATCCTTCTGCTTACACTGTTAATCTTTTCTATTCGTTGGGCTCCTCCGATCACAACCTTATCACCTTAACCTGTCCTATCGCTCCGGTACAGCCTGTGGACCCTCCAAAGAAAAGTCGTCTGTGGCGCTTTGGAGCTGCGGATTGGGACGCCCTTAGGCAGTACTTCTTTGATTTTCCATGGAATGATTATTGCTTCCATGGCCGGTAGTCGTCTGAGTGTGCCTTGCACATTATGGAGGTTATTCTCTCGGGCATGGAAACATACATTGCTTTCTAATATCTTTTGACTAATGCAGGAAAGCCTTGGTTTAATCATGCTTGTTCTAATGCTGTCCAAAACAAGAAGAGGGCCTATAAAAGGTACCGGAGCCAACTCACCCCTGAATCACATCTTTCATATGTTTCTGCCTGGAACTGTGCTAAGTCTGTTTTTCGCTCTGCTAAAAATAATTTCATCTGAACTAAATGCTCTCAACCCTCCAATTCGAATTCCTCCTGCTCCTTCTGGCACCTTGCCAGAACCTTTCTAACAACTTTACCTCATCATCCTTCCCTCCTCTTTTCTATTCTGATGGCTCTGTAGCTATTTCTTCTACTGATAAAGCAGATCTGTTCACTCAGACTTTCTCCTCCAATTCCACCTTAGGCGATTCCGGTGCTGTTCCTCCATCACTTCCCCCCTCTGACTTCCTTATGGCTGACATTAAAATTTCTTTAGCTGATGTATTTTCTGCCATCACAGGCCTCAGTACTAATAAGGCATACGGGCCTGATGGAGTCCCTCCTGTTGTTCTCAAGAACTGTGCTTCTGTGCTTACATCTTGCCTAGGCAAACTCTTTCACCTATGTCTATCAACTTGTCCCTTTCCTTCTTGCTGAAAGTTTGCTCTCATTCAGCCAGTCCCAAAGAAGGGTAACCATTCCCAACCCTCTAACTATCGTCCCATTGCTTTAACATCCTGTATCTCAAAAGTTTTCGAGTCAATTCTTAATAGAAAAATTTTAAAGCATCTTTCCTATCACAACCTTCTTTCTGATCGTCAGTATGGGTTCCGTCAGGGATGCTCCACTGGCGATCTTCTCACCTACCTTTCAGACTCCTGGTCGTCCTTCTATCGGGACTTTTGCGAAAGCTTTGCTATTGCACTTGACATCTCAAAGGCTTTCGATCGAGTCTGGCATAAATCTTTAATTTCCAAATTGCCATCTTATGGTTTTTATCCTTCTATCTGTGCCTTCATCTCTAGCTTCCTTTCTGGTCGTTCTATAGTCGCTGTTGTAGACGGCCATCATTCTTCTCCTTGATCTGTTAACAGTGGTGTTCCTCAGGGCTCTGTCCTGTCACCAACTCTCTTCCTTTCATTCATCAATGACCTTCTAAGCTGTACATCTAACCCTATCCACTCATACTATGATGACTCCACCCTTCACCTTTCCATTCGGTTCACGCAACATCCATCTCAGCAGTTACTTCAACAAACAAGGGATGAGGCTATGGCACACCTAATGTCTGACTTGGCTTGTATCTCTGACTGGGGTAAAAATAATGGTGTTGTTTTTAATGCATCAAAGACTCAGTTTTTACACCTGTCAACCCGATAAAATCTTCCACATGTATACCCACTAATGTTTAATGATATTCAGCTTAATCCTGCATCATCCTTGAACATGCTTGGGGTTTCATTTACCCGGGACTTATCTTGGGAAGATCATATTACATCTCATGTAAAATCTGCTTCCAAGAGATTAGGTGTGCTAAGCCGACTCCATTCCTTCTTTACCCCTGCACATTTGCTGACTCTGTACAGGGGTTTTATCCGCCCCTGTGTGGAGTACAACTCTCATGTGTGGGGAGGCTCCCCACATACATCTCTTCTGAATAGGGCAGAGTCAGAGGCTTTTTGTCTCATTAACTCTCCTCCTCTTACCGACTCCCTTCAACCTCTGTCTCTTTGCCACACTGTTGCATCTTTATGTTTTTTCTATTGCTACTTCAATGGTCACTGTTCCTCTGAACTGTCTGCGTGCATTCTTCCACTTCTAAGACGGGCGCATAGCACCCGTCTAGCAGCAAACTCTCGTCCTTTTTCTGTTCAACTCTCTAATGCAAGAGTTAACCGTTGCTCCCAATCCTTCATTTACGCAACAGGTCAACTCTGGAACTGTCTCCCTCTGTCTGTGCTTCCTGCTAGCTATGATCTCCAGCCTTTCAAACGTAGTGTGTCCAGGCATCTTGAAATGATTGGATCTTGAATTTGTCTCTCTCTTGTATTTTGTTTTTCTCTTGGAAGGAACAATAATTGCAAGGTCACAGCCTTTGGTTCCTTCTTCCTCACATTTAAAAAAAAAATCAATAGCTTGTCTGGAATAGTAGCATTTTATTCTGAGTCTCCACAAGAATGGCTGCAATGGAAAATGATGTTGCCCATAGAATTCCGAGGCCATTTGCAACACATTGGAATTTCTAAAGCTGTACATGATATGAAAGATACAGTAATTGAATGTTGCACGACAGTGGAAGCATTAACTCAAGAGAGATTGGACCTGCAGTAGCAAAAGAATTCTGGATGATCATGAATTCGAATTTTGGTTATATATTTTCTCCAAAGTAATGCTTCATGTTGATATTGCGTTCTTTCAGCTTCAACCTAGAAATACTGATGCAACTAAGGCTAATGCCTCTTTAAATGCTTTTGATTCCACAGTTTAGAAGGGGATGATGTGATGCCACAGTGTCGCCTCTTGAGCAGAAGACAAGAAAATTTAATACAGATACAACAGCTGCTGCAGTGGACAATGAGATTCAGCTTTATTAATCATTAGGAAACAAGTAAGTTACTTTTAGTAAGTAGTTTTCCACTGCTTGCTGAAATTTTCCCTAGTAATGAACTTTGCACATGCAGTTGCAGCCTATCCCTTGCTTGAAAAAGACAAATTGAGAACTGAACTTTAGAGTACACAGGAGAAGATTTGTGTAAATCAGAGTCTCATAGACTTGTTGGAGATGATGAACTACAGTCATCTGCAGTCAACGTTCTCAAACACTGTCAAGTTGCTGATAATTTTAATACCAACTCCAGTGACAACAGCAGAAGCAGAAAGGTGCCTTTCAGCTCTGAAGAGAATTATATAATTTTTTGCACTACCATGGTGAATGATAGACTGCTTTAGCAATGATATCCACTGAAAATAAACTGATAACAGCAATGAAGGACTTTGAAGAAAAATTAATAAACCATTTTGTTACATCAAAGAGCCGACGCACTGGTTTTATTTTCAGAAAGATTATACTACCATTGCATCACCAGTTCACTACATCAGCCATCCCTACCATCCACCACCAATTATTCCCCACCATCCTTTATAGTGCTTCTACCACCAGTCACCATCACTTGTCTACTACCATGCCCTGGAAATCCGTGGACATCTCACATCAACTCATAACTAAGGTAGGTCAAATCTGTGTACCCTACTGTTGTGTAAAGTGTGCATACTTTGTTTTATGACGAACAGCCACTCCCGATCATGACTACAGCAGACAAACAGGTAGCACCTCCTGATGCGCTACAAATGATACAGAATGTTGTGGCTGTTCAAGTGAATAAACATGTTCAACAGCTAGATGTAGATGTATGTCTCATGTCTCATCATTTATCATGCAGCGTCTTCTGTAAATGCAATGAAAGTGAGAAAGAATGAGAAGAAAACGACCAACAAATGTTGAGAGAGAAAGGGAGTCATGACAGCGATGATGATGATGATGATGAAGCAAACAAAGATGAAGTTGAGCCATCAGAATCAAATTAAAGAAAATAATGTATATATGTTTTACGTAGTTCATGTTTTCGTATTCGTACTTTGTCATGTTCAATTATTATTTCTTTTACTATCATAGCTATGTATAGTCGCGGATATTCATATATCTTGAGCTTGTTTTCAGTGAGATGATTATATAAATATCTAGAAATATACTAAATATCTGCTAAAAAAAAAAAATGTGGTTTTAAAACAAAGTACTAAATTGAAATCTTTGACCTCCAAAACCTAGATTTAGAACCAAAAATTAACCTGTGTCATGTAAGGGACAAAATACAGAAATATCATTAATTGACAGCTATCCTGGATTCTGTATTAAAGATCTCTCTAAATATTAAACGGACAATGAAACTAACACTTACAGTGTAATCTTTGACTCCCAAAACCCAGGTGTAGAACCAATAATCAACTGTGTAAATTACAGGCTGAGTTACAAGTAGATTTATTATTCGTGACCATCTTGGACAGCATTTCTAATATCTGAAAATGCTCATTGATGACAGAGTTGCATCATCCAGATTTAAATTCAGCACTCTCAAGATGCCCTAAAACCGTCAAAAAAGAGCATCTACATCTGAATGCAAGGTCGAACCCCAGTTCCACTGGACTATATCTTCTCAAGTTCCTCCTCCTCTTCCATTTCACCTTCTTCCATCCTTTATCCTTCTCATTCTCTGCTCTCCTTATTATTTACCTTCTTCCATCCCTTTATCCTTCTCTAGCTTTCGAGTAGCAACCATGCAAAGACTGGCCTCAGCATCCCTAGCAATCAGTACCGGTTTTCAAAAATGCCCCCATAGTTCCCCATTGGCTCAATGGAATTGGATGAAAATTTTCAGTCTTATAGAGATTGACTAGTACTACAACTTTCTATGTACACCTATGTGCTTCATTCGCCAGGTCAGGGGTCAAAGGTCATCAGATGTGAAAACGATGAAAACAACTGAAATCAGAGCTATGCTCGCACAAAATGCAAAGGCTCCGAAGATTATTAAGCCATGGCCATGATTCTTTGGTGGCATGTTGTACTGCAGTAGCTCCATATATATATATATATATATATATATATATATATATATATATATATATATATATGACAGTGTCGAAACTCACTTCCAATCGCTTGCAGCACCAACTAGAAGTTTTACCTCTGGTGGGCCATTCTGCGAATTTCAAGTTCCCTAGTGGGTGTATGCAATCGAATGAAACTTTGCATGCCTTTATAGTCGTTAATGAGTACTACAAGTGAGCTTCATACGTACATGACCTATATCCACCATGTTAGGGGTCAGAGGCCATCAAGTGCAGAAAATATGACAAGCATTAAAATTATGACCTTGCTCATGTGAAATGCTAAGGCTCTGAGTGTTACTGAGCCAGGACCATGATTCTTGGCTGGAATGTTGCACTGGAGTTCCTCCAAATAGAAATGACTTTTAGTGTCGAAACTTACTTCCTGTCGCTGGCAGCGCACCTACACCTCAGGTGGGCCAAAAGCTTGGTCTGCTTAGAGCTGGCCATCCTTGCCTACCAGCTTGTGTATTTTTTCTTGCTACCTTCCGGTTCTTTTATTCAACTCTAATAATACCTCTTGCTGTGCTGGGAGAAATTAAGGCTATACATAACACCTCCTTTGTCCACATACACCCCCCCCCAAAAAAAAAAAAAAAAAAAATCAGCAGCACTGTTACTTTCAACGTGAGAATGTCAATAACACCTAATCCCTGCCATCCACGGACGACTATATTTAAACACAGAGGAACTTTATTAACTCCTATAACAAACCTTTCCCAGCTTAAAAGAATTGCCTGGTGCTGGCCCGAGTAAAATGAAAAGATGTTTCTGTTTTGAATAATAATAATAATTATAATAATAATAATAATAATAATAATAATAATAATAATAATAATAATGTCAACTAATAATAATAATAACTAACAATAATAAGATAGATGTGCAGCTTCTTCCTGCATATTCAAAGAAAACATGGAAACTGCATATTACCCAGTCCAGTGATATTGATCCTGATTTGAATTATTAAAAAAAAATATTACTGTTATATAAATGAAACCTGTGTCCCGATGTAAGAAGCAGCTTAATCGCAGTGGTGGCATATGTGAAGAGGTGACATCCAGAGGTATACTCACTGAGCAGTAGTAGTAGTAGTAGTAATAGTAGTAGTAGTAGTAGCAGTAGTAGTAGTAGTAGTAGTAGTAGTAGTAGTAGTAGTAGTAGTAGTTGTAGCAGTAGTTGATGTTGTTATTGTTGTTGTAGCAGTAGTTAGTAAATGAGGGCCCATTCTACGTGTACTAAGATAGCAGTGCAATATCTACCCTCCTTCCCCTTTTCTATATCCTTAACAAGTTGGAGGGGAATTGCTCTCCTAAAAATAAGTGTAGAAAATTTTTTAGACTAGAAGATATTATCAAGGAACAAGACGACCTGACTTGAGAAATTTCGGTGAAATTCATGTGCTCACTTTCCCGTATTTCTGATCAGTTCAATTTTGGGGAGGGGGTCTGACCCCTAAAACATCACTGGAGGGACGGGGATCATGATCTATAATTATCGCATTACGGATGAAAGTCCATTTTACAAAATGTATTAAGACATCAAAGCAATAGCTGCCTTCCTTTCACTTTTTCTGATAATGTTTGTTTTTTTGGTTTGGCTGTCCCCCTCCAAATAAAAATCATTAATGGAATATTGTATATACAGGAAGACTTTCGGAGTAACCAGACCAGTTCACCTAGAACGTTTCATTGTAATACATCAAATAGCCTAGAAGGTAAAGCACACACACACACACACACACACACACACACACACACACACACACACACACACACACACACACACACACACACACAGAGGCTAAATCTTGTGGAAATGTTTTAGGTGAGGTGCCGAATATGATACCATCCTGTTTCGCAAACTCGATAATAATAATAATAATAATAATGATAATAATAATAATAATAATAATAATAATAATAATATAACATGATGACAGATGTTATTTTAGAATGATTAAGATAGAGGGATGAATAAAATGCAGAAATAAGCAAAATACATAGGAACAAGAAAGCATATAGGATGAGGGGAGATTCAGTGTTCTGTACCCATTACTATATTCCACACAGTTCTCCCGAAACGTTTGTAGCCGGTGGAATGTAGTACTGAGTAATGAACACTGAATCTCCTTCCATCCCATATGCTCTCTCTCTTTTTTTTTTTTTTTTCACCTCTTGGTTCTGCACTTTTTCATCCCTACGTCTTAACAATAATTTTAAAATGTTTTTTCATCCTTTCTAGTTTATGATTTTAAATGGAAACCACCTCCCAAATGCATATACATTATGCAATGCTAGTACATCAACCCGCGCCTCGTTACCCCTCTCCCCCCCAGGTGCCACCCTCCACCCTCCTGTGTCCCCTCAGGGATCTGTTCCTGCTTTGACAATTTTTCCCCCTTAGACAGTTTTCCACCTCATGGACATTCTCCTTGGACTGTTTTCCCTAATGGACCAATTTTACTCAGAGCCGTTTTCCCCAGTGACCTATTTCATCCATGGACCCACTTCCCATTTCACCCTATTATCCCCACTGACCTATTTTCCCTTTGGGCATATTTTCCCCATGGACCAATTTTCTCCATACGCCTGTTTTCTCCAACAACCAATTTCACTCATGGACCTATTTCCCCATTTCAACCTATGTTTCCCCACTAAGCTATTTACACCATAGCTATATTCGTATTTTCCACCATGAACCTATTTTTCCATTATATTTTCCCCACCATGGACCAATGTTCCACCACGAACCTCAATTACCTCCACTAGTTTTATGTGGAATGGGGGAACACGAATCCGTGGAGTTTTGCAAGTATAAGAAAATCCCAAGTGCTATAGAAGGTTTCTAAGCTAAATATCGCACTGTTGCTTGTATGCTGCTCTAAATATATACCAAACATACCCTATTGTTAGTAAGCGTTTTTGCCGCGTAACACACTCGTGAACCATTTTTTGTTTTCGAGTTACGACTGATGAAGAAAGAACGAAACAAGGGAGAAAAGGAGACTAACAAACATCATAATTTTATTACTCGTGTTCGCGACTCTTACGACAGTTAGCGATATTCAGCCAGTAGCTAGTTTGTGTGCATAAAGCTGGGCGTCACAAGCGTTATAGTACTTGAGCACCTATGCCTTATGTACTTGACGTTACTGGAACCTAGGCCATCCCTACACAGTAAGTTGTACTGCATTTACTGCTACTGCAACTAGTACTAACAATAATTACATATTCTTATTGAGTAACATGAATAACGAAACTTCGTCTAAACTACTTAAATTATCCAAGGTATGTTTAATATAAAAAAAGATCTGAAGACCCAATGATAACTTCTTGGGTAATATCAACAGGCTCTGAAGACTGTGTCGAGGAACGCATGTGTAAATTTTACGCTTGTCTCAATAACTGGCTAACTGTATGCTTAACTGTGATTTTACTCCTTTCAGATTATAAGAATGACGACAACTATATATTTGGAAAGTTGCAGCTTTAAAGCTTTTGTGATTTCCTTTAAAACGTGTTGCAAAGATAAACTGAACAGATTTTAATTCGGTACTTTCCACGAGGCTATATGACAAAGAAGTAAGCCATAATTATTCAGCAAACATTTTCATCACAGGATTTTCAACCAAAGAGCTGCGTCTCAATTCCTTTCTGAGATATTTTTGTTTTAAATATGCAGTTTTAAGAATAAAAATGAGTATATCGCCTTCAACAGTAGGTCAAGGTCATTTATATTTGGCACAAGGATCTGAGTTACCTTAGGGTACCTTCATGTATAAGGAAAAGAATAGTGCAAAGAAGCCAATTATCAATACTGAAAAAATAAAAATCTTCATCACTTACATGGCGTAGCTTAATGATGATAATGATAATAATAATAATAATAATAATAATAATAATCTATCTATCTATTGCCAGACACCTCAATCCCGTTCGGGGTGGCCACAAACAAATCGCCTCCATGTCGCCCTGTCCCCCGCCATTTCACTGCCCCGCTCCCAACTCACATAATAATAATAATAATAATAATAATAAACAGCCGTGGCTCAGTGGGTTAGAGCGCTCCGCTCTGACTGAAGGATCGGATGATCGAATCCACCCAAGGGTCATTGGTAGACATCAGGAAGGGTATCCGGTCATAAAATGCTACATACTCCAGTCCAAAAGTCCTCTACCCAGGGGCAACGCAGTAGCAGCCGTGGCTCAGTGGGTTGGAGCGCTCCGCTCTGACCAAAGGGTCGGAGGATCGAATCCACCCAGGGGTCATTGGTAGACATCAGGAAGGGCATCCGGTCATAAAATGCTACATGCTCCAGTCCAAAAGTCCTCTACCCAGGGGCAACGCCTTAGCCCTTCGGGGATACCAGGCATAAAATCAAACCAATCCAACAACAACAATAATAATAATAATAATGATAATGGTGATGATGATGATGATGATGCATGTAAGGGAAGAAGATAGTGTTGAAATACGTAGTTGACTGCTTCTTAGCCTCTCACTAGATGTAAATGTATTTTTCCCTCTTTATCAAGTGTGTTGGAAGGGGATGCTTTCATGCAGTGGTACCGATACTGACCGTCATTTCTGTCGCCGTCATACAAACGTTCCTCAACTTCTTCCCTATCCCTCAAAGGGGCTTGATAAAGTGCTGGAGATGACAGTTTCAGCCTGCAGTCCATTGGGTTATTGCTTTAGAAGAACTTGGGGATACAACAGCTATTACTGCTACTAATCCATTACTATTATTAACCTGACTACAAATGGTTGAATTGGATGAATGCTGGCGCTATAATATTCTGTGACATAGCCATGTTACTTCAGTATTCAAATAACCCCGAAGCACCTAGAGCACCGAATGAAACAATAAGTGGAAAAAACAGTGGTAAAAAGAAGATAAGCTACTGATAAAGCAGATCTCTTCGCTCAGACTTTCTCCTCCAACTCCACCTTAGACGATTCCGGTGCTGTTCCTCCCTTACTTCCCCCCTCTGACTTCCTCATGGCTAACATTAAAATTTCTTCAGCTGATGTATTTTCTGCCATTGCTGGCCTCAGTACTAATAAGGCATATGGGCCTGATGGAGTCCCTCCTGTTGTTCTCAAGAACTGTGCTTCTGTGCTTACTCCCTGCCTAGGCAAACTCTTTCGCCTTTGTCTGTCAACTTGTACCTTTCCTTCTTGCTGGAAGTATGCTCTCATTCAGCCAGTCCCAAAGAAGGGTGACCATTCCCAACCCTCTCACTATCGTCCAATTGCTTTAACATCCTGTATCTCAAATGTTTTCGAGTCAATTCTTAATAGAAAAATTTTAAAGCATCTTTCCTATCACAACCTTCTTTCTGATCGTCAGTATGGGTTCCGTCAGGGACGCTCCACAGGCGATCTTCTCACCTACCTTTCAGACTCCTGGTCATCCTCCTTTCGGGTCTTTGGCGAAAGCTTTGCCATTGCACTTGACATCTTAAAGGCTTTCGATCGAGTCTGGCATAAATCTTTAATTTCCAAACTGCCCTCTTACGGTTTCTATCCTTCTATCTGTGCCTTCATCTCTAGCTTCCTTTCTGGTCAGTCTATAGCCGCTGTTGTAGACGGCTATCGTTCTTCTCCTAGATCTATTAACAGTGGTGTTCCTCAGGGCTCTGTCCTATCACCAACTCTCTTCCTTTTATTCATCAATGACCTTCTAAGCTGTACATCTAACCCTATCCACTCATACGCTGATGACTCCACTCTTCACCTTTCCATTCGATTCCCACAACGTCCATCTCAGCAGTTACTTCAACAGGCAAGGGATGAGGCTATGGCACACCTAATGTCTGACCTGGCTCGTATCTCTGACTGGAGTAAAAATAATCTGGTTGTTTTTAATGCATCAAAGACTCAGTTTTTGCACCTATCAACCCGACAAAATCTTCCACAGGTATACGCACTTATGTATTAATTAATAATACTCAACTTAATCCTGCATCATCGTTGAACATGCTTGGGGTTTCATTTGCTTGGAACTTGTCTTGGAAAGATCATATTACATCTCTTGTAAAATCTGCTTCCAAGCGATTGGGTGTGCTAAGCCGACTCCGTTCCTTCTTTACCCCTGCACAATTGTTGACTCTATACAGGGGTTTTATCCGCCCCTGTGTGGAGTACAACTCTCATGTATGAGAGGGCTCCCCACATACAGCTCCTCTCAATAGGGTGGAGTCAAAGGCTTTTCGTCTCATTAACTCTCCCACTCTTACTGACTCCCTTCAACCTCTGTTTCTTCGCCGCAGTGTTGCATCTTTATCTCTTTTCTATCACTACTTCAATGGTCACTGTTCCTCTGAACTATCTGCATGCACTCCTCCACTTCTACAACGGGTGCGTAGCACCCGTCTAGCAGCAAACTCTCACCCCTTTTCTGTCCAACTCTCTAATGCAAGGGTCAACCGTTACTCCCAGTCCTTCATTTATGCAACAGGTCACCTCTGGAACTGTCTCCCTCTGTCTGTATTTCCTGCTTCCTATGATCTCCAGTCTTTCAAACGCAGTGTGTCCAGGCATCTCGAAATGAATGGATCTTGAATTTGGCTCTCTCTTGTATTTTGTTTTTCTCTTGGAGGGAACAGTATTGCAGGCTCATTGCCTTTGGTTCCTTCTTCTTCACATAAAAAAAAAAAAAAAGACTCGAGAAAAGAAAGCACAGAGAAGGTGAAAGTGGAACGATCAATTCTGACTCTGAAAAGTGTCCAGGCAAGCTCTGAAGGTGCTGACATTAGGGGCACTGCATACGTCATCTGACAAAGAATTTCACATGTCAACCATACGAGGAAGAAAACAGCTTTAGAACCGGGTAGTACGGCATCCATCAGCCGTAATGCTTGCCAGTGGCGGTCTGAAGGAAATCTTGAAGACCCTGAAGGGATATATGCATCGGGATGCCGATCCTGCAGTGGATGAGTTGAATTCAACCTTATCTTACACAGCATACACAGAGAACTAACAGTGCCATGATGTTCAGGAATTCAGAGTACTCTACATTACCTCCACACAGGAAGGGTGCTGTTCGTGAAAACTCTGTCACTATTTTCGTTTTCCTGTTTAAATTATCCGTAGTTTTCTTAAGCATTTTGTAAAATACTAGCAGTCCTTACTTTATAGGTTATATATTTATTATAGTGAATTATTAGTGTTACCAGTGATTTCATAAAATCCCAACTTAGTTCGTGAAAGGAGTGTGAACTGGGATGGGATAATTTAGGCTAGGATAATTTAAGCTGAGACTCGGTTAAACTGTGATAATCTAGGTTCAACTTAAGTTAGGTTCAGCAGGGTTAGGTTAGATTTGGTTAATTTAGATGAAAGCTTAACTTTACTTAGTGTTCATTGAAATTAACCTGACCTAACCTAACCTAACAACCTACCATAATCTAAACTATATATATATATATATATATATATATATATATATATATATATATATATATGCAACTAAGCACAGGAGAAATGAAAGGAGCGACACTGAATATTTTCGTATATTACATCTTCAGACACAGTGAGACAGAAATGTAAAGGGTAGAGGTCTTTTATGCACACCCGCAGCAGGTAGTGGCACACAGAACAATGGATGACCTGATTTTTTACCTGCGACTTAACTTATGGTCACCTGCAGCAGGGAGTGGAACACAACAAAGGATGACCGGAATCTAAAAATGCACGTGACAAAGGAGGAGGGAGTAGGAGGGGAGGAGGGGAAGGGGATAAATACTGCTGCTTAACTTAAGACCTAGAGGATTAATGCTTGGTGTGTCCCACACAGGTGTGACTACACCACCAGGAGATGACAGGGAACAATCACGTGTTAGTCTGGGGGATACTGCTTTAAAATTGATTCAGTTAACAATTTATCACACTTAAAATGACCATAGCTCATGTTTACATTCTTATCATATGTGCCAGAAATTAGACAAGATTCTATTACATTTCTTTCATTTAAGCTTTTTGATCTTGCTAGAATCTTGGAGCCTGTCCAGTCAATATGGTGATCACTGGATGCTTTGTGCTGAAATAAACCACTACTCTGTTGGGCTGTCCTTACACTGTATTTATGTTGTGAGATTCTAGTTTCCAAATCTTTTCCAGATTGTCGTATGTAAAATTTGTTACAGCTTTTACACGGGATTTTGTAAACAACGCCTGAATTACTGAAAGGGCTGTTCTTGATGATTTTTTTTTTTTTTTTTTTTTAATGGTGTTCTCATATTTGAATACTACTTGTACATTGAGTTTCCTCAGTATGTGAACAACATCAAGAAAATTTTCATGGAAGGGGAGGACAAGAAAAATCATAAATAAAATAAACGAAAACCAGTAACTCTTAGCAAACAATCCAGTAGTAATTGAAATCAAAACCGTTTGAATTAATAGCACAAGACCCGTTGACAAAGGATGAATTAAACGCATAAAAATCAAAGAAAACAAAATAATAAAAGGAAGACCATACATTATCACTCCAATCTCTTGGTGTTTCAAGAAAAAAATTTCATTACTGGTTTACAAGACCAGAGTTTTTATTTAAACTATTAAAACTAATGTTAACTTTAAATAACTTGTTCTTATTTATTGCATTCACTATAATTTTCAGGGGACTGTGAGCTTTCGCTTCAAACCGAAAACATTTATTAAATACTCTCCTAAGATTAGAATTCATTATACTTGGAATCTTCTTCTTAATATCTAACTGTCTTTCCTCAATCGGAAACGAATTATTTTTCTCTCTCTTTTTCTTAGTCCTAGCAGCCTGCGAAGACGCCCTAGGTCTAGCTCTGCTAGTCTCCATCGTTCGCTCCCACGGAAATGACTACTTCAGAACCTTTAATAGATTAGAATGCTAAAATATTTATTCATACTTCTTATATTAATGACATTCGTAAAGGACTGGTCTCTGATTCAAACAGGAATCCTAGCTGTATCGTTTTTATTCGCCATTTTATACAATCACGACTTTTTCATATATAACCTAGGATTTAGACTAGGCACAGACTACTTAAGCTACATTTTAATCCTACTAAGCATTTGAATTATAGCACTCATTGTTATATCCAGAGTAAAAATTACATTCACCTCAAACTTTCCCAGACTATTTCTATTAGTCAATTTAGCTCTATTAATTTTCCTAGTATTAACTTTTAGATCTATAAACTACCTACTATTTTATATTACCTTCGAAGCTTCCCTAATCCCGACTCTAATCCTAATCTTAGGCTGAGGATATCAACCAGAACGAATCCAAGCAGGAGTTTATATACTATTCTACACCCTATTTGCATCCCTACCACTCCTAGCCTCCTTGCTTTACATCTGTAAAACAAACGGGACACTCACCATCGGAGCTCTCTACCAAAGAATCAACCTAAGAATACTATCCCTTATTTGATTCGTCTCCTCTATTATAGCCTTTATCGTGAAACTACCTATAAACTTATTTCACCTTTGACTACCCAAGGCACATGTTGAAGCTCCAGTAGCAGGATCAATAATCCTAGCCGGAGTTTTACTAAAACTAGGAGGTTATGGCCTAATCCGAATCCTATCTTTATTTACCGAAATAAATAAGAACTTAAGATGGCTATGAGTTAGATTAAGAATTCTAGGAGGGTTCTTCGTTAGTATTATCTGTCTACGACAAGTAGACATAAAATCACTCATCGCTTACTCTTCTGTAGCCCACATAAGATTAGTACTTTGTGGGCTTTTAACCTTTGGATGATGAGGAATAAACGGAGCTGTTGTAGTAATAGTAGGTCATGGTCTATGTTCTTCAGGGCTATTCTGCCTTGCAAACATAGTATATGAATGAATCCGAAGACGAAGCCTTCTAATTAATAAAGGCCTATTAAATTTTATGCCAAGGATAGCACTATGATGATTCTTACTGAGAATCAGTAATATGGCCGCGCCTCCTTCCATTAATTTCTATCTATCTATCTATCTATAGCCCGACGCCCTAATCCCGCAAAGGGTGGCCGCAGACAAAACGCCTCCAAGTCACTCTGTCACCCACCATTTGACTCCCCTCCCCCCAACTCACCCCCCCCTCCCTCATATACCTCTCAACTCCATCCCTCCACCTCATCCTCGGTCTACCCCTCCCTCTCCCTCCCTCCACCTCACCTACATACACCCTCTTAGTCAGTCTTTCATTCTCCATCCTCTCCACATGTCCAAACCACCTCAGTGTATTTCTCCTAATCTTTTCAACCACATCCACATCTACCCCACAACGTTCCTTCACTTCTTCATTTGTCAACCTGTCCCTCCATGTCACTCCACATGCTCCTCTCAAGTAACTCATTTCCACTGCTCTCACTCTTGACTTGTTCCCCTCTTGCAAGGTCCACGCCTCGCTTCCATACGTCAGGGTAGGGATCACAATACCATCATGCAGTGACTTCTTAACTTCCATACTCACCTCCCTATTTCTCATCACTGCTTTCAGTGTGCCAACAACCTTCCTTCCCTGCTGTACCCTTTCACGTACTTCATCCCCCAAAGTTCCATCCTTACTCATCACACTACCCAAGTACTTGAATGCACTCACATTCTCCATATCCTCACCATCCAACCTCACTGCACACTCTGTGACTTCATTCCTCTCAAACACCATAACTTTACTTTTGTTTACATTAACTTTCAGCTTCCTCCTCCTACACACTGTCCCAAATTCATTCACCAAACCTTGCAACTCCCATTCATCTTCACTCAACAATACTGTATCATCAGCAAACAGCAACACCGGAAGCTTCCAAATCTCACCCTCATTCATTAAGGCCACCCCCACATCCACTGCCCTACCTTGTACCTCCTTTACGACCCCATCCATATATATATTAAACAGCCAAGGAGACATTACACACCCCTGTTTCAGTCCCACATTGAGATCAAAGAACTCACTCAGCTCACCATCCACTCGCACCGTAGCCCTAGCTCCCTCGTACATACTCTTCACAGCACTCAACAATTTCCCCTCCACTCCATATATTCTTAATACCTTCCACATACCTTTCCTATCTATTCTGTCATAAGCTTTCTCCAAGTCCATGAAGGCAGCGTACACTTTCCTTCCCTTCTCTAGATACTTCTCCACTAAACATCTTAGAACAAATATCTGATCTACACACCCTTTTCCCTTCCTAAATCCCCCTTGTTCTTCTCCAACTAGCTCCTCTGTCATATGCCTAACCCTATCAATGAGTATTCTACCATATATTTTACCAGTCACACTAAGAAGGCAAATACCCCTATGGTTACCACATACTTCTCTCTCCCCTTTTCCTTTGTACAGAGGAACAATTATACCTGATCTCCAGTCCTCTGGAACCCTTCCCTCTTCCCAAGCCAATCTACACAACTTCCATATCCACTCCACAACAATCTCACCCCCATACCTAAGCATTTCACCACACACTCCATCAATTCCTGGGGCCTTTCCCAGCTTAATCTTCTTCATCGCTTCCACTACTTCCGACCTACTGATCTCTTCCTCCCTCCTCTCATCTCTTCTTCTCCCAGCCATTCCCCAACCACTTATACTCACACTGCTCTCACTCTCTACATTCAACAAATCCTCAAAGTGCTCCTTCCATCTCCTCAATTTCTCTCTCTTCTCCACCAACAATCTATTATTCCTATCTTTCACTCCCCTACTATTTCCCCTTTCACACTGCCTTACTTTCTTTACCTCCTTCCAAAACAATTTCTTACTCTCCCTCCATTTCACACTCAGATTCCTCCCAAACTCTTCATCCACTTTCTTCTTACTCTCCTTCACCAGTCTCTTAACCTCCCTTCTCCTGCTCACATATACCTCTCTCTTCTCTCTCTCATCTTCTCCCCTACCTCTACTCGCCAACCATTCACCATATGCCTTCTTCTTTTGTTCCACAGCTCGTTTCACCTCATCATTCCACCATGCTGTCCCTTGCACACCCTTGCATCTCCTCCTCACTCCACAAACCGCCTCACACGCTGTGCTTATCTCTTCCGTGAATATCTTACATACGTCTTCCACCCCTTCCATCTGCTCTAGCTCATACCTTCCCAATCTTTCTTCCACTATGCTCTTATACTCTGTCCTCTTCTCACTATCTTGCAATTTCTCCACTCTTCTCACAGGAGCTGCTTCCTCCTGTCTTCCCCTTCGCCTCCTCAACCACTTTCTTTGCAGCTCTACCTTGGCCATCACTAAGTGATGGTCCGAGACTCCATTCCCCCACCCTCTCCACACCCTTGCATCCAACACTTGTCTTCTCATTCGCTCATCCACACACACGTAGTCTATCATTGCCTTTCGTTCAACAAGTTCACCATCCATCCTCCTCATTACTCTCCATGTATACCGGTGGATCATCTTATGACGAAAGTAGGTGTTGGCTATTGTCAACCCCTTACCAGCACAGATGTCCACCAAAGCACTACCATTCCCATCTACTTCCGCTGGCACACCCCACTGACCAACCACTCCATCCACTCGTACATTCCCGACTTTGCCATTCATGTCTCCAATCAACAGCACTCTCTCGCTCCTCTCAAACTTGTCCATACATGCTTCTACTCTCGCCCAAAACTCATCTTTCACTCTTGCCACTCGATCCTCTGTTGGAGCATATACACATACAATCGCCCATGCTTGTATACCTACTTTCATCCTCACCCATACAATCCTTGCACCCACTGTTCCATACTCTCTTATATTCTCCTTCCACTTCTTGCTTATCATCAGACATACTCCCTCTCTTGCCCTCTCATTCTCACTGACTCCCGCACATATACCTACACCGTATTCCCATTCTCTCATCCTTTCACCTTCCCATTTAGTTTCAGTCAATCCACATATATCCACTTTTGCATCCTCAAGCACCTGGACAATCTCTCTCTCTTTCACTTCATCATTCACTCCTCTCACATTCCACGTTCCTACTCTCAGAATGTCCTTTGTCCGTTCCTTAGTCGTCAACGTATGGTCCGTCCGGGTCCGAGGCGCTTTATTTGCTTTTTAGTTAGTTCTTTTTACGGGGTGGGGCACTAACCCACCACCAACCCTTTTAGTCGCCTCGTACGACAAGCAGGGATACTGGGGGAGTATTCTTGAAACCCCCCTACCCCCAGATGAAACAAATTAACTGCCCTAAGAATTAGATTGCTATCTTTTTTCAGAGCAGCTTATACTCTTTATCTTTATTCACTCAGACAACACGGTGTATTCTCTAGGTCTCTATACTCCTGTTGCTCAGGAAAAGTACGAGAATACTTAGTTCTAAGACTTCATTGAATTCCCCTAAATATCTTAATTCTAAAAAGGAACCTGATTATACCTAACATCTAATCAAACCTTTACCACCTCTTTATATTTTAACTATGTTACAACTCAGCTCGTTCGGGTAGTTTATTACTAAAACGTTAGTTTGTGGCGCTAAAAAAATAAAAATCTTATCCTGAACCATGATTTGAAAAATTTCAATACACCTAACAAGAATAGTTTTCCTAATATTTTTCTCTCTAATCTCATTATTCATATCCCTCCTATGCTTATTCGACAAAACATGCTATGTTATTGAATGAGAAATTCTAAGAATCAACTCATCCTCTATCGTTGCTACATACATTTTCGACTGAATATCTCTAATATTCATAGGATTCGTTATATTTATCTCAGCAATAGTACTTTTTTATAGAGGAAGATACATAGAAGGAGACCCCAACATAAACCGATTTATATACTTAGTTTTAGCTTTCGTTCTATCAATAATCTTTTTAATCATCAGCCCTAATTTAATTAGAATTCTTTTAGGATGAGACGGCTTAGGATTAGTATCCTATGCACTAGTAATTTACTATCAAAACGAGAAATCCGCAAACGCCGGAATACTAACCGTTCTGTCCAATCGAGTCGGAGACGTGGCAATTCTCTTAAGAATTGCCTTAATATTCGTTGAAGGAGGCTGAAATTTCATTTTCCACGTATTTTACCTGGATGACAACTTCACACTATTAATAAAAAGACTTATTATTATAGCAGCAATAACTAAAAGAGCTCAAATTCCATTCTCCGCTTGGCTACCCGCTGCTATGGCAGCCCCAACACCAGTATCAGCTTTAGTTCACTCCTCAACCCTTGTTACGGCTGGAGTCTACCTCCTCATCCGATTTAGGCCCGCATTATCAGAAACAACTTTACCAACCCTACTGCTATTTAGATCTCTAACAATATTTATATCAGGTCTAGGAGCTAATTTCGAATACGACTTAAAAAAAATTATTGCCCTATCAACCCTCAGCCAACTAGGAGTAATATTAAGGATCCTAGCCCTAGGGTTTAAAGACCTCGCATTCTTCCATCTTCTTACCCATGCACTGTTCAAAGTTCTTTTATTCATATGCGCCGGAGCTATAATTCATAATGTAAAAGAATACCAAGATATTCGACTAATAGGAAGACTAGTAACCTCCATGCCCCTAACCTGTATATGCATAAACCTAGCAAATCTAGCATTATGTGGAACCCCATTTCTAGCAGGATTTTACTCAAAAGACCTTATCCTAGAAATCGCCTTTATAAGGTGAATCAATACTGTAATTTTATTTCTCTATATCTTCGCAACCATATTAACAGTATGTTACACCTTCCGCCTAATTTTTTACTCTATAACCGGAGAATTTAACTTAGCTAGATTCAGAAACATTAACGACTCATCCTCCATCATAACTTCACCTATACTAGCTCTTAGAAGAGGAGCAATTCTTAGAGGAGCACTATTATCTTGGCTAATCTTTCCAGAATCCTACATTATTTGCCTTTCTCCCCTCATAAAAAACCTAGTACTAACAATCAGAATCCTCGGAGGACTAATAGGTTATCTGCTCAATATTATAAACGTAAACTTTAAATTAAACTCACTCAATCTCTATCCTTTAGTAGTATTTTCAGGTTCTATATGATTCCTACCGTTCCTATCCACCTTCAACCTATCCAAATCTAGCCTTAGTCTAGGCCAAAACTACTCCAAAATAATCGATAAGGGGTGATCCGAAATCAGAGGAGGCCAAGGAATCTTCCAAACATTAATAAACTCGTCCAAACTACATCAAATAATTAGTGATAGAAACTTTAAATCTTTGATAAAAATCTTCCTTATTTTAACCCTTATACTCTCATTCTTTAATATTTACTTTTATAATTTATTTGTAGAATATCGCGTTGAATGTTCTGGCGATCTGGCTTAGTTTTCCCTTCAAGGAATCGTTTCTTGGCTGTATTGTGGCACTGAGTTAGTATGCATTGTGGATATTTTAGCTTCTTTCCAATACTCTGAATCATTTTTAGTTCATCATCTAAAAATTCTGGGTCTGAAATTCTATATGCTCTTAGGTACATGGATATGAACACAGATCTTTTTACATTAATATGATGGTTTGAATAGTAATGAACATATGACATAATATTTGTAGGTTTTCTGTATACCTTAGTCTTCAAAACATTTTGGTCCCTGATAACTTTTACATCCAAAAATGGCAATTCGTTATCCATTTCCATCTCATGAGTAAACTTAATCGATGGAACTAACGAATTTAATTGCAGGAGAAATTCATCAATGGGAAGACTGTTAGGCCAGAAGCACAGGATATCATCAACGTATCGGAGCCAAACTATATTTTGCTCCTTTATGGAGGTCAGTAAATCTTTCTCAAAGTATTCCATGTAAATATTTGCCAGAACTGGGGACAGGGGATTACCCATGGCCATACCAAATTTTTGTGTGTAAAATTTACCTTCAGAGGTAAAAGAGGAGTTCACAATGCACAATTTAATTAGCTTGATAATGTTATCAGAGGGAATACCATCAATGTTACTACCCAGAATGCTTGGCAGGAAAGTTAAAACATCAACAGGGACATTTGTGAATAATGATTTAACATCAAAGCTGACTAATTTGTAGGGGTACATGACATTTAGAGATTTTATCTTTCTTACCAAATCCTCATTGTTTTGTACAAATGAATCAGAGATAGTGCCTACAACAGGGGACAACAGTGTTACAAGCCACTTGGAGAGCTTGTATGTCGTAGAGCCTACAGAGCTTACAATTGGCCTGACGGGGTTGTTTGGTTTGTAAGTTTTAATCAAGCTATACATATATGGTGCAGATGGATTTTGCACAGAGAACTGTTTGATCAAGTTATCCCTTCCTCTTAGCAAAGTCTTGATTTCTTTATGGAATTTTCTACTTTGTTTTTTAGTTGGATCACTTTTTTAGTTCACTGTAGGTGTTGGTGTCACGCAACAGTTCACTCACTTTTTCCTTGTACTCACATTTGTTCATGACTACTACAGTGCTACTTTTATCAGCTGTAGTTATATGCAGGGCGTCATCTTTATTCAATTTGTCCAAGGCATTCACAAATCTTTTAGGAGCAGAGTTGTTATTTTTCTTAAACATTGCCCCATATAAAATGCCACGAATAATCTCACTTTCACTTGATTGTTTTTCCATTTGAAACAAGGACTTTCCAGCCTGCACTGGGTTTATCTTCTTGCCATAAGAAAACGATAAACCATAACCCAGGGCACATAAGGTATCCCGATCTAATTCTTTAGATGACAGGTTTATGACGCAATCTGGATTCATATGTATGTTCCAATAGCTGTTTTCAATCAGTCCTTTTAATTTATGTTCATGTTTACGTTTCACATTAATAGTTTCCTTGGTGAGAACTTGATAACAGTGAGAGAAAACTATGTGTTGATTTTCCAGCGTTAGTATTTTTCTAATACACTGTTTCTTGGTGTCCGAAATTTTAAATTTGCTGTTTGTTTCTTCTCGGGTTTTGGCAATGGATCTTGTCAGGGTAAGCTTCTCGTAATCTCCAAATGGCTGTTCGTCCACATTGATGAGTCCATCCGGCAGAAGAGACTTAGGTATTACTTGCTCCTCTAGACACCTCTTCCTTTCAGTAATTCAGGCGTTGTTTACAAAATCCCGTGCAAAAGCTGTAACAAATTTTACATAGGACAATCTGGAAAAGATTTGGAAACTAGAATCTCACAACATAAATACAGTGTAAGGACAGCCCAACAGAGTAGTGGTTTATTTCAGCACAAAGCATCCAGTGATCACCATATTGACTGGACAGGCTCCAAGATTCTAGCAAGATCAAAAAGCTTAGATGAAAGAAATGTAATAGAATCTTGTCTAATTTCTGGCACATATGATAAGAATGTAAACATGAGCTATGGTCATTTTAAGTGTGATAAATTGTTAACTGAATTAATTTTAAAGCAGTATCCCCCAGACTAACACGTGATTGTTCCCTGTCATCTCCTGGTGGTGTAGTCACACCTGTGTGGGACACACCAAACATTAATCCTCTAGGTCTTAAGTTAAGCAGGGGAATTTATCCCCTCCTCCCTCCCACCTTCCCCCTTCCCCTCCTCCCCTCCCCCTTCCCCCTCCTTCCCACTCCCCTTTCCTCCCCTCCTACTCCCTCCTCCTTTGTCACGTGCATTTTTAGATTCAAGTCATCCTTTGTTGTGTTCCACTCCCTGCTGCAGGTGACCATAAGTTAAGTCGCAGGTAAAAAATCAGGTCATCCATTGTTCTGTGCGCCACTACCTGCTGCGGGTGTGCATAAAAGGCCTCTACCCTTTACGTTTGTCTCACTCTGTCTGAAGATGTAATATACGAAAATATTCAGTGTCGCTCCTTTCATTTCTCCTGTGGTTAGTTTGCATATATATATTCACGGTGAAGTGAAGTCTCTGCATATATATATATATATATATATATATATATATATATATATATATATATGTGTGTGTGTGTGTGTGTGTGTGTGTTTTGGAACCGTGTTCAATCGTAAAGTTTCGAGACTTAAAACGGTTGGAGACAGTATAAAACACTTTTAATTTATGTAAAGATTTTGTAATGAAGAAAAGAAAGGGTCTTCAGACAGGGTAAGGCGTTATAGTGTGATGAATTTGAATAATTGTCAAAGGATTTTGCTATGTAAGGAAATGGATACATTGTAAATGGTTTCGAGACAGTGAAAATGATTCAAATCAGAATAAAGTTTATGACAGAATATGAAAGGAAGTATTTACACTGTGCATGATACTGATCGACTGTACATCCAACGTGTCGTCGTCACAAGCTGGATATTGGAGTTTAATGATATTGGTGTTTATGGTGTTCACTGTTTAGGGTCGGTCCGTGAGATTATAAAAGGCTCAAATGCACCCTAATATTGCTCAGTCCCTTCCCCATTTATTTTCTTTTTTTCACTGTCCCCTCCTTCCCTCCTTCCATCTCTTATTTTCCCTTTTCTTCTTCCTTAATTTCCATTCCTTTCCTTCGTTTCAGAATTACCCCGTCTTTCCCCATACATTCCCATCCTCTGCTACCGGTTCTCTCTGTCCTATTTATCCACTTCTCTCTGTCACCTTTCCTTTCCCTTCTCCATATACCAGCTCTTCTGTCTTCTCCATTTTTCTTCTCGCCGCCCTTCGCTTTCCCATTCTTCTATTTCTTGCTTTTCCTTCTTCATTGCTCTTCTTTCTTATCTCTTCCGTTCCTCTGCTTCTCTTTTCACATCCAACTCTTTTCCTTTCCTTCTACCACTGATTTTCTCTTTATATTCCAATGGACATTGCCTTCCCGCCATCTACTGTTTCCTCTCCTCCCTATTTTCCTATCCCACTTCTAATTCACCCCCTTCACTTCTTCCCCTCTCCTCACTCACTTCTTCTCACCCTGTCCCTCTCTCTTCAATTTCCCACCCCTTTCCCCTGTCCATACCCTCTCCATTCTCTCATTTCCCTTCTCCTATATTTACTTCCCTCTTTTAACTACTCCCTCTCCCAGTAACTCCCTTTACTTCCTTTCCCACTTTGCCTTCCGCACTCCACCATCACTCCTCTCTTATACTACTTTCATGCATTATGCGTCCATCTCCAACTATTTCCACTCCCCTTCCTCTCCCCTCCCCCGGCTTCCCTCTCCTCTCTCCTCTACGCCCTTGTCTTTCCTTTCTTTCGTTTTTCACTGTCTCCTCCTTTCCCTTCTATCCCACAAAGTTCCACGTCCCTTCCTTCCCTTTCCCACCACACTATCTTTTTTCTTTTCTACAAGACCCTCTCGTCACTCTCATCTCTTTGTTTCTTTACTCTGTTTCTCTCCTTTTTTCCCCCTCTCCTCCCCTCCCGCATCCAGCACCTCTCTTCTCTACTTTTATACATTATACCTCAACTGCTGCTGTAGCAAATATGTTAGGCACCTAAAACATGTAAAAAGCAGATTCCTGGGAGATGAATAAAACTGTGCAGTGATATTGTTCGGCATTTTTTTTAGTTTTTTCATGAAATGCATAAATTGAATATATACTCCTATGTTTCCGTCTGTCTAGCTATCTACCTCTATACCTGTATCTGTCTGTGTCTTTACATCTACATATGAAAGATGTAAAAATCTGCTGGAGAGAGATTAACAAATCCATTTGTTGAAGTTGAATATTATTTGATGAAATAAAATCGTCTGACAAAAACCATAAAATCGTCTGTCGAAAGGTAAACAATATCGTCTAATTAGCTGAAAAAATGGTCTGGTGAAAGCTGAATATTCCATGTTCATATGGGGTAAAGAATCGAGTGTGGCTTCTATGAGAGCATGAAATTGAAAGGGCTAGTTATGTTTTAGTGCTGGTCGGTGTGAGAGATGTTCAGCAGAAGGACTGCACATTGAAAGAGGTTGTCGATGGAAGGGCTTGTTGGTAGATGGGTTGACTGGTGGAAGGACTAGTTGGTGGAAGGGCTGGTTGGTGGAAGGGCAGGTTGGTGGAAGGGCTGGTTGGTGGAAGGGCTGGTTGACAGAAGCGCTGGTCAGTGAATGGACAAGTCGATTGGAAGGCTAGTGGGCAGAAGAGCTCGTCGATGAGAAAGGGTTTGTCTGGGTGATGCACATTCAAGGAAATAGTGATCAATGAAAGGACTAATCAGACAGCCAGTCGCTAGATGGAAAAGTAATTAGTCACTCGGGGGTAAGGGCATCAGTCTGGGTGATGAATATTGTATTTTGGAAATCTTCATCACCATCGTGTACCCCATCGTGTACTCCATACACGATGTGTCGTTAACCCATCGTATATGGAATTTTTCCAAGGTGGGAAATTTGGGTGTTCTCTTCTGGTTAACGAAAGTCTAAGTTTAACTGCTTTTACGATATTATTTTTCAATGAATACTGTTAAAACACCGATGTAATTTCCTTTGTTAAAACAAAAGAGTTTAGATTTCATTATTTAGGATTTTGGCACTGTGTCTCGGTATAATTTACAGGGAAATTTACTATTTTTTTCGGGACATATTATTCCCATAGTAGATGCTTGTCGGTTAAATGCATTAATAACCAAAATGTAACTTGTTTTTGTATTACTCTATGTTTTTCCTGTGTTATCCTAAATAAAGCTACCTCATCTCATCATCTTAGTAATTTATAGACATTATTATAAGGGACGTTAAAAACAACAAATAATGAGTACTACTGAAGTTTCTTACATGCAAAGAAGTATTGCTATACATAACACCGTAACCCTTTCAAAATAAAGATTTGTGAGGCTTCATAATCGGGTGAGTGGGAGAGGCTAGTGAGGACAAGTGAAATGATCTGGGAGCAGCTCCGTCAGAGCATCCTGCAACCAACAATAGGGGAATATGACAGACGAGCAGGCTTTTGTTCTTTTTTAAGTTATAGTCGTCAGGATTTCATCACTCCCTCCAACCGTATGTTTGGTATGTAACTGAGAGTGGGTGTATAGGCTGTCGCTTTTTTAAATATATTTCCATGCTTTTTCCAAGAGATTTTATTAATCCAAGGATGGATTATATACACCCATTGTTAATATCATCACTTTTATAACATTTTATATTTTTCATATTACTGCCAGAATGTTTTATTCAGATTAGGAGAGAACTATGGGGAGGGGTTAGTTATAGCCTTCATCATCCTCGACCACTATTAAAAGTCCTTGATAACTTGCTAAAAATAGGTGTTGGTTTCTTGCAAGCACAGAAAGGGTTAAACTGATTTAACAATAACGCTACGGTGATCTTAATTTTGTTGTTCGTTGAAGTTGAAAAAAAAAAAAAAAAATTTAAAAAAATACGGATGACAGACATAGATGGATGGGGTAGTTTTCGGGTAGCCTTCATACGGCATTCATTACATCCTCTATTCAACTTCGTAATCGTCAGAAACATCTCTCCACGAAGCCTTATGACTCAGAATTTTGTGTGGATGGTTTGGTCTGTGAGGCAGAGCTGAGAAATTCGTAGCCTTGAATGATGTATGAATGCATGTGCTGTCCATTTTACGGGTCAGTCAGTCATGCTTTTCCAGCCTTCATATTATCCCGTTCTTATCCCCTGGATCGCTCTTACTCTATGTGTTAGTTGAAAAGAATGTTGGGATAATGATGATAATAATGATGATATGAGTTTGAAAGCTGCAGTTGTAAAATGCAACTTTGGTCGCCAGTATTGCAATCAACACCTGTGACTGGTTATGTCAGCTTCCACACTTCGCACAATGGTCACAAACATGATTTATGGTGCAATAAAGCCTTCACTCCGGGGGTATCAATCTTCCTACAGCTAACTCACCACATCCACACAAACCACGGATTTGTTGTTTCTTTTCTGAAGCAGTTTGATAGAATAAAATAATACAACGGCTTTACATCCTTTCTGTAATCTTCTTTTTGTGACAGCTTTATATTTTGGTTTTATCTCTTGTAACAACTTCCTGACTGAGTAAGACAGTACATAGGCTCTACATCCTCTCCAAACACCTATTTCGAGACAAGCACCATAATCTAATCTCTTTGTCACAGTTCATCATTCAAGGTGGAAAGATAGCCAAGTTAAAATGGACAGCCTAGAAGAGAGTAAGAAAAAAAAAAAAAAAAAAGAGTGAGGTACTCATAAGGAGGCATGGAGGAAGAACTAGGGAAGGTGAGGATAATGTACAGGAGTTTACAAGGGATGCTATATAGATGGTGTGTTATTTGGAAGAGAGGTCCTCACTGAGTGGGAAAACAAGTGCCTGGAGGTCCTTTAGTCGAGCCACCCTTTATAGGATGCAAAGTTGGACAACAGACCGAAAGACAGAAATAACGAAAAATTCAAGGAGGTGATATTTCTGCCGCCACAACAAGTTAATCTGCAGTACGTCATAGCCCCTTCGAATATGAGGAACAATGTAAAAAGGTCTGGTAGTCTAGTTTCAGTATACTCGTATAGAGCTTTAGTCAACACTTTCACTAAGAGATTTTTTTATTTGTTATTTTCTGCTATTTGCATATACATATTAAACTGTGGTTAGCCACATGTTCGATAAAGAACTTAAGGCTTAGCTATGCTTTTGCAGTTTTAGCATTTTTATATATTATTGCTCATTTTTGAAATACCGAGGTTTTATCACTTTTGAAGAACATACTTTATCGACTTTCCTAATTATAGTCTGACAACCCCACACACCGCACATATTTCTCGAACTATGTTCGAAGCCCCAAACAATACTCGTTCACGGAATATTGCATAAAATTTGTCATTAAACATTCAGGCACAGGTATTTCGGCCACTGCTTCCACCACCATGAACTCACATTCGGGTAACAGAAAACCAATACTTCTCCCTGAACAATGTGCCACAACTGCACCGAACAATTGTGAAGGAAGGCTTTCGAATATTGTAAAATTCTGTGGATTTGTAGGAATGAATTAGGCGTGCGGAGAGAGAGAGAGAGAGAGAGAGAGAGAGAGAGAATTCTATTCTTTCATATTAGTGGGGAAGGTAAACACGCATTGAAAGAAATCCTCTCCACCAGTACCCCCTAAATGGTAATATATTTTCATTATAATTCCTTAGACAAACAGTACACACATTGTGCCTTCAACAGCTGTTATATACTGCCTCGAAAATGCGACGAACCGAAATAAAATCCTGGCTAAACTACTCAGTAATATTCATGCAGCTTGGATGGAGCCCCGTATGTGTAACAGTTCCTTCATATCATCACGAACCTGTCAAAGTATAATGTGGATTTGTTATGCACAATCAACAATAATAAAGTACAGTAGGTGGTAATTTTGCTTCAATGGTCTGAATCCTGGGGAGACTTAAGGTGTCAGGACTCCATATTATAATGATACAACTCATAGACAGATAGATAGATAGATAGAAGCACCAAGCCAGGGTGTGAGATAGGAAGTGTATCAGCGAGAATCAACCAAAAAGGAAACTAGCTTGCAACTCTTAAGTGAAGGAATGCTAGAAGTGCACAGGAAGCAATACATACACACAGACATACAGAGTTCTAGAAGCTTCCACGACAGTATAGTCCACGTGACACGACCCCTGCTAAACGAGAACGTAGGAATCAGAGATCAGAAAGGGGCTAGCCTTAGAATCGACAGGTAGTGGAGAGAGCAAATAAGAAGAGGGGTCTGACGAGACTTAGTAAATTAAATTCCTGTGTAATACATACGCTGCTCAGTTTGGACTTTCTTTGAAGATAAAAAATCAAGATCGACTCACTGTATTCATCTTTAACTCCTCCTGCTCTTCGCTTAGCACAATAACTTTAATAAAAACTCAAGACTTACATATTACAAGACCAAAGAGACACATATAATAAATGGTGGCAGTAACAATCGACTCTACGCCTACGAACCATCATTTATACAATCAATGAAACACAATCGAGCTTACAGTAGCAACGACGAGTTACGAGTGAGGATCAACAAGCTCTACGATTAACTACAAATAACAAGTCTACAAGACAACTCAGTAATCTAGTTCAAGAAACTTCAAGTATCAGCAAGAAGAATAAAAAACAAGTAAACGAAAAACAAGAACAAAGCAACAAGCACTTGATCCCCAACGCTCTCTCCTACTGTCCCCCAACCTCCACTGCTGACGCAGGTTCACAGAGGTCAAGACGACGCGGCAAATACCAAGCCCATATTCACAACTCATCTTACTCACTCATCTTCACCCAAGTTACTCGTCACTACTCAATTACTCACCACAGCTACCAGTGTGGGAAGTCGACGTCACACGCCTATCAACGTGTGTCTGACACCACCATAACCCGTCAATCAACCCGTGAAGGACAACGCTATCACCACGTGCACCACCACTCACACCATTCCTACCACGGTAAAAATTAGTGAGTTACATAGTTACTTCATTTATACAATACACAGTGGTAGACAAAAAAAAAAACTTCGGCACAAACATATAAAACGTGCTGTATAGTTACAACTTACGTACACATTCCTATTTCAATTATCTGCATAATTTATTCACTAAATGCTTGCACTAACAATAAATATTCTACACTATATTATATACTCATTCATTTATTATAACATTCATTTACTACCAACGAGTGTTACCATTTATACCTACATAAAATACGTGTTTCATACATACAGCTATACAGTATTACATCCACAAAGTAATAAAGAAAATATGCTATCACAGGTACTAGGTGAGCGATAAAAAGAACTGTTTTAAACATTTATTAATTAAGCTACCTAGTTGAAACAGACAAATTAAGTTACAAGGAAAAGCAGGAAAAGAAAAACAAAATGGCCAACACAAATGACTTTAGCAAGAATGAACAACATCCTCCACACAATCGTAAAGACAAAGATATCCACACAGTGTTGACACATATATTGCCCTCGATACATGCAAATGAACAACAATTGAATGTACAGTATATAGTTAATGTTGTATATAGTGTATATATATATTTTTTTATATAAAATAACTAAATATGGGGTTATATAATATCATTTTCAATAACATCTGTGCAATATAAACTAAGCCTTAAAAAAGGGTCCCAGGGGAATTAACCAACAGTTATGCAACCTTGGACAACACCGAAAAAGCTCAAACAAACGAAGAAAAACAAACTATAGAAAATCAATACATAAATAAAAAAATAAAAAAAATACAGTAAGATCGAAAAACAAATAAATGAAAAAAGGTGTAAGTGTTACTACAAATGCCAAAATACCGCATAAACTACTTCAATAAGTGAAATAAAAAGCAAATTACTGTTCTCCACGAGCCAGTAGCAAGGCACATCATCACTATCATCGACCAGCATGACCGAATTAGCAATGTCAGGACTGCAGTTACTGCAATAGTACTGCAATTACTACAGTTATGTGACGACAAACGATTGCATTACGTTACAGTTCTTAAAATTATGTAACTACAAACGATATGTAACAATTACAATACAATTATGTACAATACAATTCTTGTGTAACAATCCATACAATGTTAGTACAATTCTGTATTACTACAATGTTACTACAATATTTCTACAATGTTAATACAATTATTTTACAGTTGTTACAATTATGTAAGTACAAACAATATGTAACAATTACAATACAATTATGTACAATACAATTATTATGTAACAATACAATTACGTAACAATTCATAGTGTTACAATTATGTATTACTACAATGTTACTACAATATTATTGCAGTGTTACTAGAATTATGTTACACTTACTACAGTTCTGTAACTACAAACGATATGTAACAATTACAATTGTGTACAATACAATTATTATGTAACAATACAATTATGTAACAGTTCATACAATGTTACAATTATGTATTACTACAATGTTACTGCAATATTACTACAGTGTTACTAGAATTATGTTACACTTACTACCGTTATGTAACTACAATCGATATTTAACATTTACAATACAGTTATTATGTAACAATACAATTATCTAACAATTCATACAATGTTACAATTATGTATTACTACAATGTTACTACAATATTACTGTAGAGTTACTAGAATTATGTTACACTTGCTACAGTTATGTACCTACAAACAATATGCAACATTTACAATACAATTATGTACAACACAATTATTGTGTAACAATTCATGCAATGTTACTACAATTCTGTATTACCAGAATCATCACAGAAGTTAGGTGAAATATTAGGCATTACTAAAGGGATAACTCCATATGTAATGTAATGACCTACCAGTATTACCATTGGACAGTTATATGCATATGTCTGTTATATATACACATTTTACAGTATGTCATACAATATTCTATACAACTTGTTTAAAATGTAATATTACTGGATAATTGCAATATTAACATGAATATTATATCTATACAATATTATAATCAATGTTATGTATTAATACATTAGCATATGTCACGAATGATTGCTGTCGGAGGACCGCCAGCTGGCGTGACCGAGCGATGTCAGGACTACATATTATAATAATATAACTCACAGATGGATAGACAGATAGATAGATAGAAGCAACAAGCCATGGTGTGAGATAGGAAGCGTATCAGCGAGAATCAACCAAAAGGGAAATGAGCTTGCAACTCTTAAGTGAAGGAATGCTAGAAGTGCACTGGAAGCAGTACATACACACAGACATACAGAGTTCAAGAAGCTTCCACGACAGTATTGCCCACATGACTCGACCCCTGCTAAACAAGAATGTAGGAATCACAGATCAGAAAGGGGCTAGCCATAGCCGACAGGTATTGGAGAGCGAAAATAAGAAGAGGGGTCTGACGAGACTTAGTAAATTAAGTCCCTGTGTAATACCTATGCTGCTCAGCTTAGACTTTCTTTGAAGATAATTAATCAAGATCAACTCCCTGTATTTATCTTTAACTCCTCATGCTCTTTGATTAGCACAATAACGAAAACTCAAGACTTACATATTACAAGACCAAAGAGTCACAAAGGATGCTGCTCAGAGAGACTTTCATTAACTAATTAAAAATAACCATCAACTAATTAACAATAACCAATACACTGTGATCTCTTTTGTTAAGTTAGGAATCGCGGGAGTGTAAAGGAATTAATGACTGGTATGTGCACGTATATATGTACACGGTCGAAATAGTAGGTCACTGTATTCCTGGGTGGTCGATGGATTTAACCTTGCATGTTACTGTTGTTCGTGTGTGTGTGTGTGTGTGTGTGTGTGTGTGTGTGTGTGTGTGTGTGTGTGTGTGTGTGTGTGTGTGTGTAAGTGTTTTGTAGGACATAAGACAAATACTTCTAAATCAATCTCTATTTCATATGGTGTACTGAGGTTAGTCTTTATGCTGACCTGATAAATACATAAGACCTACCCGTATACTTACGGATGTAGGTTTAGCCTTTCCTTTACAATAATAATGTAAAATTAATATATATTTTTTTTTTACTTTTGGATGGGAACTTTAGAACAGGTAAATATAGGAGAGTAATGCATGTGTTTCATCCTTACTAAATTAGAAAATGCAGCGGTATTATTTTCCAAACTGTGCATAAAAAGTTACTGACAAACATTTTAATCTTCTGGTTGAAAAGATGCCAGAGGAAATATACGTGTTATTGTTTTTTATTATTTGAGTGTTCCGTCACAAAGAAATTGCTATAAATATTTACGGTAATCAAACATTTAGTCATCTATTTCGAGATGTACAAACAGAAAAATCTAGATGATTTTTGCTGGTGTATAATGTCACAACAATAATTGCTGCATAGCAGGGGTCACGAATTACAAAAACGAGACTTTAATCCACTCAGCTCTCGCCAGTTATTTCATCACGATCTCACCGCATGGAAGCAGTGAGAGGCCTCTGTTGACCTCGACTGCACAGTGTTGTGCGATACCATGACGTCTATTTTGTTGTTCTTGCTACCACCAGATGAACTTTTTTAGTTAAGGAAGGTCCCTGAATATTTTTTTTTCTTGTTACGTTCAACTGATTTCCGAAGTGTGTGGGTTAGCACCAATGGTCTCATAGGTTGAATGAAAGTGTCTAGGGCTAGTAAAAATAAATAAAACAGACATTATTGTAATGATGGGGTGAAAATCTATTGTAAAATGTATATAATACTCCGAAAGTAACAGACATCTAGGGTTAGCAAAAATAAATTAAAAAAACAGACATTATTACAGTGATGGAGTGAAAATCTATTGTAACATGGATCTAATACTCTGAAAGTAAAAGACATGAAATATATATAACAAAAAAAATCATATGACTGCAGTAGTTGATGCCAGTTGACCGACGTTACTTCTTTCATAACAATCGCACTCATCTCGCTACATGTTGACAAAGTTATGAAACAGTGTGTATCTAGTGACACTGACGTTCCATTAAGATTCAGTTTAAGACTGGCATAAGAATTCCATTTTATTTACTGCAGTTGGTTTTGTGTTCTTACCTACCTTACCTAATTGTTCTTACCTAATTGTATCTTTACAGGAATGAGTCAAGTTCGTATTGTCCCGTGTCTTAGACCATATTTATCGTACATATCCTTAAATTTGTGAATTGTTTTGGCACACACTATTTCATTCGGTAGTGCATTCCATTGATCATTTGCTCTGTTTGGGAAACTGAATTTCCTTACGTCTTTATCACCTCTCTTCTTATGCAGTTTTTTGCAGTGTCCTCTTGCTGATGCTTCTCCATACGTTAAGTAATCATTTATGTCTATTTTCTCCTTTCCTGATATGCACTTATATAGCATTATCATGTCACCTCTTTTCCTTCTCTCCTGTAGTGTTGGTAGATTCAGTTTATTTAGTCTTTCTTTAGTGTGTGTGTGTGTGTGTGTGTGTGTGTGTGTGTGTGTGTGTGTGTGAGAGAGAGAGAAAGAGAGAGAGAGACAGACAGACAGAGACAGTGAGAGACAGAGAGGGAGGGAGGGAGTTGTTTGTTTCTTGTTTTTAAGAAATTTTAAAATTTAGTATGATACAACTGTTTATAACAGGCATACAGCATTAAAATTATACATGATCATCAGTGTCCTAGCAGTCGTTGATTTGGTCCCATGGCGAATTATTTAAACAATTTTAGTTGGTGTTATTAACTGCAATAAAAGTGAGGTTGTTGGGAGTGGAGGGATAGAGGTGGTTGGGAAATGTAAAGGGAGAATGCTGACAAATTCAGTCATTGCCCTGGACGCCATGATGGCTGGTTACGGCGCTGCAGACAGGTCAGCTTTATGCCACAGCCGACACACTTTCTGATGTAACAAAAAAATGTAAATAAAAATGACTGAGATGAATGTATTAAATAATTTTGCCAGTAAAGAGGAAGTATGACTGTGTTAATTTTAATCATCATCATCATCATCATCACCATGGCATTGGTCTTGTATTTTCCCATCATTATCATCATCCAAGTGTAGCAGGGAGTATGGGACATTGATGACAGGCAGTCCCACGTTGAAGTCAACTGGTAGATCAGAAACTGGATCGGCCTCTAAATTCTGTTCAAGGGGATATGGCTTCATGCCAGGATGGGTGACCGTTCCCTTGCCGTTTTCTTGCACTACCCTAGCAATCCCGTCCCTCCCCAGATGTAAGCTGGTGATTTTACCCCAGGATCGCAAAACATTGTCATACTTTAGGACGAGATCTCCGACTCGTGGCCAGAAACAATTTGAGCTTTTTAATAGGCATTCGTGTGTCTAAGTTTGGAAGTGTGAATGAAAGGATGTCAGTTGTTGACAGAGGAGGGGAGAGAGATGTGGCCTTGTTAGTAAGCCCAGAAGTGCAGCAATGTGTGACTGAATGGAAGGAGGTATAATCGACACTGGTGTGGGAGAAAAGGAAATTTGAACTTGACTTGTTTGTATTTGTGAGTGCATATGGGCCTGGTAGCGAAAGGGATGCAGGAGAGACGGAGTGTTTCTGGAATGATGATGATGTCTGCAGAGTTTTGGAGCAAATGTGAATGTGGTCATGATGAGAGATCTGGATGCCAGAGTGAGAAATGTAGTAGTTGAAGGTGTAGTTGGTATGCATGGTGTGCCTGGAAAAAATGATAATGGGGAACTAATGAGAGGGATGTGTGTTGAGAGAGAGATGGTGATTGGAAATACTTTGAGAAGAAAGATAATGATAAGTTTACATGCGTGAGACAGGAGAATGGAAGGGTGGTTGATAAAGCATTGATGGACTGCGTGGTTATGTTGAGGAATGTATGAGGAAGATTGTTGGATGTGAGTTTTGAGAGGGGAGGGTGGAGGTATGTCTGACCACTACGTGGTGGAGGGAAAGTTGAGAGTAGTTAAGAGATGGGTGAGAGCTAGGAGAGATAGGAATGGCACGGAGGTTTTGAAAGTGAGTGAGTTGGATAAAAGAGAGAAGATTATAGAGTACCAGACGTTGAAACATGAGTGGAATGCATTGAAAGATCAGGAAAATGGCAGTGTGGAGGGGGAATGGCAGTTGTTTAAGAGAGCTGTGGTGGGATATGCAGTAGAAGTGTGTTGTGTGAGACGAGTGGGTGGTGGTATAAGAAAAGGAAGTGAATGATGGTGCGAGGAAGTGCAGTAAGTATGGCTGTGGCTGAGAAGAGACGTGCATATGAAGCGTGGCCGAAGAGGAAGGGTGAGGTGTCATATGACAGATATAAGGACAAGGAGAATAGGGCGAGAAGGGCTGTGCGTGATGCTAAAGTGGCAGCAGATGAGAGATGGGGTAGGGGGTTGACTGATAATTTTCAACAGAATTTGAAAATGTTTTTCAAGGAGGAGAAAAGAGTGCGACAGGGAGAGTCTGAGAAGGAAGAGTGAGTAAAAGCAGAGGATGGATGGAGGTAGTAGTAGCAGCAGTTGTTTCCTAGGCAGTCTGGCCGAACAGCCCTGAGTCCCTTAGGAAGGCCGTGGCCAAGACCGGGCTTTCCCACAGAGCTCTCAAAGAGTGTTTGTTGTGTTGCTGGCGTAGGTGATTGTGTGCAATGCAGTCTTCCATAATGTGCTTAATAGTATGGGGTGCTGTGCTGCATCCTTGACAGGCATCAGCAACGGAGTCATCCATCCTCTTCTGGTAGCTTAAGAGGGCTGGATGGTGCCCACATCTCAGCCTGGCCAGGTGGACCCTGTCCTCACGAGGGAGATAGGATTCAGAAGGGTGGATGTCAGGAGGCCGTGCATGCAGCTGTGTGTTGTCTTTAAGTGACTGAACGGAGCGGCGAATGATCTGAGTGTGGATATGCTTCTGGAAGCTGGTCTGAGGTGGGCGAGGGGGGAGAGATGACAGTATTTGTGTATGGTATCGTGTGCTGGGTGTTGTTTTGATGTTCCTTGGTGTGGGTGGATGTGCTGCCATGTAATATAGTGGATGCTGTGGGTTTGTGGAGGCTGCAGCAAGAAACCGGATGGAGGTTAACTGAGATGGATGCAGTAAGGAAAAGTAGAGGAGGAAAGGGAGGCTCAGGTTGCGGTAGACGAAAAAGTTCGATGATTAAATGTGTTGGGAGAGTTGAATGATTCTTTGATCACGATGGAGGAAGTGCAGGAGGCAATAGAGGAGATGAAAGCAGGGAAAGCTGCAGGTATGCGTGGATGTGCTGTGGATTGCCTGAAAGGTGGTGGGGTGACTATTGTTGAGTGGTTAGTAAGATTGTTGAATGTGTGTTTCATGAGAGGTATGGTGCCAGTTGACAGGGCAAGTGCTTGTGTGGTTCCATTGTATAAATGTAAGGGTGATAAGTATGAATGTACTAGCTTTAGGGGTATAAGTCTGCTGAGTTTTGTAGGTAAGGTGTATTATGATAGAGTGTCAATTAAGAGTGTTGAAGAGGGTACAGAGTAAGTGATTGCTGATAAGCATTGTGGTTTTTGGAGAGGGAGGGGATGTGTAGATCAGGTGTTTGCTGTCAGACAAGTGTGTGAAAAGTATTTAGCTAAATATAAGGATGTATTTTGGGCGTTCATGGATTTAGAGAAAACATATAATAGATATGATAAGGAGACTTTGTGGACTGTTTTGAGATTGTATGGCCTTGATGGCAGGTTGCTGAAACGAGCGAAAAGTTTTTATACAAAAAGTAGAGCGTGTGTGAGTGTGGGAAGAAGTACTGTGAATGACTTGGTTTCCAGTTAGAGAACGGCTGCGGCAGGAATGTTTGATGTCGCTTTGGTTGTTTAATATTAATATGGATAGTGCTGTAAGGGAGGTGAATGTGAGAGTATTAGGTAGAGGTTTGAGTTTGGTAAATGCTGATGGCAGAGAGTGGAATCTGAATCAGCTGCTGTTTGCAGATAATACTGTATTGGTGGCTGATTTGGAGGAAAAATTAAGACAGTTGGAAGTGGAGTTTGGAAGGGTGTGTGAAGGGATAAAATTGAGAGTAAATGAGAATAAGAGTAAAGTGATGAAGTGTGCGACGTTGGTAGATGGCAGGAGGATCACTGTCGTTTAGTTTGTCGAGTTGCTTGAGAAGGTAGTGTGTTTTAGGTAATTAGAGTCACATGTTACTGTGGATGCAAGAGTAGAAGTGAAGTTTAGAATGAATGGAGTAGGAAGGGTGCTGGGAGGAATGAATTTTTTTTTTAGATGTTGTTTGCTTACATTGGCTATAAAGAGAAGGCTGTAGGAGGGCATAATGGTACCGGCTGCATTATATGAGGCTGAAACATGGAATGTGGGTGTAGCAGAGAGGAAAAGTTTGGTGTAATGGAGATGAGATGTCTGAGAAGTATGTGTGGAGTGACACATATGGATCGAGTGAGAAATTGTGAAGTGCGAAGGGGAACTGGAGTTATGCAGGATATGGCTGAGCAAGTTGAACAGAGAGTGTTGGGATGGTTTGGGCATATGGAGAGGATGGATGAAGAGCTATTGGTAAAAATGATAACTTGATCGAATGTGAGAGATGTAAGGCTGGGAGGAAGACCACGAATAGGATGGACGGACAGTGTGAAGAGAGCGTTAGATGTGAGAGGGATGTCTGCTGAGCAAGGAAGAGTGGCTGTGCGTGATAGGAATGACTGGAGAGAAACTGAATGAAAAATGGTGATGTGGCCCCGAGAGGATATTCTCCAGAATATGGTCTAATCAGCTGATCAGGTCAGGTGTGGGTAACAGGATGGGGCCATTATGATGTGGTAGGGGTAAACCAGCTCTGCTGTCGGGCCCCTGCTGCGGATGTTGCTGATTGCACTGCGCAGTTGACCCTCATGCGGTGTGCTGCAGTGAGGATGTGTCCCTTCTCCCCTTGGGACTAAGATTCAAATAAATGCGTGTGTTTGGTTATGTAAGTTGGGAGTGTGTCGACCTGTCTCGGCTACCTCCCTTTCAATGGGGGAAGCAGCCTAGGTATACAGATAGACAGTTTTGTGTGGTTTTCTCAGGGACAATAGATATTCGTTATACCATCGTTTCTATAAATTCGTTGATAATTTTGATATTTTGGAGTCTATCCTTTAATCCCTGGCTGGAGGCATAAGTAGGATCTACTGCTTCTTCTTAATTAATTTTTTGTGGGAAGGATTTTATTCTTCCACCCATGAGCAACTGAGATGGGGTGATAGGATTTACCTTGCTCAGGTCACTATCCACATAAGTGAGGAGTCTGTCGCTAATGGTGGCCTGCCTTTAAGGTACTGATTGTTCTTTCCCATATAGCAGCAAAAAAGGGAGCTCTAGCATGGATAAATCTCCATTCACAGTAGTTATTGGCCAAGTAACCAGGCCCAGATGGAATTCCGCATATTGTTTTGAATAAGTGTTCCCTTGAACTTGCCTCTGTTCTAGCTAAATTATTCAGACAATGCATACGTACTTGTTCACTCCCAAATTCATGGAAAGAAGCCAAAATCCACCCAATTCCGAAGAAAGGAAGTTCCTCTGACCCCTCTGATTACAGACCAATAGCTGTCACATCTCTTGGTAAGGTATTTGAAACTTTAATTAAAAAGCACATTGTTAAACATCTTCAATCCAACAACCTAATTAGTGACTGACAATATGGTTTTTGTCACGAAATATCCACCATTGACATACTCAGTCTCCTAACTCATACCATCCATCAATCAACTGACCTACGTGGAGAAACTCATGCAGTAGCCCTTGATATTTCTAAAGCTTTCAACAGAGTATGGCACCGATCCCTGCTGTCCAACCTCCCTGGCTATGGGCTAAAGCCTTTTGTTCCTTTGATTTCTTAATATCTTAGTGACAGGAAAATAAGAGTAAAAGTAGATGATGTATATTCCAATTTCCACTCAATTAACGCCGGCATGCCGCAGGGATCAGTTCTGGCGCCAACCCAATTCCTGGTTCATATTAATGATATCTTAACTGTCACCCACAATGCCATCCACTCACATGCAGATGACTCAACACTACATAGTTCATTCACACTCAGACACCCATTTACAAAGTCTAATACAGTATATCTACCTCTCAACTCAGTACAGCCATCTCCATAAATCAAGACCTGTCTACGATCAGTGAATGGGGACAAAACAACCTAGTCTCTTTGAATGCTAGTAAAACGAAATATATACAATTTACTAACAGATAGATATTGCCACATTCGTATATTACCTTCAGTGCTACTAATATCCCCATCCCCAAAAGTATTGAAATTCTTGGCGTCTCACATAACCCTTTAATCGCGGGGTGTCACTTTCGTGACTCTCGGGTGCAATGGATCATACTGCGGGGCGTCACTTTTGTGATTCTGTGTTATTTTGAATTCTCCTGGGCTTACAAGTGGTGGCTTATATCATCTACCAGTACTGCCAATGTCCAACACTATTCAGCACTCCTAATCTCATCTGTACTCCCGTCCATTGTTGACAATTTACCAATTTTTCCCCGTTCTGAACTCCCCTCCCTACCTCCCCCCCATTACCCTCTCCTCACACCTGCCCGGCCGTGCTGCGCTAAGCAAATCTTCCCCGGAATTTTCCACTGATTTCATCCATTGAAATAAGCTCTATGCCACTTTCTTATACAAAATCTATCTATCTATCTATTGCCAGACGCCTCAATCCCGTTCAGGGTGGCCACAAACAAATCGCCTCCATGTCACCCTGTCCCCCGCCATTTCACTGTCCCGCTTCCAACTCACACTCCCCTCTCTCATATACCTCTCCACCCCATCCCTCCATCTCATCCTCGGCCTCCCCCTCCCTCTTCCCCCCTCCACCTCACCCACATACACTCTCTTCGTCAGTCTTTCACCCTCCATCCTCTCCACATGGCCAAACCACCTCAGTGTATTCCTCCTAACACTTCCTATCACATCCACATCCACACCACAATGCTCCTTTATATTCTCATTTGTCAGCCTGTCTCTCCATATGACTCCACAGGCTTCTCTTAAATAACTCATTTCCACTGGTCTCACTCTTCACTTGTGTCCTTCCAGCAATGTCCAAGCTTCACTTCAAAACATCAGAGTTGGTATCACAATACTGTCATGTAGTAACTTTTTCACTTCCATGCTCACTTCCCTGTTTCTTATCACTGCTTTCAAGGAACCAGCAACTCTTCCCTGCTGTACCTTTTCAAGCATTTCACCCTCCAAACCTCCATCCTTACTCATCACACTACCCAAGTACTTAAACGTACTCACATTTTCCAATTCCTCACCATCCAACCTGGCTGTACATTCACTGACTTCACCTCTCTCATAGACCATCACTTTACTCTTCCCTACATTCACCTTTAGATTCCGTTTCTTACACACTCTCTCAAACTCATCCACCAAGCCTTGCAGCTCTCCTTCGTCTTCACTCAACAACACAGTATCATCTGCAAACAACATTACAGGGAGTTTCCAAACACTACCCTCTCTCACCAGGGCCACTCCAACATCCACTATCCTACCTTGTACCTCTTTTATTACCCCATCCATGTACAGATTGAACAACCATGGAGATATGACACATCCCTGTTTAAACCCAACCTTCAAAGAAAAATTCACTCAGTTCATCATCCACACGCACTGCAGCCTTAGCACCATCATACATATTCTTCACAGCATTCAACAACTTCCCATCTACTCCATTTATTCTTAATACTTTCCACAATCCTTGTGTATCCACCCTGTCATATGCTTTCTCCAAATCCATGAAAGCCGCATACAACTTCTTTCCCTTCTCTAGAAACTTTTCTACTAAGGATCTAAGAATGAATATCTGATCTACACAACCTCTTCCCTTCCTAAAGCCTCCCTGTTCTTCTCCAACTAATTCCTCTATTCTTTCTCTAACTCTGTCAATAAGTATTCTACCATACACTTTTCCTATTATACTAAGAAGACAGATGCCCCTATGATTACCACACAATTCTTTTTCCCCTTTTCCTTTGTACAAAGGAATATTTACACCTGACTTCCAATCCTCCGGGACTCCACCTTCCTCCCAGGCCAATCTGCACATTTTCCACATCCATCCAACTACTATCTCTCCCCCATATGTCAGCATTTCACCACACACTCCATCAATTCCTGGGGCTTTCCCCAATTTAACTTTCTTCATTGCTTCCACAACTTCTATCCTATTGATTTCTTCCTCTCTTCTCACCTCCGTCCTCCTCCCAGCCATTCCCCAGCCACTTTTACTCGCATTACTTCCAACCTCTATGTTCAACAATTCCTTAAAGTGTTCTCTCCATCTGCTCACTTTTTCTCCCTTCTCCACTAGTAATCTACCATTTTTTTCTTTCACTCCCCTGCTAACTTCACTTCCACCCTGTCTTACTCTTTTCACCTCTTTCCAGTACATTTTCTTACAGTCCCTCCACTTTACACTCAAGTTCCTTCCAAATTCCTCATCAGCTCTCTTCTTACTCTCTCTTACTAATCTTTTCACCTCTCTCATTCTTTCTACATATAACTCTCTCTTCCGCCTCTCAACTTCTTCCATGCCCCTATTTCTCATCCATTCATTGTATGCTTTCTTCTTTTGTGCCACAGCCTGTCTTACCTCTTCATTCCACCACGCTGTTCCTTGCACACCCCTCCGTCTTCTCTTCATCCCACACACCACATCACATGCTGCACATATTTCTTCTGTAAATATACTGCACACACCTTCCATGTCCCCCATCTGCGCCAATTCGTATTTGCCCAATCGTTCCTCCACTTCTCTCTCATACTCTGCCTTTTCCTCATCCTCTTGTAACCTTTCCACTCTCCTTACAGCTCCTTCTTCCCGTTCCTCCCTTCTTCTATTTCTCCATCCTAATTGGACCTTGATTCTGGCCACCACCAAGTAGTGGTCAGAAAGTTCACTCCCCCAACCTCTATAAGCTCTTGCATCCATTACACATTTTCGCATCCTTTCATCCACACACACATAATCAATCATTGCCTTCCTTTCATTCAGTTCACCACCCACCCTTCTCATCATTCGCCATGTATACCTGTGGATTATCTTGTGTCTGAAGAGGGTATTGGCTATCACCAATCCCGTCCCAGCACAAATGTCCACTAATGCACTGCCACATCTATCTCAGCAGGCACACCCCACTCACCAACTATTCCATCCACCTTCACATTCCCTACTTTACCATTCATATCACCGATCAAAAACACTCTCTCATTCCTTCCAAACTTTTCCATGCACAATTCCACATTTGTCCAGAACTCTTCTCTCACTCTGCTTGCACGATCTTGCGTTGGCGTATGGACACACACAATCGCCCACATTTGTATTCCAACTTTCAGTCTTATCCACACAATCCTTGACCCAACTGATCCATACTCTCTAACGCTCTTCTTCCATCTTTTACTCACAACTATACATACTCCTTCTTTTGCCCTCTCATTCTCACCTACTCCTGCACATATACCCCATCCATACTCCCATTTTCTCACACTCTCACCTCTCCATTTCGTTTCAGTTATTCTGGATACATCAACTTTCGCACCCTCAAGCACCTGGACAATCTCTCTTTCACCTCATCATTCACTCCCCTTACATTCCAAGTTCCGATAACCATGTCCTTTGTCCGGTCCTTGGTCGTCATCTTTTGGTCAGTCCTTGTCCGAGGCTTATTGTTTGTCTTTTTAGTTAGTTGTTTTCTGGGGAGGGGCACTAACCCTCCACCAACCTTTTTAGTCGCCTTTTACAACAAGCAGGGATAGTGGGAGACTATTCTTCAAAAAAAAAAACTCTACCCCCAGGGGATAATAAAAATATATATATGAAAGGGAGGCAGAAGCCTAAGTGATATTTACATTCACCTGGGACTACCTATTTTCTTATGTATTGTCGAGATTTCCTGCCAATCATTTCATAGCACGTAAATTAGCAGGTGTCACCCTATTGACCATGTCAACCCTTGCCTACCCATATACGCCACGGGAATCAGTTCCTTGTTGTCCTCTGAGGTGAAACCATGTTGCACTTCCACCCCACCATATCTGCCGCTTCTGCGCCCATTGCAAAGGGCCTTGTGACCTCTACCCCTAGAAAAACTGGTGTGGGAAGCAGTAAAGGACTTAGTGGCTCGGCAGTGGAACGTGAACTGGCAGAATTATCTATGATCATGATGGATAGTGACTTTGATCATTTGGGTGAATCGTGTGATGAGCCTGGGGAGGAAATCGTCACAGAAACTCCTAGTACGAGTGCTTCAGCGTTCCAAGTTATCCAAGGGAAAGGAGCCATTAGTGCAGCAAAGGAAGGAATTTGGGAAGGGAGTGAAAAGGCAGCAGGTTAGCCCCAGAACAATGGCCCCACGTGACACAGCCCGCCATGAGTCCCGAAGTGAATCACCTCCCCGCTCCCCCAGCCCCACTTCACTAATTTCTTTCTCATCTTCAGCGGGATTTTCTTCTGAGTATTCGTCGTCGGAGTCTCCACCAGCATGTACAGTGAAGGCAGGCCGTAGGGGAGGAGGTAAATCTCTGACTCATTGTAAAAGTAGAGTATCAAGTACAGTAAGGGCTACTAGTGCTACACGGCAACCTAGGGTCAGTGAGTGACCTTGAAACAGCCCAGACTGCCTCAGAGCCACCCTCCACTCTCACTCACCCTACACTGCCACGACAGGGAATCCTGGACGCCTTTGTGTATACTGAAAGTTCCGATTTCGTCCCTGAGCATCTTCATTTTGACGAGAGTTCCTCAAGGATACAGCCTGCCTTCACTCCTGACAGGAATGCTGAGTGTGTGGACTTCCTTTTGGCCTTCCTCGATGACGAAGTCATGCAGCACATATGTGATGAGACAAACAGGTACGAATCACAACGTGCTGCAAGTGGTGCAGGTGCAGCAAAAATGCAACAGTGGACCATGCTGGGAGTGCAGGAGCTGTATGTGTTCTTCGCCCTCATGCTTCTCATGCCACACTCAAAGAAGCATGAGTTGGAAGAATACTGGTCCATGGACCCCTTATTACCCTCACCCACCTTCAATAGGTACATGGCCAGAGATCACTTCCAGATCATCATGGGAAACCTGCACTTTGCCAACAACGATGTACCTTCCCAAACCGACCCACTCTGGAAGATCTGGGAGATTCTGAGCAGAATGAAGGATAAGTTTATGTCATTCTTCCACCCCTTTCAGAGGGTTGTCATAGACGAATCCTTGGTTTTGTTCAGAGGACGTCTTAGGTTTGTACAGTACATTCCAAGCAAACCCCATCGCTTTGGAATAAAGTTCTTTGTACTGTGCGACTGTAAGACGAGGTACATCCTTAACTTCGTCATCTATTCAGCCAGGACTGTCGATCTGGACAAAATGCACCCCCTTGGCTTCTCATGCTGTGTAGTGAAAGTGCTGCTTGAAAGGTATTTTGGTGGGAATCATGTGCTGTATACTGACAATTATTATACAGCACCAAAACTTGCTAAATGCCTTTCAGAGCACGGTATCGGCTGCTGTGGCACTGTGAAGAGCAATCGTGCCCACTTCCCCAAATTCCCAGAGGCAGGAAACTCGCAGCGAGGAGACGTGCACCTACACAAGTCTGAGAAGTTGCTGGCAATATGGTGGCATGACAAGAGGGTCGTGCACATGCTCACCACCGTACACAAGGGGGAAATGAAAGACAGTGGGAAGGTCGACCGTAGGACAGGTGAACCTGTGAGGAAACCTGATGCTGTCATAGACTATATCAACATGTGGCTGGTGGACAAGTCCGACATGATGATTGGAGAGATTGACTGCCTCAGGAAGAACACTAGGTGGTACAGGAAAGTTTTTCTGCATCTCATAGACATGACGATGCTGAACACCTTCATCCTTACAAGATGAAGGTAAAGCCACCCAAGTCCTTCTCCCTGAGGTTGTTCACCAGGACTTGTGTTCAGCAGCTGCTTGAGAGATATGGTAGTGTGACAGCAGCAGCTCCAAGGTGCCATGCAGTAAGACTTCCCGACAGACTTGAGCAGAGGGCGTACATGGATCGGCACAGACTGGTGCAAATGCCTGCCACAACCAAGAGGAAGGCTGCGATCCGCAGGTGCCAGGTGTGTGCACATACCACCCGACCCACACCTGAGCACAAACGCACCTCTTTGCAGTGCGCTGAGAGCCAGGTTCCCCTCTGCGTTACCTGCTTCTTTGATTACCACAGCCTGAAGCAGTTCTAAAAGTGCAAGTGGAAAATGTAAATAATGTGTAAATAATGTGTATATAGCAAGTGAAAGCAATGGATGTAAATATGATGGAACAGTGTTATACAGTATTATAAGTTGCTGCAAGTGACAGTGCATTACATAGTGTAAGTAAAACAGAGGTGTAAATATTGAAAATGCAATAGAAAATGTAAATACAAATGTAAATAATTAGTAATATAAAAATATGAGTATAAATACTTGAAGTTATGACAGTGAAAGTGAAACCGTGGCTCTCTACGTATTTTACTGAAAGAGAAATTGAATGCCTACAGTGACAATAACCTACTGTTACTGAAGGAAACTTATGGATAAAGACTGAAGATATATAAGTGCTATATAGTAATAGGAATATAAAGTGTGTTTTTATGAATATTAAATGATAGAACACCAGCGGCGAATGAACGCAAGTATACACGCTCGTAATTTTAATTGCTTTCACAGTTTTTTTTTTTGGAGTATGGATTCCAAACTATTTGAAAATCATAGAATAGTGTTTCTTGTGATAATATCAGACTGTGGTAATCATATTACGGGTTGTCGGGAAGCGTGAAGTGGAGACTTCGTTACCCAACTTCAGAGGTCTCCATAAGTCCTACGGTACTCGACGAAGGCTCAACAAACATCCCAGGGGAAAGCTGAAGGTATGTGCCATAAGCATATTTAATTTTAATATTCTAGGTCTAATAACTGATTTTTGGCAAATATTTTTAGAGAGTCTGTCGGAGCGCGAATATGCCCGCGAGACACACAAGTCAAGCAAGAACAACCCCGCGGGTTAGGGGTTAAAGCTAGATTCTGTGTTTTAGCTGCCAGGTTGTTGTTGTCTTGATACATCCATGCTAATATTCACAATACCTTATCGTAGCTGCCAAAACTCTCCCAGGCTAAAAGCCTCAGCGTCTGTTGTAAGACTATTGTAGCCAACATATCGGTAACATTATCCAGTACTATATCACATGCCGATTCTTTGAGGTCAGCCGGATTGTCCTGTGTGGTTGTATATCATATATTAACATTTGGGATTGGCGACTCCATCAACTTTATTAGCCAAATACACTGGCAAAGGTTTGTGACTATGTAACTAGTGCAATGCAATCTGGCTATCGCACCATAAGTATGTATTAATGATGGTTAAAATCCCTTCATATACTTTTGAATTAATCTTGTTAACCTGGCTTCTAGCAAACACCTGTCAATTCTAATTTAGGTATGATGGATTGCTTTAATGGTGCAATCCTGGTCGTTGCCATTAATATCCCCTATTTTCCTTTGTACAAAAGTAGGCAGTGGCATCATATGCTAAGTTACTGGCATCACTAAATATATGCATCTCCGTTTGGTGACTCTTCCATTGAACTGCCAAATTATGCAGGTCTGATGGTCAGTAACTAATTTATGCCACTGGTCAATCATTTCTTGGGGAACTTCTTGATCCCACTCCACTTTAGATTTCCACATGTTTTGAAGAAATATTCTACCACATATTGTGACTGGCAAGAGTATACTTAAAGGGTCAAATATACTAGCAGTTAAACTTAGGCAACTTATTTTAGTAATTTGGGGGGAGTTCTCAAATTGACTCCTTGTTTGAAATGTCTGGGTGTATTTAGATGTGTCTCATACCTTTACCTAGGATTGGATTTTTGCAGCGACACCATCACGACATAACTGAGAATGCATCTCCACGCTAATAGCCGCCCATTCCCTTAAAAACAAATGGGTGCCACCAAAAAAAAAAAAAAATGGGGCCATCCAATATTGTGTCACCTGCCTCTTTGGACCATTATCTGTCCCTTGAAGATTAGCAATATATAAACCTTACTTTATAGTGTCAATTATTCTTTGATCTTGCTATATAGAATCTAGATGTTTGAGGGTGGTAGCATTTAAGAGGAAATGTGAACAAATGGCGTAAAAAATGTTGCAGTAAATCTTTAAGTAAGATACTCAGGTTCAGAATTGTTATGTTCTGTAGGCCACAAAAACTTGGTCACATCTCTGTTGTTATAATGAAGCTTAACCATTAAAAAAACAATCAATATCGCTGACAAAGGCATATGAATTCATTCTAAATTAGAGCAATACTTGCGCAAGATTATTTACCAGGGGCGGTCCTGTATATAAGCAATTATTTGAGCTGAGGGAGTTTTCATTAACCTTGACAGAACAGTTAAATAATGCCTTCACAGGTGTTGTTACACTCTCCTTCAGTACCCCATGAAGGGCCAAATAATGACAATTTTCCTCAGAGGATTATGGGTTTTCGACTTTTTGAGTCCACAGTCGAACTGAGTGTTTATTACCTTAGTATGCAAGCAATAATTATCATCCTTGGGAAATTTCCGTTGTAAACTTCTCAGTCTGCCTACCGTTAAACTAAAATTACTTTGAAAATTCTTCTTTTTAGTCCTCAGAGGTAATTGCACCACATATTGTTTTTCTTTCTGGTCATAAGAGATGGCGTTCTCAAAGGTTGCCAGAACACATTGGTCCTTGGGCTTAAATTCTTGTGCAAGAATTCCTGTGTGGTCTAGTTCTCTGAACTTATTTTCATCGGTTATGCATGGGTTGTAATCATATATGTCTATATATAATGTGACTGAGTTAATGGCTGCCTTTTGTACTATTACACCTGGGCTGTATCACACCGATCACTGGAGGACCAATTTGCAGCATACTGGCACTTTGTGGGGAGGAGTATTAGTTTACCATCTTTATAATATCCAGGATGTCCCAAGTTATAGTAGCTGTGCACACCAACCAACACATCTATTCTGTCCCTTTTTGTCATATAGGGAATGGTTAATTTATTTCCTTTGCTCTCCAACCTCGTTAGAGGGACATCCTGGACTTTAGTTACCTTGTGTTCTGGTAATTTGTATACAACTGCCTGGATGTCATGTTCTTTAACTCTTTACTTATTTTTGAGGTGGATTATGTCATAAGAATGGGACCTTTGAGTGCCTGTGAAATTTTGTAATTTTAGGCACTCTGTCCCTTGCCTAACATAATGTATGGACAACAATGTATCCCATAGAACAAACATACTCTGTGAACACTGGTCAAGTAATGCTCGTGCATATCTAAATTTTCCTCCACTACCCTTTAATGGCAGGACCAGCGTGGGGAGCATGGTAGTAGATTTCGATGATGCGACAGACAAAGCCATCATCTGTGTGCCAGTAAGCTCAGTTTCTTCCCTTCTTCCATTAGCTGTAGCACTGCGGCTGGCACATATAATAATGCTTGCCACCACAATGTTTGCAAGGGTTCACCTTGGCACTGGTACATCCACTCTTCCCATGATCATTAGCCAGACATTCCGTACGCAGATGAAAATTTTTGGCATCGAAACCATAGGTAATTATTATCCTACAGCATAAATTACATGTTAGTTTATCAAAATGCCTTTCCTTTATATTTTGCCCTTCCTTCCCTTTTTTTTTTTTTTTTTGACTTCAATAACATTAAAAGTGGTGGTGACTGCTGGCTCCTTGTAGGGTAAACTATAGTCCTTTCACCGCAAGAAGTCCGTTCAGGGTGGGGCCCACCTAGTGAATCACCTCTAGCGATGCTGCCAAATCAACCGTAGTACATGCCTCTCTCTCTCTTATTTCCTATCTATGTGCTATTTGAAATTGTTTTTTAAATTCTGTATATAGTAAAGTAAGCTATATAGTACATTGAGTATCACTTTTTAGAATTATAACAATGATTTGAATAAATTCTATGACACGTGGCAGCTCTTTTTTTCCATGTTGCCATGCCGAGGTCGGCGAGGGACCCTGGGTCACTCCCTGTCTAGCCAGCACCCAGCAGCTGAACATTTCGTAGAGTCATTCGTCGTCAATATAACAGAAAGTTCTGATGACGAAGAAGGTTATGATTAAAGATCAGAGAGAGGATTAGGCCTACAGGGGAAACCTCTTAAAGATAAAACGTGCCTAGACTTTAACCTCATGGGTGGTGTGGAAAAAAAAGTTGAAATAATAAATATATATATATATATATATATATATATATATATATATATATATATATATACATATATATATATATATATATATATATATATATATATATACATATATATATATATATATATAGAGAGAGAGAGAGAGAGAGAGAGAGAGAGAGAGAGAGAGAGAGAGAGAGAGAGAGAGAGAGAGAGAGAGAGGGAGATAGAAACAGATGGGAGGGGGGTAGGTAGGAAGACAGAGTGATAATCCGATAATTGGTGGTCAAAATGGCAACGTCGCACTCGGGGAAATTCCAACTTCTGCCACACCCTGAACAGACTTCTTGCTGGGAAAGGAGTATAGCACATTCTGAACTGAAGATTTAAGCTTTTAGAATCTTAAGCAGTTGTTCGGAATTTAGTATCTAATTCTTCAGCTCTCTTTTGATTTGTCTTTAAAGGTGAGGGACTCTTATGCAATAGAATAACAGCACACATCTCCTCCCTTGTCACATTTTCACTGTTGATTGATCACAGCCAGCTGATGCATGAAAATTATTACTGAAACCTCGTGTGTTGGTGATAGAAGCTCACACTGGTCGGTCACTAGAGCTGTACTTGTTCTTTCAGGTTGCCCACATGTGCTTTTCAACAAATTACTAGCAGGTTGATAACCTGAGGCTTCTAATTTCAACCCCTCAATAAGTTTTTGAGTTTCCCTCATTACTTGTAACTTGAGGAATAATAGTGTCTGGATGTCGGTAATTGGTGATGAGGAAGACACAGATGCATTTGATGGCCTCCTTTTGATGCCATGTGAAGGGGAAGGAGGGTGCATTCTTCAGCTGATTTCTGAAGAGGAAGTTCTTGAGGCAGTAAAGGCCTTTGGCCATCGAACGTGCTCTGTGAGAGGCACCTGGACGGTGAAAGGTCATCCTTGCTGGCTTCTTGCCGAGGAAAGCCAAAGGCAGCTGGAGCTCAAGGTAGTCATCACAGGGTTGCGCACCATCCATGTAGCTGAGTATGAAGTGTTCAATGCCCTCAGCTCTGTTGGCAATCTATGACTGAGATTTTTCATTTAGGTCTTCATTGTAGGGATTGAAGGAATCTGTGTCAATTTTGTTCCAGAGCTCTTTCATCGATTGAAGAGAGGAATTTCAGGACCAGAAGAAGAGAAAATGAAGTCAAAGATCCCTGCCACTATGAGTTCACACATGTGGTGCCTGCATGCCAAGAACAACAGCGGACTTGGAGACCTCTTTCACTGATAAAGCAAGCTCCACTGTGAACCCCGGTGTTAAAACAGAGCCCTGCAATCCAGGTCTTCACTTCCTGCTATTCATCTATAGTTCTTAGCACTGCTGTTCCCATTGCTTCGCCCGTTCCAGCAGGGATCTTAGGGATCGCCAGGATCTTCTCTGTACCAATCCCTGTAACAATAATCACCAGGCAATCACTGTGGCCGCTACCATCGATGTTGGGCAAGAGCTTTCCATCAGAATGGAGAATCAAAGGTGTTTGTGGCTGGAATTCTTTTCTGATCTTTTCAGTGATCTCAGTCCTTGATTCCTTCCAAGCACAGTGAAGAGATCCGACAGATAACGTGAGTTCCGCCCGTCAATCCCAGATGTGATAAAGGCGAGAGTTACCATTGCACTGCAACTTGCGTTGAAATGCCTATCCGATCACATGCGACAAGAAATACAGGGTCATCAATAACCGCCTTCACCTTGGATCCAAGCGTGGAACTTTGGGAGTGGATGAAGTAGGCAGCCCTGGAACTTCTTCATTGTCACCTTCATCCTCAGAATTACTTAATGATGTGGACGTTCCTATCTCTCCTATTCCTCCCTTCTCCAGCATTTTCTTTATTTCCTCATTGGACTTCAGACGTCTCTTGTCTTCTTTCTTTCTTTTGTCCTTGGCCTTGATTCTGGTCTTATACACTTTGTCTTCAGTGCCAATGTACATTTTCCTATTGGTACGCTGGTCGGTCGGGAACTCTTTGTCCTCCTGCATCTTTAGCACTGCCAATACATCACTTTTGGCCAAGTCAAATAGACCTTTCAACTGAACATCCCTGTAGCGGGCTTCTTTTTTGTTTTTGAGTCTTTCCACCTCCAGTTGTATTCCGTACCAGGTACGGTACTTCTCGTACTCATTTTTCAACTTTTGTACAGCATGCAACTTTTCAACCATGGCAATGGATGCCTTGACCCATACTGTAGTTGCTTCTTCGACAGCCATTGACAATAATGTTGTCAGGTTCTTCTTCCCCACCTTCGGAAAGTAGAAAAGTCGTTGTAAGACGTTTCCAATCGTTGGCAGCTGGCTCAGATTCAACAAACTGTCTTTTCGAGCAACACCGAGCAGGAATACAATGGTTTCGGACCTTGTACTAGCCATCTGAAAAGAAACAACATGGAGTTGTGGGAGAGAGTATGACCAACCTCAGTCACCAAGAAACCAAAATATACTGGAGTCATGAGGCATGGGTTTGAGAAGGCCAAAGAAAAATTGCAAAGTATGGTGCAGTCCCCACCAGTAGTGGGACTGAATAAGCAGTTTGCCCTTCAAGTTCCTGAAGGTTCCTGGAGGTTAGATTTTTCTGAACATTCTCTCTCTCTCCCTCTCTCTCTCTCTCTCTTTCTCCCTCACTCTCTCTCTCTCTCTCCTTCTCCCTCTCTCTCTCTCTCTCTCTCTATCTATATATCTATCTATCTATCTATATATATATATATATATATATATATATATATATATATATATATATATATATATTTATATATATATATATATATATATATATATATATATATATATATATATATATATATATATATATAATGGAGGAGGAGTCGCAAGACTTGATATATTCCCTACAGGCGGTTTGATTTTTTTTTTTTTTTTTTTAAGTAAGAAATTGTATATCAAAATGGATCTCTTTTTTGAACCGTAACAGAACTCTAACAAACACTAACCCTACAGGTGAATAATTGTGAGATACCATTTTCCCTAATATGACCATCAACAACTGTAGCTCCGTAGCTCTTGAACGTTAGATCAGTGTTGATACAGCCACTTTTTTTTTTTTTTCGTGTAATTTGTTGAATCGCCGGAATTTAGAATGGCAGGTCGTGGGACAACCATCATATGCTGTGTTTATATAGTATCCGTCTATGGTTCTATGTATCTATCAATAAACAGTTTTTTTAATGCAAACAAGAAGGAACCGAAGGCTAGTAGCCCCAAATTGTTCCCTCAAAAAAAAAAAAAAAAAAAAAAAAAGATAGTGCGAAATACATTAGTTCATTTCGATATACCTGGACACACTGAGTTTATTAGACTGGAGATCATAGGCAGCAGCAAATACAGACAAAGGGAAACAGTTCCAGAGAATGTCTGTTGCATACGTGAAGGAATACGAGTAACGGTTAACTCTTATATTAGGGAGTTGAGCAGAAAATGGATGAGTGTTTGTTGGCAGACGGGTGCTGCACACCCACCGTAGTGATGGACGCATGCAAACAGATAGTTTAGGGAAGCAGTGGCCACTGAAGTAACGAGAATAAAGATGCAACAGTGCAGCAAAGAGACATAGGTTGAAGGGAGCCAGTAAGAGGAGGAGAGTTAATGAGACAAAAAACCTTTGACTTCACCTTGTGTAGAATGGCTGCATGTGGGGGGCCTCCCCACACATGCGTGTTGTACTCTACACAGGGACTAATAAAACCCGTGTATAAAGTCAACAACTGTGCAGGATAAAGAAAACAAGGAGTAGGCTTAGCACTCCTAATGTCTTGGAAGGACATTCTACAAGGGAGATTTGATGCATTAAAAACAAGATTGCTACTACACTAATCAGAGTTAGGCAAACAGATAGGTGTATTGGTATGAATATATACTGTACATTATTTCCACAATAACGTCAACGAAACATAGCAGCACAGCAACGTTTCCACGGAAAATAACCATATAACACCATTCGTGTTTAGAAAATTTATTCCTTCCTGTGTACAACTGCAAATGACCGGAAAGACAGAAAGAGAGAGAGAGAGAGAGAGAGAGAGAGAGATGTTGAGGTACAGGACAGTGAAGTAAGGAAAAAAAAAAAAAGACGAGGAAGAGGAGAGCAACGTACTTCACCTTGTGGTTTATGTCAGATATGGGAAGTGATATCGTTACACCTTAACTGGGAGAGAGGGTAATAGGGGATAAAAGGTGAAGGGGGGGGGAGTGAGATTATGTAACTTGGAGACAAGTGGTTAAATGGGGAGGAGGGAGAAGGGGAGAGGGGAAACAAATCAGTAATGAACTGAAAAAAAACAAAAAAAACAGGAGAGATATGTGAAAACCATCAGAGATAAGAGGGGGTCGGAGGTCGTGTAAACAGAAAGAAGTGAAGAGGGAGTAAAATGGAAGTAGCGTTAGAAAGGCGAATGTGAAAGAGGAAGATGTAAAGAAAATGAGGTGAAATAAGTTTGGATCGGAAAATCAACTGGCAACGGAAGAAAAGGAAAGAAGGGACGACGGAATTAAGGAGGGACAGAGGAGAATAGAAGTACATGGGAACTGACTGATGAGGGAGTGGAAGAGGAAAGGGAAGGTTAGGGTGCAGTCGAACTGAGAAAAACGTTCCTGAGGAAAGTGAAAAGAGAAACATTGGAGGAGTGGGAGAGATGAAAGACTGAACAGCATTTAGTTAGCAATAAATGAGAAAGGAGAAAGGGGAAGGATTGGGTTGGAAAAAGAGGGATGGATTGGGGACAGATAGGGCAGCTTAGGAGGAAGGTGTTTGTGGCTGAGGAAGGAGGTGTACAGGATGAATATAGATTTTATAATTTTTTTGCTCTTACACCATAATATCCTGTATCATTATACATTTTTGCCATGATCTTATGAATTCTGTACATCGATTTGGTATTTATTTGTTTTTCAGTTGAACAAAGACACTTGAGACCAGTATATTACCAGTGTGCTCCTATATATTTTGTGATGTTTACCCACAATTAAAAAATAAAAACAGTTTTACAAATTTATCGTTACGGTTCCGCAGGGGCAAGCAAGAGCACTTCCCCAAGGGGACAAAGGCTCTTTCTGTGTTTTGATGTCTTTGAGGGGTGAGACCCGGTCCTCCATTCAGGAACTTCTTCTCGTAGCTCCATTATGAATTAGTACATCGACTTCTAAAATCCTAGAAGGTATTATGATCATATTGGACTTATATCAGTAATATTCAGAAGTGAAGTCTACATGAATATTGTCAGATATGGGAAAAGGTACAGAACAGCCCTATTAGTATCTTGCCACCCAAGAGAAGAAATAAGCACTCATGTACACCATTCTGATACTGAAAAACCCCATTTCTTTGAAAAACTTATATTATTACTTTTTTCACATTTAACCCGCCGCGTGGCAATGCCGTTTTAAAATGGTCTGACATAATTCCGCAGCCAGTGCCAGTGCCGTTTTAAAACGGTTTAAAATAAAAGAATTCACTGTGACCGCATTTTTCAAGATTCACGGGTAAAAATTGGCAGGCATATATGATAACTGTTCCTCTACCATCCCCCAGGCTGTCAAGGCCATACGCTTACTCGATCCCCACCCTCACACTTGCTCTGCCTCACTCTGCCTGTGTACCTCACCCAGTGCTGTACATAATGAAGGCATTCTGTAAATATTTTCATGTAAGTGTAAGTTGTAAATCTTTTCTTGTAAGGGTAAGGACTATATAGTGAAGTCAAGTTGTAAATACCTTCTTGTAAGTGCCAGGACTGTACGTAATGAAGTCAGGTTATCGTTACAGTGAAGATTTATTTTATATTTTCATATCTTTGAAGAGGCATAGCATCTGCTATTTTTGGGAACCTCAGGTATGAACTCCAGTAAAGTCTAGCTCTAGGTAGCTTTACAATGCTTATAATGTATAACATACCAATAAACTTTTTCTACTCATTCATTGTTAAATCAAGTGGTTTGTTAGGGTAATTTTGAATTGCATATTTGTTACACTCTTCAACAAGTATCTCTTTTTTTTATATTGCAGTCAACTAAGTCCTAAAAATATTCTATAGGGCTTCTTACTCTACCATCACCAGCATAAACTTGGCCCATGAACACTTTCTCTAAAGATCCTACGTCTTCTGGTATTTTAGTCTTGCATACAATTCTTCTGCCTACTTTCTTTTCTCTAACAGAGGTGTTTGGGACATCTTCATCTTCACTTTCTTCACTATCAGTACTATCCTCGGAATTCAGGTCTTTCAAATCTTTTTCAGAATCATATTCATCATCTTCACTCTCCAAATTTTCATCTTCAGATTCCTCTGGTATACGTACTTCAGATCGCTTGCCTTAGAAATTTGAAGTATTCATGGCCCTAAAAAGTTTCCATGTAAATCCATTTGCACAATTAGCCTTCAAGACACATACGGTACCGAATGTGTTATTTTGCAAACTCAATAAATTACAGGACTAATATTTAACCACAGTTCATTTGCATTATTGCTTCTAGAACATGCACTAATATTCATTATCCAATCACCATCATGTAGTGCTCCAAGTGTATTATGTTGTCTCAAAGACACAAACATACAGCAACCCAAGTGCATAATGTTGATTCAAAGACACAAGCATACATTGACACAAAGCATGGGCATTTAAATGCATACAGGGACCCAGGTGCATAATGTTGCTTCAAATATACAAGCACACATCGACCCAACGCATGGCCAAGTGCATAATGTTGTTTCAAAGACACTATCCTACTTCGCAACAACACGTGACCATGTATTTTTTTATATTTATAAATACTTACAACACCTTAGGCATACATTATCCTTATTTTATGTTGTGATTTTAGTATAAACTTGCCTGAGTATAATCATGAGCAAAAACTATCATTCAAGAAAATTCCCAACACCAAGTACATAATGTTGCTTCAAAAACACAAGTATACATTGACCCATGGCATGGGCATTATATGTCAAACTTCTGAAATACTTACCATATTGTAATCATACATAATCACTTCATACACTGTGATTTTTAAGAAAACCTACCTGTGCATATATGGGATTGACAAGCCTGACTAACCAGTCAAAATGTACAGGAAAGTAGAGTGCAAATAACATACATTCTCTCTCCAGTGGTTGGGCTCACACTGAACTCCAGCTGATGAGAAGATTTATCATAGAAAACGGATCAACAAGGGAGGCCCGTATCAAAGCTCAGACGGTTAACCTCAGGCAACACAGCTGCTGAGGATTTTTCAGATCGTTAACCTAGGGACACAGTATGCCATATAGGGTTATATATATATATATATATATATATATATATATATATATATATATATATATATATATATATATATATATATATATATAATTATAAAAACGAAGGTTCGTGCCCTGCCAGGATTATAAACTTTGGGAATGTTCACCCAGCCACATACTACTTTGGCGGACATAAGGGGTACTGTCCTCAGGCAGTACTTCCTTGATTTTCCATGGAGTGATTATTGCTTCCATGGTCGGGAGCCATCTGAGTGTGACTTGTGCATTACGGAGGTTATTCTCTCGGGCATGGAAGCATACATTCCTTTCTTATATCCTTTGACTAATGCAAGAACGCCTTGGTTTAATCACGCTTGTTCTAATGCTGTCAGCAACAAGGAGAGGGCCTATAAAAGATACCGGAGACAAACCACCCCTGAATCTCATATTCTTTATATTTCTGCCCGGAATCATACTAAGGCTGTTCTTCACACTGCTAAAAATAATTTCATCCGTGCTAAATCCTCTCATCTCTCCAACTCGAATTCTTCCCACTTCTTCTGGCACCTTGCCAAAAATCTTTCTAGCAACTTTACCTCATCATCCTTCCCTCCTCTTTTCTATTCTGTTGGCTCAGTAGCTATTTCTTCTACTCATGAAGCAGATCTCTTCGCTCAGACTTTCTCCTCCAATTCCACCTTAGACGATTCTGGTGCTGTTCCTCCATCACTTTCCTCTTCTGACTTTGTCTTGGCTGACATTAAAATTTCTTCAGCTAATGTATTTTCTGCCATCACTGGCCTCAATACTAAGAAGGCATATGGGCCTGATGGAATCCCTCCTGTTGTCCTCAAGAACTGTGCTTCAGTGCTTACACCTTGCCTAGGCAAACTCTTTCGCTTTTGTCTGCCCACTTGTATCTTTCCTTCTTGCTGAAAGTTTGCTCTCATTCAGCCAGTCCCAAAGAAGGGTGACCACTCCCAACCCTCCAACTATCGTCCAGTTGCTTTAACATCCTGTGTCTCCAAAGTTTTCGAGTCAATCCTTAACAGAAAAATTTAAAAGCATCTTTCCTATCACAACCTTCTTTCTAACCGTCAATATGAGTTCTGTCAGGGGCGCTCCACTGGCGATCTTCTAGCCTACCTTTCAGACTCTTGGCCATCCTCCTTTCTGGACTTTGGAGAAAGCTATGCCATTGCACTTGACATCTCAAGGATTTCGATTGTGTCTGGCCTAAATCTTTAATTTACAAACTACCCTTTTATAGTTTCTATCCTTCTACCTGTGCCTTCATCTATTGCTTCCTTTCTGGTCGTTCTATAGCCGCTATTGTAGACGGCCATTGTTCTTCTCCTAGATCTATCAACAGTGGTGTTCCTCATAACTCTGTCCTATCACCGACTCTCATCCTTTTATTCATCAATGACCTTCTAAGCTGTACATCTATCCCTATCCACTCATACGCTGATGATTCCACCTTTCACCTTTCCATTCAGTTCCCGCTACGTCCATCTCAGCAGTTACTTCGACAAACAAAGGATGAGGCTATGGCGCACCTAATGTCTGACTTGGCTCATATCTCTGACTGGGGTAAAAATAATCTTGTTGTTTTAATGCATCAAAAACTCAGTTTTTACACCTAGCAATCCATCACAATCTTCCACAGGAGTACCCGCTAATGTTTAATAATATCCAACTCAATGCCGCATCATCCTTGAACATGCTTGGGGTTTCATTCACTCAGGACTTATCTTGGAAAGATCATATTGCATGTCTTGTAAAATCTGCTTCCAGGAGATTAGGTGTGCTAAGCCGACTCCATACCTTCTTTACCTCTCCACAGTTGTTGACTTTTTACACGGGTTTTATTCGCCTCTGTTAAGAGTACAACTCTCATGTATGGTGGCTCCCCACATACAGTTCTTCTCAATAGGGTGAAGTCAAGGGCTTGTCATCTCATTAACTCTCCTCCTTTTACTGGCTCCTTTCAACCTCTGTCTCTTCGTCGCACTGTTGCATCTTTATCTCTTATCTATCGTTACTTCCATGGTCACTGCTTCTATGAACTACCTGCTTGTATCCCTCCACCTCTACGATGGGTGCATAGCACACGTCTAGCAACAAACTCTCATCCCTTTTCTGTCCAAGTCTCTAATGCAACAGTTAACCGTTACTTCCAGTCCTTCATTTATGCAACATGACAGCTGTGGAACTGTCTCCCTCTGTCTGTATTTCCTACTTCCTATGATCTTCAGACTTTCAAATGCAGTGTGTCCAGGCATCTCGAAATAAACGAATCTTGAATTTGGCTCTCTTTCGAATTGTTTTTGTTTTTTCTTGGAAGGAATTGTTTGCAGGCTCCTTTGGTTTTATATATATATATATATATATATATATATATATATATATATATATATATATATATATATATATATGGGGCCTCTGTGGTAGAGTGTGTTTTGGTACATGGGAGAACGATGGTTCGTGCCCTGCCAGGGTAATAAATTTTGGGAATGTTCATCCAGCCACATACTACTTGTACTTTGGCAGACATAAGGGGATATTTGGTTGAACCAGTGTCGCATGCTATATAGTATACTTGCACCCAGTCGGTTTGTGTGGGCCGATTGCACTTGGTTCACAGACTAGACAATTAATCAAAGCCTCTTGAACATTACAGTCACACTTACAAGTGCTTCTCACGCTACATACAATCTCTATTAGACAGCCTAAGCCAATGGTAGAGATACATAGGATGTATCGTCCCCACTTCCATCGGGAAAGGCCGGTCTTGCAGTGGATACTGAAACGGCTGATGATATATATATATATATATATATATATATATATATATATATATATATATATATATATCATCATCAGTTGTTGAGGTCCACTGCAGGACCGCCCTATTGCTACCGAAGCAGGGACGGTACAGCCAATGTATCTCTACACAGTGACTTAGGCTGTCTGGTAGAGACTGTATGTAGGGTGAGGAGTGCTTGTGAGTGTGATTGTACTGTAGTGTTGTAGTGGCTTTGGATGTGTGTGTAGTTTTTGAACCAAGTGTAATTGGCCCGCCTTAAGCTGATTGGGTGCAAGCATACTAGTATGCGGCACTGGTTCAACCACAGCACCCCTTGTCTGCCAAAGTAGCAAGTGGCTTGGTGAACGCCTCCCAAAGTTTTTACAACTCTGGCGGGAGGCGAACCCACGCTCACCTGTGTGCGAAACGCACACTCTACCGCTGCACCACAGAGGCTCCATATATATACTGTATATATATATATATATATATATATATATATATATATATATATATATATATATATATATATATATATATATATATATATAGTGGTTTCTCGAATTTCGATGGGCATGGGTACCTAAAAATCACCACGAAATTCAAGCCATCGAAATTTTAACTGAACTTCTTATGGGAAAAATTAGTTTGGGTCTGGGGCCTCCGAACCTAACTATATAAAATCATGATTTTTTGCCTACATCCCCTGTAAAGTTTATGAACTATATTTGTGGTTAAGTAACTGTAGTTCTGCATTGTATTACCATACTGTCAGTAAGTGTATACTTGGTGTATTTTTGCCCTTTCCTGTATTGTCATTTCTCCTTTGGCTGCGAAGATTTAGACGTGCCAGGCTGCTCTTGTCCATTACCACTGCTACCCGAAGAACCACTCTTGCTTGCCATCTTGAAACAGGCAAGTTGTGACGAAAATACAATGAAAATATATACAACTAAATTGCAGTGAAATGCATGTCCACACGTGGAAGGCACAGGCTGAAAGTGCGGCACTTGGTTGTAGAGGGCTGGCTGCAGGCAGGACAGTCGCAAGATGGCCACTGACAACAGAACATCGTCTTGCACATGGCTTGTTGTTGGTGGTGCCTACCCCCATCCGGGAGCTCTTGTCCTTAAACAACATGACTTTTTTTTTTCTCAGTCTCTATTGTTAATTTCTATGTTGCTCCTTATATTCATAATTATTGTACTTCTCTTCGTCTCAGTATTCTGCCTACTGTATTTGCTACCACCTGTAACTGATTTTGTTTTAGTAGTTCTATTATTAATTCTTTTCCTTTAATTTCTCTTGTTATATCTTCGACTTAATAAGGTACTGATTAGTTAATAATACTGTAAGTATATTTATAGAATGACGGGGAATAGTCCAGGGTGCGAATTGTCCTGACGGGAAATCGTCCATGTTTTGACGGGGAATTATCGGACGACGAATTGTCTCGGAACCTTATCATCGTGTGCTCCACATATGAATAAGTTATGTTGATTTTCATTCTCTTCTTGACACATGTCACATACAATATTAGGTTAGGCTCATACTTTTTCTTATAATTTTCCTTCACTTCTAGCATTTTGGTTCGCATCAAAAATATTGTCTTTGCTTGTTTTGGTTGGAGTCTGGCCCTGACAGCACGTCACATACGATATTAGGTTAGGCTCATACTTTTTCCTATAATTTTACTTCACTTCTAGCATTTTGGTTTGCATCAAAACTATTATCTTTGTTTTGGTTGGAGTCTGGCCCTGAGAGCATCGAAATGTGCGACTTTTCATCGAAACATGAGTAGGCAGACCACTCCAAAATGCATCGAAATTTGATTAATCGAATTCTAAACTGTCGAAATTCGAGAAACCACTGTGTGTGTGTGTATATATATATATATATGTGTATATATATATATATATATATATATATATATATATATATATATATATATATATATATATATATATATATATATATATATATGTGTGTGTGTGTGTGTGTGTGTGTGTGTGTGGAAAATATCCACAGGAGAAGTGAAAGTAGTGACCATTTTCAGACAGAGTGATACACAGATGTAAAGGGTAGAGGTCTTTTTTGCAAACCCGCAGCAGGGAGTGGCGTGTAGAACAAAGGATAACCTGAATTATAACTGATCGATACACAAAACAATAGATACCTGACATTTTACCTTAGGGATGCACCTGGCAAATGGGGTAAATTCTGCAGATTAATTTATGCACACCTGGAGCAGGGAGTGGCACACAGAACAAAGAATGATCTGAATTAAAAATGAGCTATGAACAGAACAATAGGTCCCTGACTGTTTTCCTTCGGGATGCACCTGACATAAGGGAGTAAACATCTACATATCTACATATTGTTCCTTATTTGCCATTTCTTCTCACTCTGCTTTTGGGTTGCCACTCACGCTGGCTGTCCATCTCTTATCTATTCTGTGAAGAACGTAACCTGCCAACAATTTTTGCCTAATGATTAATTAGATTATGTCCTTTCATTTGGTCCATTCTTTTATCCATGAAACCATCTTCATTTAACCACGTGATACCAATATCACTTCCATTTCTCACTGGGTATTTCTTTGACTCCAAGTTTCCAAGTCATAAGTTAAAACAGGAAGAACAGACAAATTATATGCTCCTTCTCCATTTAGTTGCTGGTTGTTTCTTTATTGCTTAAAAATAAGATCACCTGTACGTCGCGAAAACTCGATTAAACTTCAAATTGCTATTAAAAGGAAAAAAAAAACAAGATTTCTATGTAGACTAGTGCTGATTTGGTGCGACTGTACCAATATACAAATGTATATTTCGCACAAAAAGGTAGGAGGCGTGAGTTATTAAGTACAACCGTCAACAAAATCAGCTGTATAGAACACAGTTAAACAGCAAATCAGTAAAATAAGATAAAGATATAAACTGAAATTTTCTTATACTGGATACGAATGCTTCCACTTCTAACAACATAATTGCAAAAAGTAATCTGAGAGAATATTTCACCGAAATGCAAATAAAGAGTAATTATTTGTAAATAATAATAATTGCGGTTCTCTCACAATCTTTGTCAGACGGCAAAAGGGAGACTAATACAGTATGATATAGATATATATATATATATATATATATATATATATATATATATATATATATATATATATATATATATATATATGTATCGCTCCCAAAGTTCATTACCTTATCGGGGACCGAACCCTCGTTCTTCATTGTACGAAAACGCACACTTTACCACTGAGGCTCCATATATATATATATATATATATATATATATATATATATATATATATATATATATATATATATATATATTAGAATATGCTCCCCTGCCACAAAATGCGATAGGTACACCATTTTGTACTGCCTCGATAATCGTTAGAATCGGTCACAGAATTACAACTAGAAAGCGCTCAGAGGGCGCATACCTTCGCCAATGCCATTGCCATTAAAATGGATTCGGATCCAGATCCATGGATAATACAGGATCCAGATCCGGATCCGCCCTAGAATTTAATCATTTCTGTCTTGGTTCATGGCCTATCTTTCCACAAAATTTAATTGAAATTCATTGAGAACTTTTGGAGGGATTGTGCGGGATGCTCCGGATCCGGATCTGCTCCAAAACTAGATCATTTCTGTTTTTGGCCCTTAGCCCACCCTTCCACAAAAATTCATAAGAATCCGTTAATAACTTTCGAAGTAATCCTGGATCCGGATCAGCCTCGAAATTTTTTCAGTTCTTTCATGGTCCATGACTCATTTTTCCACAAACTTACTTTGATATTCAGTAATAGTTTTTGGACATATTGTGCAAGATACTCCCGATTCTCATCATGATCCGGACCCAAAATTTCATCATTTTTTCATTGGCTCATGACACACCCTTCCACAAAATTTAATCAAAATCCGTTCATACCTTTTTGAATAATCCTGCTAACAGATGGACACACAAACAAATACTCAAACAAACGTTGGATAAAACAAATATCTCCTAGCGGAGGTAATTTACTGTAACAAGTTGTGTGTGTGTGTGTGTGTGTGTGTGTGTGTGTGTGTGTGTGTGTGTGTGTGTGTGTGTGTGTGTGTGTGTTAAAGCTTTACATTACATTAAATTTTGTCATTTTTCTTGTACGGGTTATTAATACAAACAGCCTCGAATTGCTATAAGGAAGCTCATAAAATTTCTGGAAAACATTAATTTCTAGTTTTACTGTATGTCAGTACAGTACTAAGAGACAAATAACTGTCGGTATTTCGATTGCCATAGTAATGTCAAAAGGCGAACTATAAACTCTCGGTATTTGCTTAGAATGCTTGGTTTATGAACCCCAGTGCCGAGACCAATGCTACAACTAGTCACATTGTAGGTTATCTTACAACCATAAGAACTGAATGCAACCAACTCTTGTTACCACTGCTCTTGGTTGCATAGGATGCTTCGTAGTGCAGTGCCTCCACCTTGGTGATTTATTTGTATTTTATGCCATATTACTCTTCTGTTTGCTTTTCATATATTTTATATTAACTGTATCCTCGCTGGAATAGGAGACTTCGTAGCAGCTTTTCTTTAACGATTTCTTTAGCATTTTACATCTAATTTCTCTTATTTGTTGTTACTTTGTATGATCAGCCTTATGATCGCCAGCATAGAACCTTTACTTTATCGAATTATTTCGGATATTACAACTAATTTTTCTATTGCATGTTACAAATATATAAATGGCATGGTGTGACAGACTTAACATAAGCTAGACGAAAGATTGTTAAGGTGTAATGTGGATAATAAATCACCGGTGAAGAAAAATACGGAAACGTCCCAAACCAGAGAGAAAAAACTTCTGTATCGACGTAGTTTACATCACTAACATTGTCTGCCTCCCTAGCGCCAGACGCCTTAGCACCACATACGGTAGCTACACAGGAATGTCTTCTGTCATTTTGTCCTTCCCCGTCAAACTGCCCGATCTCCAATTCACACCTCCTACCCACACATATACCTCTCCACCACAACCTTACTGTGTATCTCAAAAAATGTACAGAATTCAAAAATAAAGTATGAAAGGGTAATGTCCTCTCCAGTGGTATCCCCTCGCATACCAAATGGATTACAGCGCTGGGTCTGCAATATCAGCCAACTGAAGTGTTCATGTCAAACCAACTTCGAAGACAAATTCTGACACACACGAGAAATCCATAATGCTCCCCCACATACCTATGGAGATAATCATTCGCTGTAACTTAAGGACTTTGTAACAGACGAGAATACATAGGTGTGTGTGTGTGTGTGTGTGTGTGTGTGTGTGTGTGTGTGTGTGTGTGTGTGTGAGAGAGAGAGAGAGAGAGAGAGAGAGAGAGAGAGAGGGGGGGGGAATGACTTAGTATGCCAAAGCGGTATTAGAGAAACTCCCAGTCCGCATATACATTATGGGTTTAAGACCCCTTTGCTAACTTGCTGTCTACTCTCCTTGGCGGTATGGCATGCAGGGAGGGGCAAAACTGTATTTGTTCTGAAATTCCCAGCTTGGCGAGAACCAGGGAAAGGCGGTGGCTGAATCGGTAGAGAGGCGGCCTGCAGTCCTAATGGACCCAGGATCGAATCCCGGCTGGGGCAGGGAACAGTTTAAGGATATGAATTTCCTAAATGCAGACTTTCCTAATCTTCCAGATGGCCCGCCGACATGTCGTAAAAATACCCCCGCTAATACCAATACACCAGTCCTGTATGAGACAACCCTAGCATGTAATCAATATGGACGGTGGGTGTTAGCGCCGAAGTGGTGACATGTGGAGGTGTAGGAGGACTACTGGGCCTTGGGATAGGTCACTGCCCCCGAGAAATAGGCTCTGAAGCCTTTGCCTAGAGTCGGACACGTAAAAAAAAAAAAAAAAAAGGGAATACGTTAATGACGCCGTCCACTGCATAATCAGGGTAATTTTTTACACGTCGAGGCAGTATCCTTTACCTAGATAAATGAAATAATCATGCTGCTTACAGACAAAAAAAAAAAAAATGGTTTCATGTAATGGTGAGTAAAATTAAAACTCAAGTAAAAACAGTTAAGATCAAACTGAAACAGCGTTTTTGACTAGGGAGAAGGTTAACATTCTCTACATTCGGTAAAACATTAAAGAAAACATTATAATATATACATCGCACTCAGATCATCAACGGCACAAGAGAATTCTCATGAGCTTTACTTAGAATGTGGATATTAACCCATGTTTATCCAAAGCTGAATAGCCTATGGACAGAATGTGACATCAAATAAGGAATAAAATTTATGCACTGAAATGAAACAACGGAGAAAATAAATAATGCACTATTTTCTGAGAGCAGACCTTTGGTCAATTCATCACCTCTCATACGCTCAGTTAAAGATCTCCCTCTCTTCATTACAGTTACTGGAATGATGCTTATGGTGGAGGTGGTGGTGATGGGGATAATAATATTGATCATATAAAGAAGATATACTAAATATTCAAGTAGTTAATTCTGCCCATCCCTCCCCATGCACTCACTTGTTAATCCTGGCGTCTTTACAATAATCCCTTCCCAGTGGCTCTGTACCTTAATGAAGCTAGAACAAGAGGGGGATGCAGAAGCATGAAGATACTGTGCTTACTGAAACAGACAATATTAAGCAATAAAAGAATGGAGTTCAGACGAGTACAGGTGATTGACTCTTTTTTTTTTTTATGCAAGAAAGAAGGAACCAAAGGCCAGGAGCCCACAAACCGTTCTTTCCAAGAAAAAAACAAAAACAATACAAAAGAGAGCCAAATTCTAGATCCGTTCATTTCGAGATGCCTGGACACACCGCGTTTGAAAGACTAGAAGTCATTGGAAGTAGGAAATATAGACAGAGGGAGACAGTTCCAGAGTTGAGCAGTTGCATAAATGAAGGACTGGGAGTAACAGTTAACTCTTGCATTAGAGAGTTGGACAGAAAAGAGATGAGAGTTTGTTGCTAGACGGGTGCTACGCACCCCTCATAGAGGTGGAGGAGGTGGCCAAGTATCTCAGCATTAGTCATTAGTTCATTATGCATTTTACACCTTTATTTCACATATATCTTTATGATAAATCAGAACGTTTGCTAAATTTTTATTGGTTTGCACCGTCAGTTTTCAAGTCTGGAGCACTGTATGTTACAATTATGGGCAGAAGTTCGCCGACAATCCACTGACAGTATTTTTTTTTTTTTCCAAGAAAAGAGGAACCAAGGGCCTGGAGCCAGTATGATGTTTCCCCCCAACATAAAAAAAAAAAAAAAAACAAGATAACTGAGAACCAAATTCAAGGTCCAATCATTTCGAGATACCTGAACACACTGCAAGTGAAAAACTGGAGATCATAGGCGGCAGCAAATACAGACGGAGGAAGACAGTTCCTGAGTTAACCTGTTGCTTACATGAGGGATTGGAGTAACTGTTACCTCTTCCATCAGTGAGATGGACAGAAAATAGATGAGAGTTTGTTGCTAAACGGGTGAAACTCGCCCGCCATAGTAGTGGGGTGATGCAAGCAGACAGTTCAAAGAAGCAGTGACCATTGGAGTAGCGATAGAAAAGAGATATTGATGCAACAGCGCAGTGAAGAGATAGAGGTTGAAAAGAGCCAGTAAGGGGAGGAGAGCTAATGAGACAAAAATTTTTTACTTCACGGTGTTGAGAAGAGCTGTATGAGGGGAGCCTCCCCACACATGAGAGATGTACTCTACACAATGGTGAATAAATCTCGTGTATAAAGTCAACAACTGTGCATGGGTAAAGAAGGCAAGGAGTGTGTGTGTGTGTGTGTGTGTGTTTGTGTGTGTGTGTGTGTGTGTGTGTGTGTGTGTGTGTGTGTGTGTGTGTGTGTGTGTGTGTGTGTGTGTGTGTGTGTGTGTGTGTGTGTGTGTGTGTGTGTGTCGGGGACAGGTTGGGTGCTCTGTTTTATAGGTACTGATAGAAACGTGCATGTTTGGAATATATTTTGTGTCGTATGAGACACAATCACTTCTTTTGTATACCTCATACAGTTAGGTATCTTGCAATCACACCTATTGCCACTTTTTACTCTGCCACGCACCATACTGTCATCCTTCTGGCTGCCTTATCTCACACACACACACATACAGACAGACACACACACTGATGAAGCAACAACGGACGATAGGCAACTTATTGTAAGTGTGTGATTGTCAGCAGTGTTTTTCGTTAATACTTTTTTTTTTGTGTGTTACTAATTTGACATTGGTTAATTCAATATTAGTTACCCTTGTAATGTTGTTAATGAGCTTCCACTCAAGTAGTACTCAGATCATCAGTGAAAATTGTCAGTTATATTTCGAAAGGTATATGATTGACGGTGGCTTGAATTGGAGGGAGGGCAGCCTGTTTGCAATGAAGTGGGTAGCATGGAGGCAATTTTTTTTTTATAGCCACGCCATCCGGGATTAAGGTGTCTGGCCTTAGACAGCTAGATACTTTCAGGACCATTGTGGTGTTGATGTGGGTGAACAGGAAAGTGTTAAGACAAGTACCCTGAGATAGTTTGGCCATGTGGAACGGGGGGAGCATGTTCCAATATTATGTTCCAGTACCACTGAACAGAACAGAGGATCTTATCACCGATCAAATTCTGTGGCCAAATATATTGTCAATGGGAAATCATCCTCACACCACCCATTCCCCTAAACTTAAAACATCACCCTTCCTTCCAGCCCCCTCCCCATCCATCTCTCCACCCAGCTTCATACCCACCTATACAATACTTGTGCTCACACACACACACACACACACACACACACACACACACACACACACACACACACACACACACACACACACACACACACACACCATGCTGTGATCGGCAATTCCTTTCTCCTGTGACATCAATTTCATTACCTGAACCACTCCTTTCCTCTCCCAAAGGACTTTCCACTTCACTTGTCCCATGTTTCTTTTTCTTTTCGTCCTTGTACCGTGATTTGTAATCCCTTTCCCCCTCTGACCTCACCTTCCTTTTCCTACCTGCTCCCTACCACCCCCCTACCAATACCTCTACCCCCTTCACACCCAAACTGCCTTCTGCTATATATGCAGATAATACGGTGTATAGTCAGCAATTGTATTCTGAGAGAAGCTGTAAGGCGAAATGTCAATCCACACTAAGGTCCACATCGGTGATTCTTTCTCCAGCTTTTTACATTTTTGTTGCCCAATTTTCTCCTGATCGTAAAATCATCTGACGTTAGCCAAAATAAACAAAGTTAGGAGTGGTTCTAGGTTCATGTATTTTTTTTTTTTCCTCAGTATTCGTGCAAGTTCATTCAGCTAAAAAAAATCTCAACTTCTCAACTGATCTCTTGAGCGTAATATAATCATGTGGCTGTAATGATAATATAACCTTAATTATTATGCAAATGTTGAATGACTTCCTCGCACCTGGGACTGGAGAGATTTTGAAGAAATGAGGAAGACTATATCCTATAAAAACAGAGAAAACTGCTTCCATGAGACTACCCAAATTGTGCTATGACTGGAGAGAGGATAAAACATCTACTTCAGTATGCCTGTGCAAATGTGCAATCCATCCCTTACAAAATCGAAAGGTGTCACGAAACAAGTGACTCTGTAAACATTTGATTCACCCAACATACAATTTTCTGTTGAAGTATATACGGAAATCAGTGAACCTATTAATATAACGCAGCATGACCAATAAAACTATTTTTCTTACAGGCAGTATAACTACGGCAATCCCACCATCCAGATACTGTAATTAATAGGTTATTTAATGTCAGGCAAAATCCTACTAAGTGCTGCATACTTTCAGGACTTGCTAGTGTCCCAATGAGGTCTCACACACACACACACACACTAGACACCGAAGAGAGCAGACGCACGTCGCCACCGCTCCATACCTGGCCAACTTGGCCACTGGCATTACCTAAATTAGTATCTTTATATGAGTCAAGCTCTGTACCAGGTTAGACTAAATGGTGTTCTAATATAAAAAAGAAGTTTTGAGTAAGACTTATTCAAACAGAAAAAAAAAAAAAAAAAGCAGCACAAGAATGCGCACAATCAGCTGATCGTTTGTTTAGTCTACAACTGCCCCAGGGAATGTAAGTACTATATGCGTTTTTAGTACTGTAAAATTACCACATACTTTAGTAATGCAAATGTGGAAAAGAAAAGGGATAAAGATAGAAAGCAGGATGATGATTTCTACCAAGAATTAGTTGAAATGGAGACTCACAATAAACTGGTGGAACGAGTACATAGACTAGAGATGGCTTTTCAAAATGAGATTGATGAAATTAAGAAACAGATGCACTTGCAAAAGGAAGAAATAGAAAAATTAGGAAAGGAAGTCAACAAGAAAGATACAGCCATAGATGAGTTAACAGTAGAAGTGGTTACACTTAGAAGGAAAATTAGTGAAATGGCAAGTACAGTAGTCAACCACGAGAGTATTATGGAAGAGTTAAAAAATGATAAGGAGACAATTAGGCAAGTTAGCATTCTGATAGACCAGAGCAGTCATATTGAGAAAATAACACAGGTGAATGAAGCTGTCCAAAGCTATAAAAATGATGTGGAAACCACTTATGCTGAAATGGTGAAAGTAAAGAAAGACTTAAAAACAAGGGTGGAAGAAAAAAGCATCAAAAAGGAAGTGAAAAGAAAAATCCAAAACAATCCTAAGTTAGTCAGAGATTCAGTAGATATCAACAAATCTATAGTAATCACTGGTATAGAAGAGGAAGAAGTAAAAAACAAGATCTCAAGAGACAAAAAGGAGATGGCAAATGTAATGGACATACTGAAAGAAGTATCAGAGGAAATCTGTTGTAACGACATAAAGGAACACAAAAGGTTAGGGAAATACGAGAGAAGCAAGTCAAGACCTCTAAAGGTAACCTTTCAGAGTGTAAACACCGTGGAGGAGATACTAAAAAATGCAAAGAATCTTATGGAAAAAGAGGAGTTCAAAAATGTATGGATAAAAAGATACCTAACACAAGTGGAACTGGAATTACTGAAAGAGAAGAGGGAGAAAGCAAAAACAAAAAATGAGGGAAGATCAGAGGAGGAGAAGAATACAGTTTTTTACAAGTAATTGGATTGCAGGTACGAAAGTGGTACATAAACAGGAGGGAATAAAAAGGAGGAAGGTAGTAGAACCAAATCATGACAAGTATATAAACAAGATGATTAAGTTGATGTACTCAAATGTGGATGGCATGGTATCTAAATTATTAGAGGTGAATTATTATGTCAGAGAAAATGAACCACATATAATATGCCTAACTGAAACAAAATTAACACCAAGGATATCAAATGACATTCTAAACTTAGAGGAATATAATATATGGAGAAGAGATAGGAACTTAAAAAAAGGAGGAGTAATTATAATATTAACTAAGAAAAATCTAAAAGTCAAAGAAATAGAACTAGATATACCCTCACAAGTAGAAATGATTGCAGTTGAGATCAATACATCTGAAGGGAAAGTAATTGTACCCAATTTGTACAAGCCACTCAGATCAAACACATGGGAAAGAGACGTATATGAGGACCAGGCAGAGAGTACAATTCAGAGTTTAAGAGCATTACTACATAAAATGGAAGAGAATCGGAAAAAAATTATACTAACTGGAGATTTTAATACAAATATAAATTGGAATACTCTAGATATAATAAGCCAAGAAAGCTGTTGGGACCAAAAGCTCCTGGATATCGTGCAAGAGTTATTCCTAATGCAACATGTAAGGGAAAGCAGCAGAAAAAGGGGACTCGATGTACCATCAATGCTAGGTCTCATATTTACTAGGCAAGAGAACGATATTGACAATTTAATATATCATCCTCCATTCGGCAAAAGCGACCATGCAGTACTAAATTGCAACTTCAGGATTGCATATGACAGAGTTAACAGCAATGAAAGTTACAAAAAGAGCCTAAACTATAAAAAGGAAAAGTATCTTGACCTAAAGAAGTACTTCTTAGAAACTGCTTGGGAAAAGGATCTTAGAGGACAAGATTTAAATGCTATATATGAAAAATTCTGTGAACTTTATGAAATAGGAGTCCAGAAGTACATCCCACAGCACAAAGAAGCAGAAAGAAAAGAAAGAGATGGTTCTATACAGAATGTAAAAAAATCAAAAGAAAAAAGAGATTTGTTGTGGAATAGATACAGAAGACACAATAGTGAAAGGGCATAATATAATAATTACAAATAGGCAAGAAACGATTATACAAGAATAAGGAGGGAAGCCCAAAAACAGGTTGAGGAGGATATCATAAATAAAAGTAGTGATCAACCAAAGCTATTATACAGCTACATCAGAAGCAAAACCAACGTAAAAGATAAAATACAATCCATTACGGACGATGGAATCACCTATACACAAGAGAAGGATATTTGTTAAGCACTAAACAAGATTTTCCAGTCAGTTTTTACCGAGGAAAAAATATTTAAGAAGGATTATGTGGAACATGCATGCCCACATATACTACCAGATATACAAACATCAGGAAAGGAAATACAGGAGGAGCTAAGTAAATCAGACAAAGGAAAAGCAAATGGTCCTGATGAAATTTCATGTTTTGGGTGCTAAGGGAATGTGCAAAGGAGTTAAGTAAACCATTATTTAAAATTTTCAAGAAATCCTTGAGTCAAAGTAAACTACCTGATATTTGGAAGAAAGCAAACATTGTTCCCTTATTCAAGAAAGGGAATAGACATAATCCACTTAACTACCGATCAGTATCACTAACCAGTGTTGCAAGCAAGGTATTAGAAAAGCTTATAAGAAAAGCTTGGGTAAATCACCTAGAACACAATATGATAACAGAAAGACAGTTTGGTTTCAGAAAAGGAAAATCATGTGTTACTAATCTGTTGAGCTACTATGACAGAGTAACAGACACATTACAGAAAAGAGAAGGATGGGTGGACAGTATCTATTTAGATTTCAAGAAAGCATTTGACACAGTACTGCACCAAAGACTTTTATGGAAACTGTACCATCAAGGAGGAATTCGAGGCAAACTGTATTGTTGGATGCAAGATTTTCTCATGAAAGAGAAATGAGAACAGTACTAATGGGATATTACTCATCATGGAAAGAAGTGACTAGTGGAGTACCACAGGGCTCAGTGCTGGCACCAGTTATTTTGTGTGTGTGTGTGTGTGTGCGTGTATATAAATGATATAGTAACACTGGAAATGAAAGCTATCTAAATATGTTTGCAGTTGATGCAAAAATACAAAGGAGAATTACTAACACAGACTCTTGTAAAGAGCTACAAGAAGAATTAAATAAACTTCATGAATGGAGTAATACATGGCAAATGGAATTCAGTGTGGACAAGTGTCATGTAATCAAGTTTGGTAAAAGTGGAAAAAGACCTGATTGGGATTATACACTCGAAAATAAAACCCTACACACATCAGAAAGAGAGAAGGACCTAGGTGTGATTATCAATAACAGACTATCTCTGGCTGATCACATTAGTGAGAAGGTACAGAACATATATACACTGCTTGCAAAAATGAGAATAGCGTTCACATACATAAATGAAGACATGCTAAGAAAGATAATAACATAATTCATCAGACCAACCCTGGCGTATGCATCAGTAGTCTAGAGTCCTCATCTAAAAAAAACACATAGACAAGATTGAAAAAGTTCAAAGGGCCGCTAGAAGATGAGTACCAAGCTTAAGGGATCTAAGCTACAAAGAAAGACTAAATAAACTGAATCTACCAACACCACAGGAGAGAAGGAAAAGAGGTGACATGATAATGCTACATAAATGCATATCAGGGAAAGAGAAAATAGACATAAATGATTACTTAACCTATAGGGAATCATCAGCAAGAGGACACTGCAAAAAACTGCATAAGGAGAGAGGTGATAAAGACGTAAGGAAATTTAGTTTCCCAAATAGAGCAATTGTTCAGTGGAATGGACTACCGAATGAAATAGTGTGTGCCAAAACAACTGCCAAAATTTAAGGATATGTACGATAAATATGGTTTAAGACAGGGGACAGTGCGAGCTTGACTCATTCCTGTAAAGATACAATTAGGTAAGAACAATTAGGTTCTTCGCTCTACTAAAAATAATTTCATCCATTCTAAATGCTCTCAACTCTCCAACTCGAATTCTTCCCGCTCCTTCTGGCACCTTGCCAAAAATCTTTCTAACAACTTTACTTCATCATCCTTCCCTCCTCTTTTCTACTCTGATGGTTCTGTAGCTATTTCTTCTACTGATAAAGCAGATCTCTTCGCACAGACTTTCTCCTCCAACTCCACCTTAGATGATTCCGGTGCTGTTCCTCTATCACTTCCCCCCTCTGACTTCCTCATGGCTGATATTAAAATTTCTTCAGTTGATGTATTTTCTGCCATCACTGGCCTCAGTACTAACAAGACATATGGGCCTGATGGGGTCCCTCCTGTTGTTCTCAAGAACTGTGCTTCTGTGCTTACACCCTGCCTAGGCAAACTCTTTCGTCTTTGTCTGTCAACTTGTACCTTTCCTTCTTGCTGGAAGTTTGCTCTCATTCAGCCTGTCCCAAAGAAAGGTGACCACTCCCAACGCTCCAACTATCGTCCAATTGCTTTAACGTCCTGTATTTCAAAAGTTTTTGAGTCAATTCTCAATAGAAAAATTTTAAGGCATCTTTCCTATCACAACCTTCTTTCCGATCGTCAGTACGGGTTCCGTCAGGGACGCTCCACTGGCGATCTTCTTACCTACCTTTCAGACTCCTGGTCATCCTCCTTTCTGGACTTTGCCGAAAGCTTTGCCATTGCACTTGACATCTCAAAGGCTTTCGATTGAGTCTGGCATAAATCTTTAATTTCCAAACTGCCCTCCTACGGTTTCTATCCTTCTATCTGTGCCTTCATCGCTAGCTTCCTTTCTGGTCGTTCTATAGCCGCTGTTGTAGACGGCCATTGTTCTTCTCCTAGATCTGTCAACAGTGGTGTTCCTCAGGGCTCTGTCCTATCACCAACTCTCTTCCTTTTATTCATCAATGATCTTCTAAGCTGTACATCTAACCCTATCCACTCATATGTTGATGACTCCACCCTTCACCTTTCCATTCGGTTCTCGCAACGCCCATCTCAACATTTACTTCAACAAGCAAGGGATGAGGCTATGGCACACCTAATGTCTGACTTGGCTCGTATCTCTGACTGGGGTAATAATAATATGGTTGTTTTTAATGCATCTAAGACTCAGTTCTTACACCTATCAACCCGACAAAATCTTCTACAGGTATACCCACTAATGTTTAATAATATTCAGCTTAATCCTGCATCTTCCTTGAACATGCTTGGGGTTTCATTTACTCGGGACTTATCTTGGAAAGATCATATTACATCTCTTGTAAAATCTGCTTCCAAGAGATTGGGTGTGCTAAGCCAACTCCGCTCATTCTTTACCCCTGCACAATTGTTGACTCTATGCAGGGGTTTTATCCGCCCCTGTGTGGAGTACAACTCTCATGTGTGGGGAGGCTCCCCACATACAGCTCTTCTCAATAGGGTGGAGTCAAAGGCTTTTCGCCTCATTAACTCTTCTCCTCTTACTGACTCCCTTCAACCTCTGTCTCTTCGCCGCACTGTTGCATCTTTATTTCTTTTCTATCGCTACTTTAATGGTCACTGCTCCTCTGAACTGTCTGCTTGTATTCCTCCACCTATCCAACGGGCGCGTAGCACCCGTCTGGCAGCAAACTCTCATCCCTTTTCTGTCCAACTCTCTAATGCAAGAGTTAACCGTTACTCCCAGTCTTTCATTTATGCAACAGGTCAACTCTGGAACTGTCTCCCTCTGTCTGTATTTCCTGCTGCCTATGATCTCCAGTCTTTCAAACGCAGTGTGTCCAGGCATCTCAAAATGATCGGATCTTGAATTTGGCTCTCTATTGTATTTTGTTTTTCTCTTGGAGGGAACTGTTACTGCGGGCTCATGGCCTTTGGTTCCTTCTTCCTCGCATAAACACACACACACACACACACACACAGACATGGGCAGTTGACGATATTTTGCTCAACAACTGGAAGAGAAGAGCATGAAAAGAAGCCTGCGATCTCTCCCTATTGTATGTGTTCGATATGCATTATCTGACATTCCTTTTTTTTTTTTTTTTTTTTTTTTGTACCGAGTGGTGTTCTAGACCATACAGAAAGAGTTATTGACAGAAATAAAATCAGAAGGGAATGTACAGCAGCAGCAGGAACTGAAATTCAGACTCAAAAGGGCAGCACAGCACCCATTAGCATTTATTTTGATGGCTGTAAAGATAACTGAAGGATAAGGAAGAACTAAACGTAAAAGAAAGGTGAACAAAAAACACATCACCATTTTGCTACTTTTCTTTAAAGTACTTAGTGCAAATCAACCCATCCTCAGGAACGACAGAAAGTATCTGTAATGAAATACTGAAGTTCCTGGATCTGAACACTGTTGGCACATCAAAAGCAAATGTAATACAGTAGGATGTAATGGACCAACAGTAAATACAATACAAATGGGTGGTGTGTAGTTTAATGGAAAGAAAACGGATAGACCACTGCAGTGATTTAGGTGGGCCTACAACTGGACTTAGATGATTCACAGTACCAGTTGGAAAGCATCTTTTAGATTATGAAAAGCTTCCTGAGGTAAAAATCAAAACTTTGAGGCAGAAGGCATTCAAAATGGTTCCGTGTATATTAAATGCGAGCAGAAATTCTTGGTGGATACTTACAACATTTTGTCCTAAGGTCACTGGCTCAATAAAGTACATGCAGATAAAATCATTCGAGATGGTTAACAAAGGCAAACACAGTTCTGCGACTCTAGGTTTACATTGCAACAGAAGAACTCTCAAAAACCCTCGAAAAGATTACGCATTTCATCATGAATATATAAACACCAGTGTGGTTTAAAATCAACAACAGTAATATAAAATTTGCAGTGAAACACCTTTACAAGATCATCTCTTGTGCAAAGTCCTCCTGATGTGATTGACACTGTCAAATCATCGATTCAAAAGAAAGCATATTTTGCTCATCCTGAGACTCTAATGGTAAGCATGGTCTTTGATGACAAAAAACTCATCAGAGAGTTGGGCTGGAGAAGGATTTTAAATGCAGAGAAACGATCACAAGACAGGAGTAAACCATTCGAAATTCCACAAATGAATTTTGATGCTTAACATACCACCACATTATAAACTGGCATGAGAGCAATTCTCATGTGACAGAACCACCTCTCACTAAAGATTGTCAACCCATGACATTATCAACATGGCGATGAGTGGTGTATTTCCTGAATATAAAATTCAGGCGACTAAAAGGGGCGGGGTGAGGGGACTAGGGACCCCCTCCTCTGTTTTTTAGTTCCTAAAAAGAGACAGGCCAGAGAAAGGGATGGGGGATGGAGTTATCCCCGTACCCTGAAGATTGGGTCTATGAATGTGCGTGGATGTAGTACAATTGAGGCTAAAAGGGAGGAGATTGGGAGAATGTTTGTGAGAAGAAAGTTGGATGTGTTAGCCTTGAGTGAAACGAAGATGAAAGGGAAGGGGGAATTTATGTTTGGAAGTGTGAATGGAAGATTGTCAGGTGTTGATAAAGGAAGGGCAAGAGAAGGTGTGGCCTTGTTAGTGAGTCCGGAAGTACAGCAGTGTGTGATTGAATGGAAGGAGGTGTCATCGAGACTGATGTGGGTGAAAGCGAAATTTGAACATGAGTTGTGGGTGTTTGTGAGTGCATATGGGCCTGGTAGTGAAAGGGATGAACAAGAGAGGGAGTCTTTCTGGAATGATGTTGATGAGTGTCTGCAGAGTTTTGGTGCGAAAGTGAATGTGGTAATGATGGGAGATCTGAATGCTAGAGTGGGAAATGTAGCAGTTGAAGGCGTAGTTGGTATGCATGGTGTGCCTGGAAGAAATGAAAATGGGGAACGAATGATAGCGATGTGTGTTGAGCGAGAGATGGTGATTGGGAATACGCTGTTTGAGAAGAAAGATATTTATAAGTATACATGGGTGAGACAGGAGGGTGGAAGGGTTGTTGATAGAGCCTTGATGGACTATGTGGTTGTGTCTAGGAATGTAATAGGAAGATTGTTGGATGTGAGAGTTCTGAGAGGGGAGGGTGGAGGTATGTCTGACCACTACCTGGTGGAGGGAAAGTTAAGAGTAGGTAAGAGATGGGTGAGAGCTAGGAGGGTTAGGTGTGGCAGGGAGGTTTTGAAAGTGAGTGAGTTGGATAAAAGAGAGAAAAAGATAGAGTATCAGGAGAAATTGAAAGATGAGTGGAACGCAGTGAAAGATCGGGAATATGGCAGCGTGGAGGAGGAATGGCAGTTATTTAAGACTGCTGTGGTGGGGCATGCAGAAGAGGTGCATGGTATAAGACGTGTGGGTGGTGGTGTAAGAAAAGAAAGTGAATGGTGGTGCGAGGAAGTAAGTATGGCTGTGGCTGAGAAGAGATGTGCATATGAAGTGTGGCTGCAGAGGAAGGATGAGATGTCATATGAAATGTATCAGGAAAAGAGGAATAGAGCGAGAAGGGCTGTGCGTGATGCTAAAGTGGCAGCAGATGAGAGGTGGGGTAGGCGGCTGACAGAGAATTTTCAACAGAATAAGAAAATGTTTTGGAAGGAGGTGAAAAGGGTGCGAAAGGGAGAGTCTGGGAAGGAAGAACGAGTAAAAGCAGAGGATGGAAGGATGTTAATTGAGATGGATGCAGTAAGGAAGAGATGGGCAGAGTATTTTGAAAGATTGTTAAATGTAGAGGAGGAAAGGGTGGCTGAGATTGTGGCGGATGGAAGGGTGCAAGGAATAAATGTGTTGGGAGAGTTGAATGATTCTTTGATCACGAAGGAAGAAGTGGAGAAGGCAGTAAAGGATATGAAAACAGGGAAAGCTGCAGGTATGGATGGGTGTGCTGTGGAATGCCTGAAGGGTGGTGGAGTGACTATTGTTGACTGGTTAGTAAGATTGTTGAATGTGTACTTTGAGAAAGATTTGGTGCCAATTGACTGGGCAAGTGCTTGTGTGGTCCCGTTGTATAAAGGCAAGGGTGATAAGTATGAATGTACTAGCTTTAGGGGTATAAGTCTGTTGAGTGTTGTAGGTAAAGTGTATGGTAGAGTGTTAATTATGAGAGTTAGAGAGGGTACAGAGGGAGTGATTAGTGATGAGCAGTGTGGCTTTAGGAGAGGGAGGGGATGCGTTGATCAGGTGTTTGCTGTGAGACAAGTGTGTGAAAAGTATTTAGCGAAAGGCAAGGATGTGTTTTGGGCATTTATGGATTTAGAGAAAGCGTATGATAGAATTGATAGGGAGGCTTTGTGGACTGTTTTAAGATTGTATGGACTTGATGGTAGGTTACTAAAAGGGGTGAAAAGTTTTTATGTAAATAGTAGAGCGTGTGTAAGAGTGGGAAATGCTGTGAGTGATTGGTTTCCCGTGAGAGTGGGGCTGCGACAGGGATGTGTGATGTCGCCTTGGTTGTTAAATATTTACATGGATGGTGTTGTAAGGGAGGTGAATGCAAGAGTTTTAGGTGGTCTGAGTCTGGTAAATGTTGATGGAGGAGAGTGGAATCTGAAGCAGCTGCTGTTTGCAGATGATACTGCACTGGTGATTGATTCAGAGGAGAGATTGAGACAGTTGGTAGAGGAGTTTGGAAGGGTGTGTGAAAGGAGGAAATTGAAAGTAAATGAGAATAAGAGTAAAGTGATGAAGTGTACGAGGTTGATAGATGGTAGGGGGATGAATATAGTTTTGAAGGGTGAGTTGCTTGAGGAGGTAGATTGTTTTAAATATCTAGGGTCACACGTTGCTGTGGATGGAAGAATAGATGCAGAAGTGAAGTTTAGAATAAATGAAGTAGGAAAGGTGCTGGGAGGAATGAAAAAAGTGTTTAAATGTCGTTTGGTTAGAATGGATGTAAAGAGAAGGCTGTATGAGGGTGTTGTGGTACCGACTGCATTATATGGGGCTGAAACATGGAATGTGGGTGTAGCAGAGAGGAAAAGTTTGAATGTAATGGAGATGAGATGTCTGAGGAGTATGTGTGGAGTGACGCGTATGGATCGAGTGCGAAATGATGAAGTGCGAAGGAGAACTGGAGTTGTTCGGGAGATGGCTGGTAGAGTTGAGCAGAGGGTGTTGCAATGGTTTGGGCATATGGAGAGAATGGATAATGAACGATTGGTGAAAAAAGATAACTAGATCTGATGTGAGAGGTGTAAGGCTGAGAGGGAGACCACGAATAGGATGGATGGACAGTGTGAAGAGAGCGCTGGATGCGAGAGGGATGTCTGTTGAGCAAGGAAGAGTGGCTGTGCGTGACAGAAATAAATGGAGAGAAATTGTGAATGAATAAGTGATGACGCAGCCCTGAGGGGATATTCTCCCGCATTTGGTCTGATCAGCTAGTCATGTCAGGTGCGGGTAAGGGGATGGGTCTGTTATGATGTGGCAGGGGTAAACCAGTTCTGCTGTTGGGCCCTGCTGCGGATGTCACTGATTGCATTGCGCAGTTGACCCTTGTGCGGTGTGATGCGGTGAGGATCTGTCCGTTCTCCCCTTTGGGGCTAAGATGCGAATGAATGTGTTTGAATGGATGAGTAAATGGAGAGTGAGTCGTCCTGTCTCGGCTACCTCCCTTTCCTTGGGGGAAGCAGCCTAGGTATATAGATAGATAGATAGATAAAATTCCTGAGCCTTCCATTCCCTGTCGTACTTAGGCTGTGCAACATCACATCAGGCTGGTGGCAGAGCCCTCAGCATTAGTGGTCAGTACACAGAAAATAGTTTAACTAAAACTACTCTGCAGTCACGCAAACAAATGCCAAAAATTGGCACAAAGTCACGGTTCAAGTCCGCTTCTGAGAAATAGACAATTTACAACAAGATATAGTTCATGGGCTGGGCTAGGGTGGAACTCAAAACTGAACCACCACTTTTTTTTTTTTTAATGCAAGGAAGAAGGAAGCAAAGGCCACGAGCTCGCAATTGTTGTTCCTTCCAAGAGAAAAAACAAAATACAAGAGAGAGCCAAATTCAAGATCCGATCATTTCAAGATGCCTGGACACACTGCGTTCGAAAGACTGGAGATCATAGGAAGCAGGAAATACAGACAGAGGGAGACAGTTCCAGAGTTGACCTGTTGCATAAATGAAGGACTGGGAGTAACAGTTAACTCTTGTATTAGAGAGTTGGACAGAAAAGGGATGAGAGTTTACTGCTAGACGAGTGCTACGCACCCGTCGTAGATGTGGAGGAATGCATGCAGACAGTTCAGAGGAGCAGTGACCATTGAAGAACCGATAGAAAAAAAATAAAGATGCAACAGTGCGATGAAGACACAGAGGTTAATTGGAGTCAGTAAGAGGAGGAGAGTTAATGAGACGAAAAGCCTTTGACTCCACCCTATTGAGAAGAGCTGTGTGTGGGGAGCCTCCCCACACATGGGAGTTGCACTCCACTCAGGGGCTGATAAAACCCCTGTATAGAGTCAACAATTGTGCAGGGGTAAAGAAGGAACGGAGTCGGCTTAGCACACCTAATCTCCTGGAAGTAGATTTTACAAGAGATGTAATATGATCTTTCCAAGATAAGTCCCGAGTAAATGAAACCCCAGGCATATTCAAGGATGATGCAGGATTAAGCTGAATATTATTAACACCTTAACTGCGGGGTTGCTGGGAGTGTGCCGTGCGTGTCCCACAGGGATATTCACGCTCCGACAAACTTTTAAAAAATATTTGCCAAAAATCAGTTATTAGACCTTGAATATTATAATTATATAAGTATATGGCACATACTTTCAGCTTTCTCCTGGTATGTTTGTTGAGCCTTCGTCATGTACCATAGGACTTGTGGAGACTTCTGAAGTTGGGTAACAAAGTCTCCACTTTACATTTCCCGATACCCCGTAATATGGTTACCACTGCCTGATATTATAACAACAAACACTATTCTATGAATTTCAAGTAGTTTGGAATCCATAATCCCAAAAAAAAACACTGTGAAAGCAACGTAAATTACGAGCGCATACGAGCTTTCCTCCCGTGCTCGTTCCCCAATGGTATTCTGAGGCGGAGCTTTCATTTATTATTTATAAACACACTCACACTTTATGTTCCTAGTACTTTATTACACTTATTTATATATACAATATTTATCAATAAGTTTCTTTCAGTACTAGTAGTTTATTTTCACTCCAGGAATTCACTTTCTCGTTCTGCAAACTAGCATAGAGAGTGAAGCTGTTACTTTCACTTTCATTACTCCCAGTATTTATACATGCTAGAGCGAAACTTTCACTTTCACTTTCATTACTCCTAGTATTTATACTCGTATTCTTATATTACTGCTTATTTACATTTCTATTTACATTCTTAATTTTATTTACATTATTTACATTTCTATTTTATTTCCACTATGTTATGCACTGTCACTTGAAATGACTTATAAAACTATTTTCCACTGTTCGGTTATATTTGCATTTATTGCTTTCACTTGCTGTTTACACATTATTTACACATTATTTACATTTCCACTTGCACTGTTTTAGAGTCAACAGAAAGATTGTAGTCACTGTCCATCATTATCATTGCTAAATTAGCCAGTTCACGTTCCACAGCAGAGTCACTTAGCCCTTTACCCCTTCCCACACGAGGTTTAGTAGGGCTAGAGGTCACAGAGCCCTTTGCACGGGGCTAAAAAGCAGCAGAATTGGACAGACGTGACTGAAAGACAAACAGTAAACTGAATGCTGTGGCCTAGGGGCAGTGAAGGGTTGACAATGACACCTTAGTGACAGCTGCTAATTTACACGCTATGAAATGAATGGCAGGAAATCTAGACAATACATAATAAATTAGGTAGTTCCAGGTGAATGTAAATATCACTTAGGCTTCTCCCTTCCTTTCTTATATATATTTTTATTATGAGAACAGGTCATACGGCATATTTCAAGGGGAAATAAACAGGGAAAATTAGTGAATGAGTGCATGTGAGGTGTTGCCAGGTGATAATTAGCCCACTGCAGATGTATGGCAGTATCAATTACTTTTTCTCTTTCTTTTATATATTATTTTGTATAAGAATAGGGTATAGGGCACATTTCAATGGATAAAATGAGTGGAAAAATCCGTCCAGGATTTGTGTAGCACAGTGCAGCGGGTCAGGCGGGAGGAGAGGGTAATGGAAGGGAGGTAAGGAGGGGAGTCAACGACAGGAGAAAAATGGCTAAATTGTCAACAGTGGATGGGAGTGCAGATGACATTAGCAGAACTGAGTATAGCTGGACACTGGTAGTACTGATAGATGATACAAGCCACCACTTGGAAGCCCGGACGAATTCAAAATAACACAGAATCACAAAAGTGACGCCCCATGGCATGATCCCTTCCTCCTGAGTGTCACGAAAGTGACGCCCTGTGGTTAAGGGGTTAAACTTTAGTGGGTGTACCTATGGAAGTTTTTGTTGTGTTGATAGGTGTAAAAACTGACTTTGATGCATTAAAAACAACACCATTATTTTTACCCCAGTCAGAGATATGAGCCAAGTCAGACATTAGGTGTGCCATAGCCTCATCCCTTGTTTGCTGAAGTAACTGCCGAGATGGACATTGCGGGAATCGAAGGGTGGAGTCATCAGCATAAGAGTGGGTAGGGTAAGATGTACAGCTTAGCAGGTCATTGATGAATAAAAGGAAGAGTTGGTGATAGGACAAAGCCCTGAGGAACACCTCTGTTGATAGATCTAGGAGAGGAACGATGGCCATCTACAACAGCAACTATAGGATGACCAGAAAGGAAGCGAGAAATGAAGGCACAGATAGAAGGATAGAAACCGTTAGAGGGCAGTTTGGAAATTAAAGACTTATGCCAGATTCGATCGAAAGCCTTAGAGGTGTCAAGTGCAATGGCAAAGCTTTTGCCGAAGTCCCAATACGAGGATGACCAGGAGTCTGAAAGGTAGGTGAGATCGCCAGTTGAGCGTCCCTGACGGAACCCATACTGACGATCAGAAAGAAGGTTGTGATAGGAAAGACGCTTTAAAATTTTTCTAGTAAGAACTGACTCAAAACTTTTGAGATACAGGATGTCAAAGCAATAGGACGATAGTTAGAGAGTTGGGAATGGTCATCCTTATTTGGGACTGGCTGAATGAGAGCAAACTTCCAGCAAGAAGGAAAGGTACAATTTGATACACAAAGGCGAAAGAGCTTGCCTAGGCAGGGTGTAAGGATAGAAGCACAGTTCTTGAGAACAACAGGAGGGACTACATCAGGCCCATATGCCTTATTAGTATGGAGGCCAGCAATGGCAGAAAATACATCAGCTGAAGAAATTTTAATGTCAGCCATGAGGATGTCAGAGAGGGGAAGTGATGGAGGAACAGCATCGGAATTGCCTGAGATGGAATTGGAGGAAAAAGTCTGAGCGAAGAGATCTGCTTTATCAGTAAAAGAAATAGCTACAGAGCCATCAGAGTAAAAAAGAGGAGGAAAGGATGATGAGGTAAAGTTGTTAGAAAGGTTTTTGGGAAGGTGCCGGAAGGAGCGGGAAAAATTCGAGTTGGAGAGTTGAGAGCATTTAGTACGGATGAAATTATTTTTAGCAAAGTGAAGAACAGACTTAGCACGATTCCGGGCAGAAACGTATAAAAGATGTGATTCAGGGGTGGGTTGCCTCTGGTATGTTTTATAGGCCCTCTCCTTGTTGCGGACAGCATTAGAACAAGCGTGATTAAACCAAGGCTTTCTTGCATTAGTCAGAGGATATGAGAAAGGAATGTATGCTTCCATGCCCGAAAGAATTAGCTCCGTAATGCCAAGGCACACTCAGATGCCTCCAGGCCATGGAAGCAATAATCATTACAGGAAAAATGAAAGAAGTACTACCTGAGGGCCTCGCAATTCACAGCTCCAAAGTGCCACAGACAGCGTTTCTTTGGAGGGTCCATAGGCCATACCGGAGCGATAGCACAAGATAACGTGATAAGGTTGTGATAGGAGGAGCCCAGCAGAGAGAAAAGATTAACGGTGTAAGCAGAAGGATTAGTAGTAAGGAAGAGGTGAATTATATTGGAGCTTTCTCCAAGGCGGTCAGGGATAAGGTTAGGGTACTGTACAAGCAGCTCTAGGTCATTAAGGGTAGAAAAGGTGTAGGTTAGTTCACCAGGTGGATCAGTGAAAGGAGAGGAGAGCCAAAGGTGGTGGTGAACAATGAAATCTCCTAGAATGGAGATTTCAGAGAAAGGAGAAATAGATAGAAAGTGTTCCATCATAGAAGTAGATAGTCAAAGAAATTTTGATAATCACCAGAATTAGGAGATAAGTAAACAGTGCAGATATATTTCGTCAGAGAATGACAGGAAAGCAGAGGCCAGCTTGTAGAGAATTCAGAAGAATCGAGTTCAGGAACACGAGAACAATAGGTCGTTGCGTACATATATGCAACATCCACCTTTGGCTTTGAAATGAGCATAGAGAAAGTAGGAGGATACAGAAAAGGGTTTGCTGTCAGTTGCCTCAGACAGCTGAGTCTCAGTTAGAAAAAGAAGGTGAGGTTTAGAGAAGGAGAGGTGATGCTCAACAGAGTGAAAGTTAGAGGAAAGGCCGCAAATGTTTTCAGAAATGAAGAGAGAGTCAGACAGCGGTTCCAGACAGCTCGAGTCGTCACCGAGAGAGGGACGGAAGGTGGGGGAATTTATGGTCCCCCCCCATGGGGACTCCGAGGCCACGTGTAGTGTTGGTCAGTTTTTGGTTATTTTGCTGATTCATTTCGATCCCAATAAGGAAAGTGCTTTAAGCAGTTGACTAAAATACAATATCTTCCTTGAATACTTTATCATTGATATCTAAAAACTTAAACTCTGCAATACACAGAGAGAAAAGAAAAAGATGAGTTGTAAGGATTGAACATTTAGAGAGAGAGTTTTTATGGTACAGCACTGTGAATTTTAACTGTCATTAATACTCTCTAGCAAACATATTTTACTAGTACAAGCATCTTTGACACTGCTGTGATAAGTTGGACCATTTTGGAAATGTTTAAATGTCGTGAAATATAATAACATACGCTAAGATTGGGAGGTAGAAAATGTTGTTTAATAGCATTCACATTTTTTCGTGCGTTTTTAAGTAGTTTAGAAGATAATTTATAACTTTTGCTATGTGATTTCTGCATGGCTTGTAATAATGAAAAATCTTGATTTTATTTATTTTTGCTCATTGGGAAGACAAATAATGTTTCAGAAACTTTTTTTTTTTTTTTTTTTCCAGTGATTTTTTTTCCCCCATGTGCACACAACTTTTGAGAACTATTGTATTATTGGCTGGTGCATTGTATTGAGAGGTCCTCATCACTTGGGTTTGGCTCTGCCTCCTTTCTTTCCTTGTAATCAGTTGTGGGTTGATCCTTAGCGTCGCTAATATGCCGTGTTTCAAACAGGGTCTCAGTTGTGTCAGCACACAGACATCAGCAGATAAGCTGCACCTACAATCAACATTTGCACGGCTGGCTCCTCCAGAATAGACTTCACACAGTCTGTCCTAGATTAGTGGGGCAGTGGCCAGTAACAACTCCCTTCCCAAAGAAAGAAATTTACATTGGGGAAGTCTCTGTACATTTCGCAAAGTTACATCCTAGACAAACAGTTTGACAAAACATTTCTTTCCCCCTTGACATGGTGGAATCCAGTGGTTTAATTGTGGGTTCTTTCCTGTAAATTTTGCAATAAAGTTATGGGGGTGGTGATTGGTATACACAGTAATATGGGATGATCTTGAATTAACATACACTGAGAAATGTTGCAGGGCATGTATGAGTGCCAGAAGTTCCGTTTCAGTAGTGGAGTAATTCTACTGAGCAACAAACTTTTCATTAACCCATTCACTACGTCAGTGTTTGTTTATATGTACATCCTGTGTGAGGTAGTTTTCAAATATTTAGAAAAAAATATTAGAAAAAAATAATACCATTATATATATAGCAAACAAACAAATTACCTCTGATACAGGTCCATCAAGTAATAAATATTCCCTGTGTTGTGGTGCCAGGCGAACGATGTGTTATGGTTGTACAGTGTTGTCAGTGTCAATCTTGCAATCAGATAAAGTGTAAATCAGCATCTAAACCATACACTCATCCAGAGATTTCATCCAATATTTGCTTGGGTTACTGCTAACGGCGGCATGGAGAAGATTTCACTCCCATACCTTGGGCATTTTGTAGATAACTGAGCTGAGCTCTGCATCTCGTAAAAATGCATAATCTATTTATGGCAATATTCTATAGGGTGCCATGAGTTGCTAGCTGATTTATTTCATGCCATTTCTGAGGGCAGAATTTTTGAAAGCAGGAAATCATATATGATACAGCCGCAGTCAGGGCCATTTGGACTCAGATGTCATATATGATACAGCCACAGTCAATGGGTTAAAGTAAAAAACAGGTAGTTGAACACCATGATCATTATCTTATAACAGGACTGCACCAGCACCAACATTACTTGCATCAACAGATAATATGAAAGTCTTACCAGAATTTGGGATTTGGGCCATAGGCTGACTAAACAGAATTGCCTTAACTTTGGTAAATGCCACTTCACGTTTTTGCTTCCACTCATATTTAATTTATTTCACAGATCTGTTAGGGGACCTACATCAGAAAAATATAAGACAGTCCTCCAATAGCAACCCACCATCCACAGGAATCTCCGCAATTCCCTTTTGCTCTTGGGTTGCCTGAAGTTAATGATAGCCTTAACTTGGAGATAAAGCAGACTGAGAGGGATAGGGAGGCCAAAGATGAGACGGAGGGATGGAGTGGAGAGGTGTATGAGAGAGGGATGTGTGAGCTGGGGGAGGAGCAATGAAATGGGGTGGTACAGGGCGACATGGAGGCTATTTGTTTGTGGCCACCCCGTACGGGATTGAGGCATCTGGCACGAGATAGAATACACTTTATCCAATCCTACTTTGTAGCCTAAGTAATGAAAGAGTAGACTGTAGCACTAGTCGAGCAGGGCAGTACTCCCAAGGTGGGTGGAAAGCTGATGACAGGGAGCGCTGGAGTTCCCATTTCATCAGTCCTCGCAAATAGTTCCCAACCATCCCCATTTGCTGAACTTTTTCAGTATTTCAGTAACACAGAGAGTAGGCCAGCATACTCTCTAATATATGTTTCTCGAACTGTCAACACCAAACTACATGCACAGTACACACACTTCTGCTTCTAAATTAAAAGAAAAATGGCGCACTTAGATCTTACCTCAGAGTCCCCGGGGGGCGGGGGGACCACAAATGCCCCCACCATCCGCCCCTCTCCCGGTAACGACTCCATGAGTTGCCTGGAACCACTGTCTAACTCACTTATTCTTCATTTCCGCAACATTCGCGGCCTTTCCTCTAATTTTCACTATGTTGAACATCACCTTTCATCTTCTAAACCTCACCTTTTCTTTCTAACTCAGCTGTCTGAGGCAACTAACAGCAAACCCTTCACTGTATCCTCCTACTTTCTCTATACTCATTTCAAAGCCAAAGGAGGCTGTTGTGTATATGTACGCAATGACTTATCTTGCTCTCATGTTCCTGAACTTGATTCTTCTGAATTCTCTACACGCTGGCTTCGGCTTTCCTGTCGTTCTCTAAGTATATCTGCGCTGTTTACTTATCCCCTAATTCTACTATCAAAAATTCTTCGACTATCTTACTTCTGCAATGGAACACATTCTATCCATTTCTCCTTTCTCTGAGATCTCCATTCTAGGAGATTTCAATGTTCACCACCACCTTTGGCTCTCCTCTCCTTTCACTGATCCACCTGGTGAACAAGCCTACATCTTTTCCATCCTTAATGACCTAGAGCAGCTTGTACAGCACCCTACCCGTATTCCTGACCGCCTTGAAGAGAGCTCCAACATACTTCATCTCTTCCTTACAACTAATCCTTCTCCTTACGCTGTTAATCTTTTCTCTCCGTTGGGCTCCTCCGATCACAACCTTATTACTTTAACCTGTCCTATCGCCCTGGTACAGCCTGGGGACCCTCCAAAAAAATGGTGACTGTGGCACTTTGGAGCTGCAGATTGGGAGGCCCTCAGGCAGTACTTCTTTGATTTTCCCTGGAATGATTATTGCTTCCATGGCTGGGAGCCATCTGAGTGTACTTTGCGCATTACAGAGGTTATTCTCTCGGGCATGGAAACATACATTCCTTTCTCATATCCTTTGACTAATGCAACAAAGCCTTGGTTTAATCACGCTTGTTCTAATGCTGTCAGCAACAAGGAGAGGACCTATAAAAGGTACCAGCGCCAACCCATCCCTGAATCACATCTTTGTTTTGTTTCTGCCCGGAATCGCTCTAAGTCTGTTCTTCACTCTGCTAAAAATAATTTCATCCGCACTGAATGCTCTCAACTCTCCAACTCGAATTCTTCCCGCTCCTTCTGGCACCTTCCCAAAAACCTTAGGTATACCTCCACCATCAGAGCAATGTTAGTAATGAACAAATGTACAACATATTTAGAAGCAGGCATATATAAAATTCCTTGCAAAGATTGTGAACTAGTTTACATAGGAAAAACAGGTCGTAGTTTGGAAACACGGATTAAGGAACACAAGTATGCCATAAGAACATGTAATTTAAATAATGCACTATTTAACCATTTTGTGAAGCCAACCACAGAATTGACTGGCAAAGTAGCCATCTATTGTATAGAAGTCATGACTTTCGGAAACGAAAGATTACTGAAGCCATGTGTATCCAGAAATACGAGAATTTCAACCTTAGTGAAGGTATGTACAAGCTAGATCCTATAATGAGGTCCCTAGTGGAAATGTCCCTTCCTGCTACGACACAGGTAAGGTCAGATAGGAATTACACCTGACCTGTCCGGTAATGTCCCCCCCAAAATCCCCCTTGGGTTAATCCCCGCTTACAATCTACCCCACCCCACCTCACCTTTACCCCACCCTTCCACACACACACGCATAAAAAGAAACCCTTGTATAGTCAGTATGTCACTCCCTCTCACTATCTTGACCACTGAAGATGGTGGCAGTGTCCACTGAAACTGTTTGGTAATTATTTTCTTCGTCTACAAGTGTGGGTTTTATTCACCGTCTTTGATTATCACGCAAGAGTGATTCATCCAGCCATTATGGATCCCACGATACGATGACAGCTCTTCTGCTTTTTCACTCTCACCTTTCCTTATCTCTTGGCATGCTTTCGACAATACGAGAAGCTTCTCATAGCAGTGAAGACCAGGAAACTACAACAACAATTTCTACAAGATTGCCTCCAGGAACAAGTCATCCCTAGATCCCTACGACCAGGACTGTTCCGACAAACAGACTCTCCATTCCCCGATTCTGCCAAGTACATAATAAAGGACAGTACCCAACAGGCAAAGAGGGACATCGATAACCTATACTACCGTCTCCGCCAAAAACTATGGATCCTACAGAATCAACTGCCACATGACCTCCTTGAGGTTCTTCGAGAAACAGCCGACAATAAGTGTCTAAAAGAAAAGCATCGTGAGCAGTTAAACCTAAGTAGAAAACTGTCGGAGTTGTGTGAGAATAGTGTTTGGAGCAAATGCAGTATCCCAAATGCAGTACTAAATTTATCATCTTATGTGCTCACAATAGTTGAAGAACAAGTTCTCAGTCTCGGATTATCTTTTGTGCTAAAACCAAATAATAATGTTGCACTGGATTTCGTTGCCTCCACAATTAATAATCGAGAGAATTTTCCATGTCTAGGAGGAATGATAATGAGTGGGTATATCTACATCCCAAGTACAGTACAGGTTAAGTGAGAGACTTTTTCCATTGACTCCGTTCACACCTCCCAGTTCTTTCTCCAACGAGCAGTCTGGTTCAACACCAAGGGCAGCCCGGCTCATCCACTGTCTTGGCAGCAGACACTAGATATGCAGTGCTAGAGGGTTGTGAATCCTATGATACTTCTTCAACATACTGACTGAGGTTTGAGTAACGTAGTTAACATCACCTATCTTCTTATCTACTACACAAGGATCTGAGAAACTTGTCTGTAATGCCTGCCCACGAACAGGGAGCAATACTATCACTTTGTCTCATTGGTGAAACATTCTGCTCCTTGCCTGCTTGCTTTTATCATACCAAGTCTTAGACTTCTTTTGAAGGGACTCCACATTTGCCTTTCGCTACTTCTAAACTCTTGGCTAGTCATTCCTTGAAATTTGAGACATATTTTAACAGGTACAATAACCATCATCATCACACTATTGTTCCTTAAGCAACTTTATTGGACCCTCATATCGTGACCAAAAATAAGCTCGAATGGGGAGTAGCCTAAGGACTCATTTGGCATCTCTCAGGTGGCAAGCAACAGGAAGGAATGACCTTTGTCCCAATCCTTTTCATGGATATACAAAATTACTCTAACATTTGTTTGAGGCTGAGATGATATCTCTCCAGTGCTCCCCGATTCTGAGGATGGTGGCTGAGGAGGTGATCTGGGAGATCCCTAACTGTTTGTGGGCTTGTCTGAATAATATTGACATGAAATTGCTGCCATGATCTGATTGCACCTTTTTTGAAAGGTCAAACCCAGTGGAAACATTAATTATCTCCCTTACCATTACTTTACCGCAAGTGCTTCTCAAGGTGATGTCTTCAGGATACATAGTTACTATGTAAAAACATATTTAGAATACACTGGTCGTTTAATGGGGTATTTGGCAGAAGGTCAACAATATCTACGAGAAGTCTGATGAATGAGACATCAAAACCAGAAGAGGAACCAATAGTGCTAAAGGAAGAGGTTTGCTACATTTACTGAACAGCTGGCAGGTGTGGCATGACCTACATTACCGGGAAACATCTCTGCGAACTCCAGTCCAATAGAAATTTTGCCAGATGCTAGACGGAGTCTTCCTCATCCCCAAGTGTCCTGCCAGAGTACAGTCATAAGCAATTGCTGGGATCCTTTGCCTCCATATCTTTGCAACAAGCACTCAGTGAACATTCTTCAGCTCATCATTATGTGCAGCATGGGGGGGGGGAGGAGGTTCTGCATCGATGCAGCAACACCATTCGCTGTTTGGTGAAAAGACAGACAACTCAGCCACACATTCTTCCTCACTCACCCCAGTCAGTCAAAGCTGCACCCGAAGTAAAATGAAAGGTAATAACATATCTTTCTAACTGCAGACATTTCTCCGTTATGCGTACAACATCAACTTATGAGCACAAGATGCAAGTGACAGTCTTCACAGGCTCACAGTTGCTTTGCTTACTTAGTAACCTCGAAGATTTCAGAGGTCACCCGACTCAATTCAACCATCTTTCTGGCTTTGGCGATTTTATTTTTTGTTAATGCCAGTGATCTTATATTGAAGTTTTAAACCCCTTTAGCAAAAAAAAAAAATCAAAATTGGTTCACAGGCTCACAGCCACTCTGCTCTCTCAGTAACCTCAAAGTTCAGAGGTCGAGTGGCACCAACCCAACTCGATTCAACAAACTTTCTGGCTTTGGTGAAAACTTTTATTAGTGCCATGAATCTGTAATTGATGTATTAAGCTCATTCAACCAAAAAAAAAAAAAAAAGAGAGAAAATCAGCCAGCTTAGAGGGGTATCATTTTTTTTTTTTTTTTCGTGTCCACTTTGGTACGGGCTAACAGCTGAATGATGATTTGACCTGACTACCCTTCTAGGGAAGTATTGTGCTGTTTTCTGGAACATCCTTGGGCAGACGGATGCAACTCATGATGTCGGTGTTGGAGCCTGTCCTGTGATGCAGTCCCCTACCATTCGAGTCCACAATAACAGACCCAAGGTTCAGAGAATACCAGGTCAGTCCACATGCATGTGGGCGGGACCGTGTTGACGTCAGTAGGCCTGATGACAGCTGGTTTGCACCTCCTCCCGCCCTCTCCTCTTTTCCCTCAAATCTTTCTCTCTTATTACTTTTCTTAGTCTGTCCTCTCCACCTTCGTCATTTTGTTTCCCCATCCCATTGTTCCCTTCCGTACCTCATTTCGCAGCAACTCTCTCCTCCCTTTCCTTATCCACTCTTCCTTCATTCTCTTGTCTCTTCCCTTCATGTATTTCCTTCCCTTACTCTGTTCTTTTCTTCCTTCTCTTCCTTTTCCCTCTCACTCTAGTTTCATTCTCATCAATTCATACAATATATCATACTTCACATTTACATATATCTATATTTACATTCTATAAATAATGGTATACATAACCGTGAAAGGATTATGTCTGTGTGTGTATGTGTGTTTGTGTGTGTGTGTGTGTGTGTGTGTGTGTGTGTGTGAGATGTCTCCATTTCTCTCTCTTTCATTCCTTCTTTTCTTTCCCCTCGTTCTTTCCGTTTTCCCCTTTCCCTTCCTTCTTCCTCTATCCTCCATCCAATTCCTTTCCTCTTACACCACTCCATCTTATTTTTCACCACGTGGCAATTCCTTTATAAACGCCACACGTCCTTCCTTCCATAATACTGAGTTTGCTTCACCTCCCATCTTAAATCCCTCCCTTCCCCTGCTCTCTTTCTCACGGGATTAGCTCACACTCACTGTGTTCAGAAGTAGACTAGAACCTTGTTCTTTACTATGTATATGCATTTATATCTCTTTATGTAAATATTTATGTATATATATACTGTACATGTATATATGCAAGCTATTAGATTTATTAACCCGAGGGGTCACGTCGACGAATGGGTACATTGCAACATTTTGCATTTATGAGTCCTGACGATGTACTGGTACGTTGCGCAATTGCAAGGTTCATAATTTGCACAATTTTCAATTTTCGCACGTGATTTTTCGTACGTATACACGGGACATCATCCTCTATTCCTGTGCAAGATGCCAAGCAGGGACAATGCCTTACACCGCATAACCTCCCTCCCCACCCCGCACACCATTGTCTCAGCAATTCACCTGTTACCAGTGACCTGACCAATAAAGACATTCAGGGCCAGAGTGATTCCCCAGTCGATGACAATGTGGAGGACAAAGTTTACATAGCATTAGAGAAAGAAACAGAAATGATGATCAGGTAATGTGGCAAAAAAAGGTCAGGTGTGGTGATGAGTTAGTGAGTGAAACAATGCTTATAATGCCTATATTACTGTTTGAAAACCAATATACTCTCATACTACATATAAATTCGTGCCAAGTAAATAAATAAATACCGTTTATGAGTGGTGTGAAATAGTTACCCTCCCATAGAACTCGTTTTCTTTGGTGCCAGCCTGCTAGAAAACCCAGTAAGGTAAGGAGGTACTGCTAATTGGATCGAGTATTTTAAACCTCAGGTGAGCGATTTCTCTATGAATTTTCGATGTTTCTCACGAAAAGCGGAGGTTTTGGCCAAAAAAAAGAAAATAGCTCAGGATTGGGGGATGTCAGAGGTGTGAAATAGTTCGGGATGTGATGGGTTAATTAATATGCATTCCTGCATTTATCCACATACAGTACATATGCTTTCCTGTATTTATCCCCATAGCTTAGGCATACTATTTTTTAGAATCAACATTCTTAAACTACAGTAGGCTCATTAACCCCTTAACCACGGGGCGTCACTTTCGTGACGCACGGGCGCAATGAATCATACCACAGGGCATCACTTTTGCGATTCTGTGTTATTTTGAATTCTCCCGGGTTTTCAAGTGGTGGCATGTATCATCTATCAGTACTGCCAGTGTCCAACAATAGTCAGCACTGCAAATGTCATCTGTTCTCCCATCCATTGTTGACAATTTAGCCATTTAGCCCCGTTGTTGACTCCCCTCCCTACCTCCCATCCATTACCCTCTCCTCTCACCTGCCTGGCTGCGCTGCGCTAAGCAAATTTTCCCCAGAATTTTCCACTGATTTCATCCATTAAAATAAGCCCTATGCCCTATTCTTATACAAAATAATATATATCAAAAAAAAAAATAAGGTAACTGATAGTGCCATACACCTGGAGTTGGCTAATTATCACCTGGCAACACCCCATGTGCACTTGTTCACTAATTTTCCCTGGTAATTTCCCCTTGAAATATGCCGTATAATTTATTCTCGTAATTAATATATATATATATATATATATATATATAAGGAAGGAAGGGAGAAACCAAAGTGATATTTACATTCACCTGGAACTACCTAATTTCCTGCCAATCATTTCACAGCAATAAATTAGCAGCTGTCACCTCGCTGACGTTGTCAACCCTTGGCGGCCCCATATCCACCTGTCATTTAGTTCAGTGTTGTTTCTTGAGATGAATGCACATAGCACTCGCGCCCCTCCATTTCCGCCAATTCTAGAGGGCCCTGTGACCTCTACCCCTACTAAACCTCGTGTGGGAAGGGGTAAAGAACTAAATGACTCTGCTGTGGAGCGTGAACTGGCTAATTTATCCATGATAATGATGGACAGTGACTCCAATCTTTCTGGTGAATCGTGTGATGAGCGAGTGGAGGAAATGGTGATAAACTTCGAGTGCATCAGTGTCCCAAGTTCATCCTAGCTCCAAGGGGAAAGGATTCCTTATTTACTGGAAGTGACAGTGTATAACATAGTGTAAATAAAATAGAAATGTAAATAATTACTAATATAAGAATATGAGTACAAATATTTGGAGTAATGACAGTCAAAGCTTTGCTCTCTATGCTAGTTTACTGAACGAGAAAGTTAATGCCTGAAGTGAAAATAAACTACTATTACTGAAGGAAACTTATGGATAAATACGGTATATATATATATATATATATATATATATATATATATATATATATATATATATATAAGTGTAATAAAGTAATAGGAATATAAAATGTGAGTGTGTTTATGAAAAATAAATGACAGAATACCAGCGGGGAACAAGCACAAGTGGGAAGCTCGTACGTGCTTGTAATTTTCATTGCTTTCAAAGTTTTGTTTTTTTTGGTGTATGGATTCCAAACTATTTGAAAATCATAGAATAGTGTTTCTAGTGATAATATTATGCTGTGGTAATCATATTACAGGGTGTCAGGAAGTGTAAAGTGGAGAATTCGTTACCCAAATTTAGAAGTCTCCACAAGTCCTACGGTACTCGACGAAGGCTCAACAAACATCCCAGGAGAAAGGTGAAGGTATGTGCCATAAGCACATATAATTATAATATTCTAGGACTAATAACTGATTTTGGGCAAATATTTTTAAAAAGTTAGTCGGAGCACGAATATCCTCGCGGGACTCAAAAAGCGCAAAAACATCGCCGCTGTGTAGGGGTTAATGGCCCAGTCCTGGCATTCCCACATCATAAGAAACCTTTCTTCATTGTACAGACGTGTCTGGAGTGGGTATAGGTGTGGTATTAATGCAAAGTGATTATGCAAAGAGGAAATGTGTAATAGCGTATCCTAGTCGTGTCTGTAATGCTGGAGACTGTAATTACAGTATAATTGATTGGGAGGCTTTAGCAGTTGATTGATCTCAGACTTTCCAGAGACATAATCTGTGGATATATAGTGCATATTCAAACATATCATCTCCCATTTTGTGATGTAAGAGTGTTCAAAGGAAGATATCATACCAGATATTTAGTATTATGGTCTGCTATTATCCAAGACTTCAACCCATTCTTTGAGTTCGTGCATGGCAAATCAAATGCACAGTAGCTGCAGATGCTCTTTCACATCACGTAGCCCCGGCAGTCACACCATGTCAACAAAATGAAGCTCCTTACATCACTCTAACCTCAGATGTTGTTTATAATGTCAGTGCACTGACCCTCTGTGGTCTAGGGTTATTTTTTTCCCTAGATTCGCGAGACGCTTCAACGAAACCTACAATGCCAAGGGCAGTAGATGATCTCATGTAGGACGATGATGTTTTGTGTAGGAAGATATCCCTTACCTGATGGGACATACTTAACAGAGACGTACGTCAACTTGTTGTTCCCACTGATTTAATTTGTGCAGTACTCCACAGCATCCATAACACACCTCATGCACCGCCTCAGGGAAAGGATCTGTGTTTGAGGCAAGCACGTTTTTCATTTTATTGGCCTACTATGCGTGAGGACATCAATGTTCACTGTGTTTCCTGTGTTCCCTGTAATCGTCATAAAGGGTCAACCAGATTACCTGCTGCACTTATCCAGTTCCATCACATCCATGGGAAACTGTCTCTATGGATCTCCTTAAATTGCCACTTGCGGAGTCTGGTGAAAAGTATTTGTTTGTGGCAATTGATCATTTTTCACGTTATTGTGTTCTCAAAGCACTTCAAGACAAGACTGCTTAGATTATTGCACATGCCTTCATTGATCACATCATTTGTCATTTCGGAACATCATGCACTGTTATTACCGATAATGGCTCAGAATTTAACAATAGTCTTTTTTTTTTTTTTTTTAAGCATTAAAACATCAATAAATGTAATGTCATACCCAACCATCCAGCTTCCAATGGCCTTGTCGAAAGGCAAAATGGTTAGGTGTTGGAGTGCTTGAAGTACTTACAACAGGTTCTCAAAGTACCTGTTGGGATGAGTAGATACCCCAAGTTATGGCCTCAGTCAATAGTTCCATCAATAAATCTATTGGTGAAACTCCATTTTTTTTTTCTTATATGGATTCGATAAAAAAAATACCCTGTTCAGTACTATTATCGAAACCTGGTCCACTCTATAATGTGGATGATTACCGGAAATTGAAAATGAAAGACTTCCAGAAAATACACCAGTATGTCAAGGCTAATCTGGCCTTATCTAAAGAGGATATGATACAACACCAGCAAAAGTCTGGAACACTTATCAACATTAACGTTGGAGATTTAGTATTCTCGTACATATTCACGTAGTTTATAAATTAGAGTATAAATTTACAGGCCCACAACGCATATCTCATAATGGCAACAAATCTGAGATTAAAGATTTGTTGTCATCTGAGTGGAAATGGGTTCACGCTGATAGTCTTAAGGGATCTCTCAGATCTTCGAGTTGGAGGAAAATTAGGAAAATGATGCATCTTATTCTTTTTCTTCTTTTTCCTCTCTTCCTCCTCCTCCTCCTGGCCTTTCTTCCCTTTCATCACCACCTACTCTGCCTGTCAGTGAGTACAGACAGAAGCTTCACTCAGTAACCCGCCCCATTGTTGTTGGTGTTTGTTCCTCCACCTGTCAAAACCACTTCGCAGTTCTGAACATTAATTCAGATTTTTTTTTTGTGTAATATGTTGTGGAGGGAGTAGACAGACTTGTTAACACTAGCTGTCTATAGTTCATCTATGGATGATAGGTAGATTATTCCATATATTATTACATCTCTGTTATCAGGCAGTATTATTACGTAGGCTATAGGCTATTATTACATCTATTACCAGTTAGTATTATCAATCACATATTTTTGTCTTGGCATCAGAAAGAGAGCGAGAGAGAGAGAGAGAGAGAGAGGAGCCTCCAGCGCTCCCACACAGTCTGTTTCCACCAAAGTTTTCACAGGCCTCCGGGTGTGCCCCCCCCAAAAAAAAAGTTTCATGCAATAATTCGATAAACACCATTAACTTTTTTATTTTTTTACCTCAGAGGTTGGAAGTGTTTCACCCTTTCTTGAACATGCAGTAAATGCGACGGGGCATGTCCGTGGAGTTTCATGTCTGCAGAGAGAGAGAGAGAGAGAGAGAGAGAGAGAGAGAGAGAGAGAGAGAGAGGAAGGGAGGGAGGCTGAAAGACAGACAGCTATGGTGGGGGGGATTCCACAAGTACAGTCCGATGACTCTTACTTCATTGATGTTAGGAACAGACAATTTTATTCAGCAGATAATAGTTGGCAGTTTTGGTGGTGATGGTGGCGATGATAATTGTGATGATGGTTATGGCAATAGCTCTTGTTGTTGTTGTGGTGGTGGTGTTAATGGTGGTAGCTATGATGATGATGATTGGTTGATTTTAACTAACCATAATTGCCTTTCTTTTATACATTTAAGTTTAAACACACAAAAGGACTTGCCCAACGAAATTACTTGCATTATACTGATGTGGAGCCTACCTTTGACTTGGGTATAGCCCATGTCAAAGCTAGTTACCTATGTTTTTTCGTCTCTGTTACAGGGTAGTATTGTTACATATATTGATACATCGCTGGTACTGGATAATGTTGTTACATATATGAATGAAATAGGTATGCAGTAGTTCGAAATTTGAAAGTTTTAATAAAATGATAAGAGCGTTGTTATCATAGAAATATTTTGTATCACCTTCCATTAATTTAATTTGCAAATAGAGAATTTATAAACTGTCAGGTTACCGTAGACCTTGTCCCAATGTCAGATCTTGGCTTAATATTACAATGGTGTCTGTCAAACATTAATCTTAACCCTATTCTTCCCCTCAAGTTTGCATTATCCTGTACTAGAAGCTACCTCCCCTTTCTACGACTATCACATTCCTATTCGTTCTACAGTCATCTTAATCTCTTCCAATTAATTCCTTTCCTTCTACCTCACAATGACATTCTTCATACTGCATTTTTGTAGTCTGAATTTTTTCTCCATCTCACGACAATATGTCCCGTTTCATCTCTTACATTATTTTGTATTCGTCTGCAGTTCAAACCTTCGTCCATATCCTGTGTTTTCCTTTAATATCCTCCCCTCCACAGCCGTGCCTTGATAAAATACTATAGTCCAGATTTATCTCACTTCCTTCATCACTTTTCGAGCCCTTACTATATAAATATATCCAACTGTTACATTCACTACGTTAGGATTTTTATTCATGGTGATTTTTTCTCCATTGATGTATTAAGTGTATGGAAAAATGACTCCATGAAATTAGGTTACATCATGAAAGAAGGAAAACAGTGAACCTGGTAGATGTGAAAACAGTGAAACTTGTTAAATGTGACGAGAAATTGCAACCTGACGCTGAATGTTGAGAAATTTTGGTGGGACTGATGAAATAGGCAAACCACATTACGCCTAACTAATACGCCTTTGCTATAAAGTGCTGATTTGTGTAAAGACGTGTGGACACCCAATTAAGTGTGTGAATATTATTTAGCCCGTTAACTGCTCTATACAGCCTGGGCCGTTCCGAGTGCGACTGCTCAATACAGCCCTGGCCGCGCGGGTGCATTTCGAATATAGCGCCACGGTGACCAAGGTCGACGCATGCAAACATGTTGGAGCCTTCAAAACCGAAACCGAAACCGAAAACGAAAACGAAAACCATACATTCCAATAGGGTATCAAACACTTCGACGTTCTTCCACGGCTTTATCAAGGTAAATATTGAGCTAATATTTCGTTACTATATACTTTGGCAGGTATTTTCCCAATTCCTAAGTCAAAATTTGGCCTTTGGGAAATTTCGGTTTTACCCCTATGTCTGAGCACCACACACACACCCCAAAAACCGCCATGAGCAGTTAACAGGTTAATTATTACAAGACTTATTCTCTCGCGATACCCTTGTGATTCCTGTATAACTGCCTGTTTTGAAATTTTACTTCCCATCATTGATAGCAATGTGATATCATTCTCTTATGTGTGTACATTAAGTTAGGTAATACTGTATTCTCTTATTATTAGAATAATATTATCATATAATTTTCTTCTCATTCACATGTATCAATACTGTTTTACTATTAAATTGTCTTCTACTAAACTGTATCAGTTAAAAAAAAATCGGGAGATAATTGCTTCACCAATAGAGGGAGAGAAAAGTAAGAGTAAACAACCGGATGTCGGATGCTAATGCATCTGAGGACGTCCTGAGTCAGGCTGAGGCCAGCACGGCCCTTGCAGTTCGTTGGAGAAGCAGTTTTAGCTGTAAATAGTGTGCTCGTTATATTAGGCAACACACACACACACACACACACACACACACACACACACACACACAGGTACTATGACACGGGTCGCACTTGTTTCACTGAGCTCCGCTCTGAGGATACCTAAATTGCATCTATTTATGGGTCAAGCTCGTATCAGGCTAATTTAGGTGATGATCCAACATAGTAAAACAAAAAGTAGCAAAGAAAATGTAGCCTAAAGCAAGTAAACATCTATGTCAGTGTCAAAGAATGTGATGAATTTCCTTATGTCAGCTGGACAACACCAAGGTTAGCAGACGTCAGAGAAATGCAAAAACTTAAGCAGAGATCTTTTCTTTAAGATGGCTTCATATTTTGGAAAGATACTTTTAGAAGGTCTTGAAGAAAGAGACAAAGGTAAAAAAACAGGATGATGACTTCTACCCATAACTGGCTGAAAAGGAAACTTAAGATACGTTAATTGGAAAAGTAAATAGACTAGAGAGATCTTTTCAAATGGAAATTGAAGAAATGAAGAATGAGCCATGCAGCCAGAAGGAAAGAAATAGGAATTAATAAAGGATATAAACAGAAAAGCCACAACAATAAATGAACTATCAACTGAGGTAAATTTAATGAGAACATAGGCCACTGAAATGGGATGTACAGTTATCAACCATGAGAGAATTATAGATGATTTCAGAAATGATACGGACAAAAACGGGCAAGCAAGCAGTCTGATAGACCAAATAATAACACTGAAGAGGAAATAACACAGGTAAATGAAATGGTGAGAAATTACAAAGATCAGGTACAAACCACGTCTGCTTAATTGGTGAAGGTAAAGAATGATTTAGATACAATGATAGAAGAAAAAAACATAAGAAAGGAGGTGAAAGAATTTATTAAAAAAAAATATATATATCCCAAAACGTGTCAGGGAAGCTGTAGATATTAACAAATGTATAGTAATCAGTGGAATAGGTGAAGAAGAAAAAAAAACAGAATCTCAAGGGACAAAAAGGAGATGGAAAATATAATGAAAATACTGCAGCAAGTATCAGAGGATGTCTTTGATAAAGATATAGAAGAACATAAAAGGCACGCAGAAATATGGAAGAAGTCAAGGCCACTGAAGGTAACATTGCACAGTGCAAATAGTGTGGAGGAAATATTAAATAGTGCCAAAAAACTCATGGAGTAAGAGGAATTAAAAAAAACTATGGGTAAAAAGATGCCTAACTCAAAAGGAATTGGGAAAAACAAAAGAGAAGAGGCAGGAAGCAAAAACAAAGAACTAGGAGAGAACAGAGGAAGAGTATTTTATTTTTTTTGCAAAGTAATTGGATTGCAGGTACGAAAGTGGTACATAACCAGAAAGGAATTAAAAAAGGAAGGTAATAGACTCAAGCCATGGCAAGTATGTAAACAAGATGATTAAGTTGATGTACTCAAATGTAGATGGAATGGTATCTAAATTAATAGAGATGAAAGATTACGCCAAAGAAAGGAACCACATATTATTTGCCTAACTGAAACAAAATTAACCCCAGGGATATCAAATTATACCCTAAACTTAGAAGAATACAATATATGGAGAAGAGATAGGAATTTAACAAAAAAAGAGAGGAATTATTATATTAACAAAGAAAAATCTACAAGTCAAACAGATAAGACTAGATATACCCTCACAAGTAGAACTGATCGCAGTAGAGATTAATACATCTGAAGGGAAAGTAATTGTGGCAAATTTATACATGCCACCAGAAACAAACACTTGGAAAAGAGGCGAATGTGAAGACCTGGCAGAGAGTACAATTCAGAGTTTAAGATCATTGCTACACTGAATGGAAGAGAAATATGAAAGAATTATATTAACTGTAGATGTCAATGCAAATACAAATTGGAATACTCTAGATGCAAGAAGTCATGAAAGCTGTTGGGATCAAAAGCTCTTGGTTCTTGTGCAGGAGTTTTTCCTAACAACATCTAAAGGAAAACACCAGAGAAATCGGACTTGATGATCCATCAGTACTTGATCTTATATTCACTAGACAAGAAAATGATATTGACAGAATAATGCAGTTTTTAATTGCAACTTCAGGATTGCATATGAAAGAGTTAACGGTAATGAGACTCACAAAAAGAGCCTAAATTACAAAAAGGGCAACCACCATGATCTTTATAAATACTTCTTAGAAATAGATTGGGAAAAGGAGCTTAGGGGACGAGATTTAAATGTTATACACAGAAAATGCTGTGAACTTTATCAACTAGGAGTCCAAAATTACATCCCACGGCAAAAAGAAGCCGAAAAGAAAAGACAAAATGGTTTAATACAGAATGTAAAAAAATCAAAAGAAAAAAGAGACTTGTGGAATAGATTCAGAAGACACAATAGTAAGAGGGCATTTAACAACTATAAACATGAAAGAAACGATTATACAAGGATAAGGAGAGAAGCCCAAAGACAGTTTGTGGAAGACGTTATAAATAAAAGTAGTGATCAGCCTAAGCTATATTACAGCTACATCCGAAGCAAAACCAAAGTTAATGATAAAATACGGTCCATTACGGACGAGGGGATCATCTATACACAAGTGAATGATATTTGTGAAGCACTAAATAAAAGTTTCCAATCAGTTTATACAGAAGAAAATAATTTTAAGAGATGATAATGAACATGCATGCCCACACATATTACCAGATATACAAGTATCAGAAAAAGAACTACATGAGGAGTTAAGTAAATTACAAAAGGAAAAACAAATGGTCCTGATGAAATTTCATGTTGGGTGCTACATGCATGTGCAAATGAGTTAAGTAGACCAATATATTTAATATTCAAGGAATCCCTGGGTCTAGGTAAACTACCTGATATTTGAAAGAAAGCAAACATTGTTCCACTATTCAAGAAAGGGAATAGACAAAAATGCACTCAACTACCGACCAGAATCACTAACCTGTGTTGTGGACCTGGAGCGGTGGCTTCTTCGTCGTGGGTCTACCCCTCAGAGGCTGTCAAAGAGAAGAGGAGGACAGCATGGGGGCCAAACCACCGCAACCCCACCCCCCTGGCCCCTTACAGGGCTCGAGTACCTGGGAGTGGCTTCAGTCTCCCGGGCAAGTACCACATCTCCCAACACAACACACACAACAATACCGTTTTTTCTACACCGAGAAATGACTCCCCGGCTGTCATTTCTCGACGACTTCTTCTAGCTGGGGACATTGAGAGCAGTCCAGAACCCACCAACAAATACATATGTCCAACATGCTCAAAACCTATCACGTCGAGCCGACAGACAAAGGGTTTAGTTCAGTGCAATTCCTGCAAGAACTTGACCCATTACACCTGCACAACACTTGCATTCAGAAAACATTACACAAACACTTGGACCTCCTTATGCTCCTTCCCCTCACCCATCAATCCCCCTTCCAATCCTACTCCTACTTCCTTCACACCTCCACAGCCAAACCCACCGACCCTTCCCACACCATCCAGTCCCCCAACTCCTCCCATTCCAACCCATCCTAATCCATCTCAGCCCTTACCTCCATCATAACCTCCACCTACCCCTTCCCCTCCACCCACACCACCTCCCCCCCGTGCTGCAGCAGCCAACACACATCGCACACACAACATAAACATCCTTCAATTAAACATAGATGGCATAAACATCAAAATACATGAACTCACACAATTCATCAAACAACAGAACATACACATTGCCATCTTACAAGAAACAAAATTACACAGAGCACAGAAAACACCGACATTTCATAATTTCACCACCATTCGACAAGACCGGGCCAACGGCGGTGGTGGTGGACTCATCACCCTGGTACACAAATCCATCAACTTTGCAGATACCAGTGCACACACAAAGTCACTTCTCCCTGCACATGACACCACAACAGAAATACAATCAATTAAAATACGCACTGGTAACAAATCACACATAACAATCACTAACACATACATTCCCCCCCAATCATCCCCCACAGTACCACACAATTACTCTCCACAGATACACCACATCACTAACATACCCAACATCATCCTCGGTGGTGATTTCAACGCCAAGTCGTCGGCCTGGCACGTCAACAACCCTGACACAGATAGAGGGCTGGTACTACAATCCCAGACAGATCAACTCTTCATACTAAACAGTCTAGACCAACATACCCATATCCCACACCAAGCCCTCTTCCTCCCATCATCTCCAGACATCACCTTCTGCTCCCCAAACCTCGTCCCCAGTACATCTTGGAGAGTGGTCAAAACCCTAGGTTCTGATCACCTCCCAATCATCATCACTACGAAAACCAGAATCATCCCAGCTGGCCACAAACACATATACACTAATTATAAGAAAGCCAACTGGGAGGCCTTTGTAACTGAAACAGAACAACATTTCGAAACACTAAACAGTACACCCATCACAAACATCAACACCGCTGTGCACACTTTCAATACAATCATACAAAACGCAGACAAAAGACACAGCCCTAGAGGCAACAGAAAGAGACACAACCCCAACTTCACACTAGAAATTCAAGGCCTCATCAGACAATGGGACAAACTGTGACACTCCCCAACACCCCATACACAAGACACCATACAACAAATACAAGAACTCAACACTCAGATAAACAATAAAATATCAGAACAGCAAACACTAAACTGGAAAAATTACCTCCAAACACTTGACCATAAAACAAACATCAGCAAACTCTACAAAACACTAAACAGCATCACACTTTCCAACAGCAACACCACACAATCACACACTGCCATCACAACAGACACCATACCCTCAAACAAACAACAAGCAAACACTCTCATCAATCACTTTTCACAAGTCAGCCATCTAAACCCCCATCCTGAAGATCGATGTATCATCTGACGTAAGAGACAGTTCCCCACAGACCCAGACTACACACCTTTCACTTACAACCAGACGAAGCACATCATTAACAACCTCAAGCACTCATCTGCCTGTGGACCAGACAACATAAGCAACATTCACCTTAAACACCTAGGACCACAAGGCATACAAGCACCAACATATCAAACTATAGCTACTCACACAACATAATACCCAACATCTGGAAGCATGGCAATCTCATCACTATCGCTAAACCCAACAATGACCCCACGTTACTCTCCTCACATCGCCCCATCAACTCCTTTGCACCCCCTCTAAAGTCACTGAACGACCGGTACTACAACTAATTACACCTCACATTTCCCTAGCCCAGTCACAACACGGCTTTAGGCCACTGCACTCCACAAACACCCTTCTTACAGACCTTACACAGAGAGTTTTCAGTGGGATGAATTCAGCTAGGCCACCACACAGAACACTCCTAGTCACACTAGACATTAGCAAAGCTATATAATAACACAAAAAGATGGCTGGCAAACTACATAGCAGGCAGATGTGCACACGTAACATTTGCCGGTCAGTCTTCTAACATCAGAAACTTCACAAATGGCGTCCCCCAAGGATCTGTTTTGTCCCCTACACTCTTTAACCTATACATGCACGACATACCAACACCCCACACACCACAGATACACATAGCTTCCTATGCAGATGATATAACACTTACATGTATGCACCAAAACGCAAACACAACTACAAACAGCATTCGACCTTACCTCAACACACTACACGAATGGTTCACCACAAACAGGCTCAAAATAGCCCCAGCCAAATCTACAGTGACTCTTCTCACAAACTGGACAGCAGAATACAGTCAGATCCCACACCTCACCATAAACAACACTCCCCTACCATTTACACACACACCCAAAATCCTTGGTGAAACATACACTACATCAATGTCATTTAAACAACACATCACAAACATTAAAAATAAAATAACACCTAGACTCAATGCTTTGAGGTCACTTGCCCGTACATTCGGACACAACAAAGAAACCACCACCACAGTATACAAACAATACATACGTTCAGTGATGAATTATGCAAGCCCTGCCTGGGCTTCTAACCTCACCAGAACACACTACAACACTCTACAGACCATACAGAACAAGGCCCTAAAAATTATCAAAGGCTGCACAGCTACTACACCCACAGACCACCTACATCAAGAAACCAAAGTCCTCAAAGTCAAGGATCACCTAGACATGAGAGGCACCCAGTTTCTTCCTGCAGCCTCCACAAACCCACAACATCCACTACAGTACATGGCAGCACATCCACCCACACCAAGGAACATCAAAACAACACCCAGCACACGATACCATACACAAATATTGTCATCTCTCCCCCCTCGCCCACCCCAGACCAGCTTCCAGAAGCATATCCACACTCAGATCACTCGCCGCTCCATTCAGTCACTTAACCCCTTAACCGCGGGGCATCACTTTCGTGACGCTTGGGAGCAAGGGATCATACCGCGGGGCGTCGCTTTTGTGATTCTGTGTTATTTTGAATTCACCCGGGCTTCCAAGTGGGGGCTTGTATCATCTATCAGTACTGCCAGTGTCCAACACTAGTCAGCACTCCTAATCTCATCTGTACTCCCATCCATTGTTGACAATTTAGCCATTTCTCCCCGTTCTTGACTCCCCTCCCTACCCCCCCTCCATTACCCTATCCTCTTGCCTGCCCGGCCGTGCTAAGCTAAGTAAATCTTCACTGGAATTTTTCACTGATTTCATTCATTGAAATAAGCCCTATGTCCTATTCTTATACCAAATATTATATACAAGAAAGAAATAAGGTAAGTGAGAGTGCCATACACCTGGAATTGGCTAGTTATCACCTGACAACACCTCACGTGCACTCGTTCGCTAATTTTTGCTGTTTTTTTCTCCTTGAAATATGCCGTATAATCTATTTTCGTAATAAATATACATGTAAGGAGGGAAGGGAGAAGCCTAAGAGATATTTACATTCACCTGGAACTACCTAACTTATAATGTATTGTCTAGATTTCCTGCCAATCATTTCAGTGCTAGACATAGCTGTTTCAAGAGCTAACATTGGTAGCACTGAATATCCCCTAAGTAGGCCTCTACCCTGGCCCTCCTTTATCAGTTTACTCTCATCTTCCGAAGTGGGGGTACGTATGTTTCTTCGAGCTGACTTCAGGGACTTTTTCACCCCCATGCAAAGGGCCCTGTGACCTTTACCCCCTACTAAACCTCGTGTGGAAAGAGGTAAAGGGCTGACAATTGATAAAAGAGTGACTACGATCTTTCTATTGAGTAAAACAGTGCAAGTGGAATTGTAAATAATGTGTAATGTGTAAACAGCAAGTGAAAGTAATGAATGTAAATATACGTGAACAATGGAAAATAGCTTTATAAGTTACTTCAAGTGACAGTGCATAACACAGTGTAAATAAAATAGAAATGTAAATAACGTAAATAAAATAGAGAACGTAAATAGAAATGTAAATGAGTAGTATTATAAGAATACGAGTATATACCCTAGGAGCAATGAAAGTGAAAGTTTCACTCTAGCATGTCTGAATACTATGAGTTATGAGAGTGAAGATGAAAGTGACATTCACTCTCAATGCTAGTATACAGGACGAGAAAGTGAATGCTACGTATTTTACTGAAAGAAATTGAATCCCTACAGTGACAATAAACTAATACTACTGAAGGAAACTTATGGATAAAGACTGTAGATATATATAAGTGTTATATAGTAATAGAAATATAAAGTGTGAGGGGTTTTATGAATAATAAATGACAGAGTACCAAGAGCGAACTAGTGCCAGTGTGACGGTCAGACGCGCTCGTAATTTTCATTGCTTTCACAGTGGGTTTTTTTTTGGAGTATGGATCCCAAACTACTTGAAAATCATATAGTAGTGTTTATAGTGTTAATATCTGGCTGTGGTAATCATATTACGGGTTGTCAGGAAGTGTAAAGTGGAGACTTCGTTACCCAACTTCAGAGGTCTCCACAAGTCCTACAGTAACTGACGAAGGCTCAACAAACATTCTAGGAGAAAGCTGAAGGTATGTGCCATAAGCATATGTAATTTAATATTCTGGGACTAATAACTGATTTTTGGCAAATATTTTTTGAGAGTCTGTCGGAGCCCGAATAACCCCGCGGCACACGCAAAACATCGGTAAACATGCCCGCGGTGTAGGGGTTAAAGACAACACACAGCTGCATGCACAGCCTCCTGATATCCACCCTTCTGAATCCTATCTTCCTCGTGAGGACAGGGTCCACCTGGCCAGGCTAAGATGTGGGCACCATCCAGCCCTCTTAATCTCTTAACCATGGGACATCACTTTCGTGACACTCGGGAGCAAGGGATCATATCACGGGGCGTCACTTTTGTGATTCTGTGTTATTTTGAATTCTCCCGGGCTTACAAGTGGTGGCTTGTATCATCTATCAGTACTGCCAATGTCCAACAGTAGCCAAAACTCCAAATCTCATCTGTACTCCCATCCATTGTTGACAATTTAGCCATTTTTCCCCGTTCCTGACTCCCCTCCCTACCTCCCCTCCATTACCCTGTCCTCTCGCCTGCCCGGTCGCGCTGCACTAAAGCAAATCTCCCCCAGAATTATCCACTGATTTCATCCATTGAAATAAGCCCTATGCCCTATTCCTAAACAAAATAATATATACCAAAAAGAAATAAGGTAAGTGATAGTGCTATACACCTGAATTTGGCTAATTATCACCTGACAACACCTCACGTGCACTCGTTCGCTAATGTCCCACGGAAATTTCCCCTTTGAAATATGCTGTATAATCTATTCTCGTAATAAAAATATGTATAAGAAAGAAAGAGAGAAGTCTAAGTGACATTTACATTCACCTGGAACTACCTATTTTATTATGTATTGTTGAGATTTCTTACCAATCATTTTTTAGCATGTACTGCAACTGTCCACCAATAGTCAGCACTCCTAATCTCATCTGTACTCCCATCCATTGCTGACAATTTAGCCATTTTCCCCCGTTCTTGACTCCCATCCCTACCTCCCCTCCAGTACCCTCTCACCCCTCCCTACCTCACCTCCTTTACCCTTTCCTATCGCATGCCCAGCCGCGCTGCGCTAAAGCAAATCTCCCCCGGAATTTTCCACTGATTTCATCCATCGAAATAAACCCTATGCCCTATACTTATACAAAACGATATATACAAAAAAGAAATAAGGTAAGTGATAGTCCTATACACCTGGAATTGGCTAATTATCACCTGACAACACCCCTTTGAAATATGCCTTGTAATCTATTCTCGTAATAAAAATATATATAAGAAAGGAATGGAGAAGCCTAAGTGACATTTACATTCACCTGGAACTACCTATTTCTTTATGTATCGCCGAGATTTCCTACCAATCATTTCTTAGCATGTAAGTTAGCAGCTGTCACCCTATTGTCACTGTCAACCCCTGCCTGCTCAGATATGCCGCGCCATTCAATTCCTTGTCCTCCTCTGTGGTCAAACCATGTCGCACTGGTGCCCCGCCATTTCCGCCGTTTCTGCGCCTATTGCAAAGGGCCCCGTGACCTCTACCCCCAGAAAAACTCGCGGCGGAAGCAGGAAAGGACTAAGTGACTCTGCAGTGGAATGTGAACTTGCAGAATTTTCAATGATAATGATGGATAGTGACTATGATCCTTCGGGTGATTCGTGTCATGAGTCGGGTGAGGAAATCGTGCCAGAAACTCCTAGTACGAGTGCTTCAGTGTCCCAACTTATCCCTTGCTCCAAAGGAAAGGAGCCCTTAGTGCAGCAAGGGAAGGAATTTGGGAAGGGAGTGAAAAGGCGGCGGGTTAGCCCCGGAACAATGGCCCCACATGACCCAGGCCGCCATGAGTCCCGAGGTGAATCACCTCCCCGCTCCCCTAGCCCCTCTTCACTCATTTCTTCCTCTTCTTCAGCGGAATTTTCTCCTGAGTCTTCGTCGTCAGAGTCTCCACCAGCACCTACAGTGAAGGCAGGCCATAGAGGAAGAGATAAATCCCTGACCCGTAAAAGTAGAGTTGCCAGTAGAGTAATGGCTAGTAGTGCTATACGGCAACCTAGGGTCAGTGCGAGTGACCTTGAAACAGCCCAATCTGCCTTACAGTCACCCTCCACCCTCACCCACCCTACACTGCCACGAAAGGGAATCCTGGATGCCTTCGTGTGGATGGAAGGGTCTGATTTTGTCCCAGAACATCTTGATTTCAAAGAGAGTTCCTCTGGGATACAGCCTGCCTTCACTCTTGACGAGGATGCTGAGTGTGTTGACTTCCTTTTGGCCTTCCTCGATGACGAAGTCATGCAGCACGTATGTGATGAGACCAACAGGTATGAATCACAATGTGCTGCAAGTGGTACAGGTGCAGCGAAGATGCAACAGTGGACCATGCTGGGAGTGGAGGAGCTGTATGTGTTTTTCACCCTCATGCTTCTCATGCCACACTCAAAGAAGCATGAGATGGAAGAATACTGGTCCATGGACCCCTTACTACCCTCACCCACCTTCAATAAGTACATGGCCAGAGATTGCTTCCGGAACATCATGGGAAACCTGCACTTCACAAACAACGATGTACCTTCCCAGACCGACCCACACTGGAAGATCCGGGAGATTCTGAGCAGAATGAAGGATAAGTTTATGACATTCTTCCATCCCTTTCAGAAGGTTGTCATTGACAAATCCTTGGTTTTGTTCAGAGGACGTCTTAGGTTTGTGCAGTACATTCCAAGCAAACACCATCGCTTTGGAATCAAGTTCTTTGTACTGTGCAACTGTAAGACGGGGTACATCCTTGACTTCGTCATTTATTCAGCCAGCACTGTCGATCTTGATAAAACACACCCCCTTGGCTTCTCAGGTTGTGTAATGAAGGTGCTCCTTGAAGGGTATTTTGGTGGGAATCATGTGCTGTATACTGACAACTATTATACAGCACCGAAACTTGCTAAATGCCTTTCAGAGCACGGCATCGGCTCCTGTGACACTGTGAAGAGTAATCGTGCCCACTTCCCTAAATTCCCAGAGGCAGGAACCTCGCAGCTAGGAGACGTGCACCTATGCAAGTCTGACAAGATGCTGGCAATACGGTGGAATGACAAGAGGGTCGTGCACATGCTCACCACCGTACACAAGGGGGAACTGAAAGACAGTGGGAAGGTCGACCGTAGGACAGGCGAACCTGTGAGGAAACCTGATGCCGTCTTAGACTACAATATCAACATGCGGCTGGTGGACAAGTCCGACATGATGATTGGAGAGATCGACTGCCTCAGGAAGAATACTAGGTGGTACAGGAAAGTTTTTCCACATCTCATAGACATGATGATGCTGAACGCCCCCATCCTGTACAAGTTGAAGGTAAAGCCACCCAAGTCCTTCTCCCTGAGGTTGTTCACCAGGACTTGTGTTCAGCAGCTGCTTGAGAGACATGGTAAGGTGACAGCAGCAGCTCCAAGGCGCCACGCAGTAAGACTTTCAGACAGACTTGAGCAGAGGACATACATGGATCGGCACAGACTGGTGCAAATCCCTGCCACAACCAAGAGGAAGGCTGCGATCCGCAGGTGACAGGTGTGTGCACATACCACCTGACGTACACCTGAGCACAAACGAACCTCTTGGGAGTGCACTGAGTGCCAGGTTCCCCTCTGCGTTACCCGCTTCTTTGATTACCAAAGCCAGAAGCAGTTCTAAACGTGCAAGTGGAAAATGTAAATAATGTGTAAATAGCAAGTCAAAGCAATGGATGTAAATATGATGGAACAGTGTAATATAGTTTTATAATTTTTTTTTTTATGCGAGGAAGAAGGAACCAAAGGCCATGAGCCCGCAGTAACAATTCCCTCCAAGAGAGAAAAAAAAAATACAATAGAGAACCAAATTCAAGATCCGATCATTTTGAGATGCATGGACACACTGCGTTTGAAAGACTGGAGATCATAGGCAGCAGGAAATACATACAGAGGGAGACAGTTCCAGAGCTGACCTGTTGCATAAATGAAAGAGTGGGAGTAACGGTTAACTCTTGCATTAGAGTGTTGGACAGAAAAGGGATGAGAGTTTGCTGCCAGAAGGGTGCTACGTGCCCATCGTAGAGGTGGAGGAATGCAAGCAGACAGTTCAGAGGAGCAGTGACCATTAAAGTAGCGATAGAAAAGAGATAAAGATGCAACAGTGCGGCGAAGAGACAGAGGTTGAAGGGAGTCAGTAAGAGGAGGAGAGTTAATGAGACGAAAAGCCTTTGACTCCACCCTATTGAGAAGAGCTGTATGTGGGGAGCCTCCCCACACATGAGACTTGTACTCCACACAGGGGCGGATAAAACCCCTGTATAGAGTCAACAGTTGTGCAGGGGTAAAGAAAGAGCAGAGCCGGCTTAGCACACCCAATCTCTTGGAAGCAGATTTTACAAGAGATGTAATATGATCTTTCCAAGATAAATCCCGAGTAAATGAAACCTCAAGCATGTTCAAGGATGATGCAGGATTAAACTGAATATTATTAAACATTAGTGGGTATACCTGTGGAAGATTTTGTCGGGTTGATAGGTGTAAGAACTGAGTCTTAGATGCATTAAAAACAACCATATTATTTTTACCCCAGTCAGAGATACGAGCCAAGTCAGACATTAGGTGTGCAATAGCCTCATCCCTTGTTTGTTGAAGTAACTGTTGAGATGGGCGTTGCGGGAACCAAATGCAAAGGTGAAGGGTGGAGTCATCAGCGTATGAGTGGATAGGGTTAGATGTACAGCTTAGAAGATCATTGATGAATAAAAGGAAGAGAGTTGGTGATAGGACAGAGCCCTAAGGAACACCACTGTTGATAGATCTAAGAGAAGAATGATGGCCACCTACAACAGCGGCTATAGAACGACCAGAAAGGAAGCTAGTGATGAAGGCACAGATAAAAGGATAGAAACCGTAAGAGGGCAGTTTGGAAATTAAAGATTTATGCCAGACTCGATCGAAAGCCTTTGAGATGTCAAGTGCAATGGCAAAGCTTTCGCCAAAGTCCCGAAAGGAGGATGACCAGGAGTCTGAAAGGTAGGTGAGAAGATCGCCAGTTGAGCGTCCCTGACGGAACCCATACTGACGATCGGAAAGAAGGTTGTGACAGGAAAGATGCCTTAAAATTTTTCTATTAAGAATTGACTCGAAAACTTTTGAAATACAGGACGTTAAAGCAATTGGACGATAGTTGGAGGGTTGGGAGTGGTTACCCTTCTGTAGGACTGGCTGAATGAGAGCAAACTTCCAGCATGAAGGAAAGGTACAAGTTGACAAAGGCGAAAGAGTTTGCCTAGGCAGGGTGTAAGCACAGAAGCACAGTTCTTGAGAACAACAGGAGGGACTCCATCAGGCCCTTATGCCTTGTTAGTACTGAGGCCAGTGATGGCAGAAAATACATCAACTGAAGAAATTTTAATGTCAGCCATGAGGAAGTCAGAGGGGGAAAGTGATGGAGGAACAGCACTGGAATCATCTAAGGTGGAATTGGAGGAGAAAGTCTGTGCGAAGAGATCTGTTTATCAGTAGAAGAAATAGCTACAGAACCATCAGAGTAGAAAAGAGGAGGGAAGGATGATGAGGTAAAGTTGTTAGAAAGATTTTTGGCAAGGTGCCAGAAGGAGCGGGAAGAATTCGAGTTGGAGAGTTGAGAGCATTTAGTATGGCTGAAATTATTTTTAGTAGAGCGAAGAACAGACTTAGCACGATTCCGAGCAGAAATGTAAAGATGATGTGATTCAGGGGTGGGTTGGCTCCGGTACCTTTTGTAGGCCCTCTCCTTGTTGCGGACAGCATTAGAACAAGCGTGAATAAACCAAGGCTTTCTTGCGTTAGTCAAAGGATATGAGAAAGGAATGTATGTTTCCATGCCCGAGAGAATAACCTCTGTAATGCGCAAGGCACACTCAGATTGCTCACGGCCATGGAAGCAATAATCATTCCAGCGAAAATCAAAGAAGTACTGCCTGAGGGCCTCCCAGTCCGCGGCTCCAAAATGCCACAGACGATGTTTCCCTGGAGGGTCCACAGGCTGTACCGGAGTGATAGGACAGGTTAAGGTAATAAGGTTGTGATCGGAGGAGCCCAACAGAGAGAAAAGATTAACAGAGTAAGCAGAAGGATTTGTTGTGAGGAAGAGGTCAAGTATGTTGGAGCTCTCTCCAAGGCGGTCAGGGATACGGGTAGGGTGCTGTACAAGCTGCTCTAGGTCATTAAGGATAGAAAAGATGTAGGCTTGTTCACCAGGTGGATCCGTGAAAGGAGAGGAGAGCCAAAGGTGGTGGTGAACATTGAAATCTCCTAGAATGAAGATTTCAGAGAAAGGAGAAATGGATAGAATGTGTTCCATCGTAGAAGTAAGATAGTCGAAGAATTTTTGATAGTCAGTAGAATTAGGGGATAAGTAAACAGCACAGATATATTTAGTCAGAGAATGACAGGAAAGCCGAAGCCAGAGTGTAGAGAATTCAGAAGAATTGAGTTCAGGAACACGAGAGCAAGATAAGTCGCTGCGTATATGTACACAACAGCCACCTTTGGCTTTGAAATGAGTATAGAGAAAGTAAGATACAGAAAAGGGTTTGCTGTCAGTTGCCTCAGACAGCTGAGTCTCCGTTAGAAAAAGAAGGTGAGGTTTAGAGGAGGAGAGGTGGTGCTCAACAGGGCGAAAGTTAGAGGAAAGGCCGCGAATGTTGCAGAAATGAAGAAGAAGAGAGTCAGACAGTGGTTCCAGGCACCTCGAGTCGTCATCGGGAGAGGGGCGGATGGTGGGGGCATTTATGGTCCCCCCCCCCTGGGGACTCCGAGGCTAGATGAAGAGACGCCATTTTTGTTGAATTTTGAATAGGAAGTGTAGTGTGTACTGTGCATGTAGTTTGGTGTAGATAGAGAAATTTGTACTGGAGAGCATGCTGGCCTACTCTCTGTGCAACTGAGACACTGAAAAAGTTCAGCAAAGAGGGATGGTCAGGAACTAGTCCTGAGGGCTGATGAAACGGGAGCTCCAGCACTCCCTGTCATCAGCTTTCCATCCACCTGCAAGTGACAGTGAATTACATAGTGTAAATATTGAAAATACAATAGAAAATGTAAATAGAAATGTAAATAATTAGTAATATAAGAATATGAGTACAAATACTTAAGGTTATCACAGTGAAAGTGAATCTGTGGCTCTCTACGTATTTTACTGAAAGAAAAATTTAATACCTACAGTGACAATAAACTACTACTACTGAAGGAAACTTATTGATAAAGACTGCAGATATATATAAGTGTTATATAGTAATAGGAATATAAAGGGTGAGTGTTTTTTTTAATAATAAATGGCAGAATACAAGATCCGAACTAGCGCAAATGGGAAGATCATACGCACTCGTAGTTTTCATTGCTTTCACAGTGTTTTTTTTTGGAGTATGGATTCCAAACTATATGATAATCATAGTATAGTGTTTCTAGTGATAATATCTGGCTGTGGTAATCATATTACGGGTTGTTGGGAAGTGTAAAGTGGAGACTTCGTTACCCAACTTCAGAGGTCTCCACAAGTCCTACGGTACTCGACGAAGGCTTAACAAACATCCCAGGAGAAAGCTGAAGGTATGTGCCATAGGCATATTTAATTTTAATATTCTATCTATCTATTGCCAGACGCCTCAATCCCGTTTGGGGTGGCCACAAACAAATCGCCTCCAAGTCGTCCTGTCCCACGCCATTTCACTGCCCTGCTCCCAACTCACCCCCCCCCTCTCTCATATACCTCTCCACCCCATCCCTCCATCTCATCCTCGGCCTCCCCCTCCCTCTTCCCCCCTCCACCTCACTCACATACACTCTCTTCGTCAGTCTTTCATCCTCCATCCTCTCCACATGCCAAACCACCTCAGTGTGTTCCTCATAATGCTTCCTATCACATCCACATCCACACCACAGCGCTCCTTTATATCCTCATTCGTCAGCCTGTCTCTCCACGTGACTCCACAGGCTCCTCTTAAATAACTCATTTCCACTGCTCTTACTCTTGACTTGTGTCCTTCCAACAATGTCCAAGCTTCACTTCCGTACGTTAGAGTTGGTATCACAATACTGTCATGTAGTAACTTTTTCACTTCCATGCTCACTTCCCTGTTTCTTATCACTGCTTTCAAGGAACCAACAACCTTTCTTCCCTGCTGTACCCTTTCAAGCACTTCACCCTCCAAACCTCCATCCTTACTCATCACACTACCCAAATACTTAAACGTACTCACATTTTCCAATTCCTCACCATCTAACCTCGCTGTACATTCACTAACTTCACCTCTCTCAAAGACCATCACTTTACTCTTCCCTACATTATTCTAGGACTAATAACTGATTTTTGGCAAATGTTTTTAGAGAGTCTGTCAGAGCACAAATATGCCCGCGGGACACGCAAGTCAAAACAAAACAAGACTGCGTTTTAGGGGTTAAGCTACCAGAAGAGGCTGGATGACTTCGTTGCTGATGCCTGTCCAGGATGCAACACAACACCCCATACTATTAAACACATTATGGAAGACTGCATTGCACACAATCACCTACACCAACAACACAACATACATTCTTTGATAGCTCTGTGGGAAAGCCCGGTCTCGGCCATGGCCTTCCTAAGGGACTCGGGGCTGTTCGGCCAGACTGCCTAGGGAACATCTACTACTACTACCTGTGTTGTAAGTTAGATGCTAGAAAAAGCTAATAAGAAAAGTTTGGGTAAACCATCTAGAAGAACACAATATGATAACAGAAAGGTTGTTTGTTTTTAGAAAGGGAAAATCATGTGTTATTAATCTATTAAGCTACTATGACAGAGTTGCTGAAACATTACAGAAATGAGAAGGATGGGTGAACAGTATCTGTCTACAATAGATTTCAAGAAAGCATTTGACCGAGTACCACACCAAAGACTTTTATGGAAACTGTACTATCAAGGAGGAATCCAAGGCAACCTGTACTGTTGGATGCAAGATTTTCTCAGAAAAGGGGAAATGAGAACAGTACTAAGGGGAAATTACTCATCATGGAGGGAAGTGCCTAGTGGAGTTCCACAGGGCTCAGTGCTGGCACCAATTATGTTTTTAGCGTATATAAATGACAGTAACATTGGAAATGAAAGGTATCTAAATATGTTTGCTGATGATGAAGAAATAGAAAGTAGAATAATTAACACAGACTCTTGTAGAGAGCCACAAGAAGAGTTAATTAAATTCATAAATGGAGCAATAATTGCATTTGGAATTCAATGTGGACAAGTGTCATGTAATTAAGTTTGGTAAAAGTGGAAAAAGACCAGATTGGGATTATAAGTTAGGAAGTAAAACTCTACACATATCAGAAAGAGAGAAGGACCTAGGTGTGATTATCAATAACAGACTATCTCCGGCTGACCACATCAGTGAGAAGGTACGGAACATTTATACACTGCTTGCTAATGTGAGAATAGCATTCACATACCTAAATGAAGACATGCTTAGAAAGATAACATCATTCATCAGGTCAGCCCAGGAGTATGCATCAGTAGTCTGACATCCTTATCTCAAGAAACACATAGATAAGATTAATAAAGTTCAAAGGGTCACTACAAGATGGGTACCAAGTTTAACCTGCCATGTGCCGGCTATTTTTAGCCCTCTGGGTCACTCCAGTGCTGGCCATTTCTTGACTTTTTTTTTTTTTTTTTTGGCTAAAATGATACATTTTGATGTGGAAACAACGAATTTCGCCGTTAAAATGCTCACCGAGGCTTGAAAATCAGTTTTATTGGGTCCTGCATACCCGTGTACAGGTACAGGCGCTCTCTCACGCTTACCATACAGGTGAGAGAAAGCCGTTTTCTATGTAAGGTATACTCAGGTATGTATGCTGGGAAGGTATAGCAATGTTCAGTACACTTTTCTGATCACTTATTACTTCAGTATCCATCACAATTTGTGTGTCTTTCTCACTGTGAATGCATTACCTTACACTTACTTGAAGATAGGTACAACCTGACTTCATTACATACAGTCCTGGCACTTACAAGAAGGTATTTACAACTTGATTTCACTATATGGTCCTTACACTTACAAGAAAATATTTACAACTTACACTTACATAAAAATATTTGCAAAATGCCTTCACTATGTACAGCACTGGGTGAGGCACACAGGCAGAGTGAGGCATAGTGAGCGTGAGGGGGGGGAGCGAGTGAGTGTATGGCCTTGACTGCCTCGGGGATGATAGAGGAACAGTTACCTTACATGCCTGCCAATTTTTACCCTCGAATCTTGAAAAATGTTGTCATAGTGAAGTTTTTTATTATAGACCGTTTTAAAATGGCACTGGCACTGGCCACAGCATTATGTCAGACCGTTTTAAAACAGCACTGGCACGCTGTGGGTTAAGGGATCTAAGCTACGAAGAAAGACTAGAAAAAGTAATCTGCCACCACTAAAGGAGAGAAGGAAAAGAGCAGACATAATTATGCTATATAAATGTGTCTCAGGGAAAGAGAAAAAAGACATAAATCAGTATATAACCTATGGGAAACCATCAGCAACAGGACACTGCAAAAAAACTGAATGAAAAGAGAGGTGATGAAGACGTAAGGAAATTCAGTTTCCCAAATAGGGCTATTGATCAGCGGAATGCACTACCGAATGTGTGCCAAAACAATTAATAAATTTAAGGATATGTATGATAAAAGTGATTTAATCACTGAAAATGGTGATGAGAAATAGGGAGGTAAGTACGAAAGTTAAGAAGTCACTACCCTGACGTATGGAAGCAAGGCATGGACCTTGCTAGGGGAGAACAAGTCAAGAGTGAGAACACTGGAAATGAGGTACCTGAGAGGAGCAGGTGGAGTGATATGGAGGGACAGGTTGACGAATGAAGAAGTGAAAGAACATTGTGGGGTGGATCTGGATGTGGCTGAGAAAACTAGGAGAAATAGACTGGCCTAGTTTGGACACATGGAATGCAGAATGAAAGACTGACGAAGGGGGTGTCTGTAGGTGAAGTGGAGGGAGGGAGAGGGAGTGGGAGACCGAGGATGAGGTGAAGGGATGGAGTTTTATATGAGGGAGGAGGGAGTGAGTTGGGGGGAAGGCAGTCAAATGGTGGGTGACAGAGCGACTTGGAGGCATGTTATTGGCTGCCACTCTTTGCGGAATTAGGGAGTTGGGCCTTAGATAGATAATACACGGGACAGTACGATCTTGATTATTCCTGTTAAGATATAATTAGGTATGAACAGACACACACACACACACACAAATTTTAATATATATATATATATATATATATATATATATATATATATATATATATATATATATATATATATATATCAATCTATCTATCTTTCTATCTATATCAATCTATCTATCTATCTATCTTTATTATATATATATATATATATATATATATATATATATATATATATATATATATATATATATATATTTATTTATTTATACCGGTATATCTATATCTATATATCAATATATATACAGTATATATATATATATATATATATATATATATATATATATATATATATATATATATATATATAGATAGATAGATAGATAGATAGATAGATAGATAGATAGATAGATATAGATACAGATATATATATATACTATATCTATCTATCTATCTATCTATCTATCTATCTATCTATATATATATATATATATATATATATATATATATATATATATATATATATATATATATATATATATATATATATATATATACCAGTTTCGCTTACTATACAGTATGCTTGCACCCAGTCGACTTGTACCGGCCGATTACACTTGGTTCACAGACTACACACACATCCAAAACCACTACAACACTAAATCACATTTACAAGCACTTACTACCCTACATACAATCTCTACCAGACAGCCTAAGCCACTTGATAGAGACACATTGGCTGTATCGTCCCCATTTCGGTCAGGATATGCCGGTCCTGCAGTGGATACTCAAACGGCTGATGATTATATATATATATATATATATATATATATATATATATATATATATATATATATATATATATATATATATATATATATATATATATATATATATAAACTCTCTACCTGTGTTCTTAATGATTGTACGAGAGTTAGAGATCAACTGCGCTCCGTAGGTGTAACATCTAAGCCCTAAGTAAAGCATCCAGAAGAAAGATGGAGTTTTTTTAAAATCACCTGAAATCCTGATGGTCAATCTACGGGCTCACTTCTCACAGCTGAAGTGTCTGAATCGTCTTTTGTGAGTTGGTTTGTAAGTGATTCTAATTATATTGGGAGTCCCTTTATGTACCTGTTTATGATACAGTATAATCGTAAAAGAACCAAATTCTGTGATGTGATGTGTAGAGAGTTTGTAAGTAAAGGAAGGATTGTTTAAGTGTTACTGCCTTTTCTTTGGACCTCAAAGTATGAAATATGTCTGCATGGTTCGTAACAACGCACAGGAAGTAACGAGAGAGAAAGAGAGAGAGAGAGACAGACAGACAGACATACATACAGACAGACAGACAGACAGACAGAAGAGGGGTAATAGAACGACACCATGTTCAGCCTATATGATCTGCCAGCATCATCACAAGCACTATGAGTCGCCTGGAATATCATGGGCTTGGTTGATTTGGGTTTTTCTGATAGTGGCCAAAACACTTCACTCCTTATTAACGCCAAGTACTTCGTTATTCCAATCTAGTTTCTACTCATTTTCTTTTTTTTTTATATATATAATTTCTGTTGTTACATCAGCCTCTTATCTTTATCCATTTCTTATGTTTTCTTTTGCTTTTCTTGTATTTCTTTTTTCCCGGATACGTTTAGGCTCTTATCAGTCACTCTTATCTATCTTTAACTGGAACAGAAAACTTCTGTTGTCCAGGCTGTGAAAGAGTTTATGGTGACAGATCTAAACCTTTGGGTCCTGTGACTTACAGCTAAATACAGTAATTTTACACAAGTACTGGTCATGTGAACAGTTGTTTATTTATTATTTCTTTTACTATTTCTTATACTTAAAGTTGTTTATTCCTTTTTTGTTAGTCTCTTTCACATAACGTAATAGTTACAGAACTGGGCTGTAGCACCAGTCGAGCAGGGCAGTACTCCCAAAGTGGATGGAAAGCTGATGACAGGGAGAGCTGGAGCTCCTGTTTCATCTGCCCTCGGGACTAGTTCCTAACCATCCCACTTTTCTGAGCTTTTTCAGTGTTTCAGTAACACAGAAAATAGGCCAGCGTGCCCTCCAATACGAGTTTCTCTATCAACACCAAACTACACGCACATTGCACATTACACTTTCTTCCCAAAATTAATCACGAAAAATGGCGTATAGTAACCAAGCCTCGGATTCCCCACCTGGGGGGGGGCATAAATGCCCCTACCATCTGCCTCTCTCTCCCGATGACGACACAACGACTACCTGGACCCACTGTCTGACTCACTTCTTTATTTCTGCAACATTCGTGGCAATTCCTCTAACTTTCTGTTGAGCATCGCCTCTCCTCCTCTAAACCTCACTTTCTCTTTTTAACTGAGTCTCAGTTGTCTCAGGCAACTGATAGCAAACCCTTTTCTGTAACCTCCTACTTTCTTTGTACTCATTTCACAGCTAAAGGTGGCCGTTGTGTATATGTACGCAACGACTTATCTTGCTCTCGTGTTCTTGAACTTGATTCTTTTGAATTCTCTACTCTCTGGCTTCGACTTACCTGTCATTCCCTGACTAAATATATCTGTGCTGTTTACTTATCTCTTAATTCTACTGACTATCAAAAATTCTTCGACTATCTTACTCCAATGATGGAAGACATCCGTTCCATTTTTCACTTCTCTGAAATCACCATTCTAGGAAATTTCAATGTTCACCACCACCTTTGACTCTCCTCTCCTTTCACTGATCCACCTGGTGAACAAGCCTACATCTTTTTCTATCCTTAATGACCTAGTGCAACTTGCACAGCAACCTACTCGTATCCCCGACCTCCTTGGAGAAAGCTCCAACATACTTGACCTCTTATTTAAAACTAATCCCTCTGCATACAGTGTTAACATTTCCTCTCTGTTGGGCTCCTCCGATCACAACCTTATTATCTTAACTTGTCCTATCACTCTGTAATGGCATGTGGACCCTCCAAGGAAACATCGGTTGTGACACTTTGGAGCTGTTGATTGGGAGGCCCTCAGGTAGTACTTTTTATTTTCCCTGGAATGACTATTGCTTCCATGGCCGGGAGCCATCTGAGCTTGCCTCACGCATTACAGAGATTATTTTCTTGGGCAAGGAAGCAGACATTCCCTTCTCATATCCTTTGACTAATGCAAGAAAGCCTTGGTTTAATCACGCTTGTTTTAATAAATATGGAGAGGGCCTATAAAAGGTACCTGAACCAACCCACCCATGAATAACATCTTTTTAATGTTTCTGCCTGGAATCGTGCTAAGGCTGTTCTTCGCTTAGGTTAATATGATTTCATCCGTAGTAAATACTCTCAACTCTCCAACTCGATTTCTTCCCGCTTCTTCTGGCACCTCGCCAAAAGTCTTTATTATAACGATACCTCATCTTCCTTCATTCTATTTTTCTACTCTGATGCCTCTGTAGCTATTTCTTCTACTGATAAAGCAGATCTCTTTGCTCAGACTTTCTTCTCAAATTCTACATTAGACAATCCCAGTGTTGTTCCTCTATTACTTCCCGGCTGACTTCCTCATGCCTGACATTAAAATTTCTTCAGCTGATGTATTTTCTCCCATCACTGGCCTCAGTACTAACAAGGCATATGGGGCTGATGGGATCCGTTCTGCTGTCCTCAAGAACTGTGCTTCTGTGCTCACACCCTGCCTAGGTAAACTCTTTCGCCTACGTCTATCAGCTTGTACCTTTCCTTCTTGCTGGAAGTTTGCTATCATTCAGCCAGTCCCAAAAATGGGTGACCATTCCCAACTCTCCAGCTATCGCCCAATTCGTTTAACATTCTGTGTCTCAAGAGTTTTTGGGTCTATTCTTAACAGAAAAAATTTTAAAGCATATTTCTTATCATAACCTTCTTTCTGATCATCAGTATGGGTTCCATCAGGGACGCTCCATTGGTGATCTTCTCACTTAACTTTCATAACATCCTCCTTTCGGGACTTTGACGAAAACTTTGCCATTGCACTCGACATCTGAAAGGCTTATGATCGAGTCTGGCATAAATCTTTAATTTCCAATCTGCCTTTTTACGGATTCCATCCTTCTACCTGTGCCTTTATCTATAGCTTCGTTTCTAGTCGTTCAATAGCTACTGTTGTGGACGGCCACCATTCTTCTCCTAGGTCTGTCAACAGTGGTGTTCGTCAGGGCTCTGTCCTATCACGAACTCTCCTCCTTTTATTCATAAATGACCTTCTAAACTCTACATCTAACCCTATCCACTCATACACTGATGATTCCACCCTTGACCTTTCCATTCGCTTCCTGCACCATCTAGGCAGTTACTTCAACAAACAAGAGATGGGGCTATGGCACACCTAATGTCTGACTTGGCTCGTATCTCTGACTGGGTAAAAGTAATCTGTTGTTTTTAATGCATCAAAGACTCAGTTCTAACACATATCAACCAAATAAAATCTTCCATAGGAATACCCACTAATGTTAAATTATATCTTGCTTAATCCTGAATCATCCTTAAAAATATTTGGGGTTTCATTCACACTGGACTTATCTTGGAAAGATCATATTACATCTCTTGTAAAATCTGCTTCCAAGAGATTAGGTGTGCTAAGCCGACTCCGTACCTTCTTGAACCCTGCACAGTTGTTGACTTTATACACGGGTTTTATTTGTCCCTGTGTAGAGTACAACTCTCACGTGTGGGGAGGCTTCCCACATACAGCTCTTCTCAACAAAGTGGAGGCAAAGGCTTTTCGTCTCATTTACTCTCCTTCTCTTCCTGGCTCACTTCAACCTCTGTCTCTTCGCCGCACTGTTGCATCTATCGCTACTTCAGTTGTCACTGCTGCTCTGAACTGTCTGCTTGCATCTCTCCACCTTTGCGATGGGCACGTAGCACCCGTCTAGGAACAAACTCTCAGCCCTTTTCTGTCAAGCTTCCTAAAGCAAAGAGTTAACCGTTACTCTCAGTCCTTCATTTATGCAACAGGTCAACTTTGGAAGTGTCTGTCTCTGTCTGTATTTCCTATTTTCAAACGCAGTGTGTCCAGGCATCTCGAAATGAACGGGTCTTGAATTTGGCTCTCTTTTGTATTGCTTTTGTTTTCTTTTTTCCTGGAAGGAACGGTTTGCGGGCTCCTGGCCTTTGGTTCCTTCTTCCTTGCATATAGAAAAATGATAAAAATAAAACAGCTGGGAATCGTTGGGTTGATAATGATAACAATGAGTTTCCTTTTAGCTTCTCTTTTTTTATGCCAGTGTATGCGATAACGTAAAGAGTATGAGTTCTTGTTGGGCAGCCATGATTCATTCAGAATACACAATAGTAAATACAGTATTTCAGTACCATATACCATATACATCACCAAGTATTCGTATTTTTAGATACCTCGCCATCTCTAGGAACGGGCTTATCTTTCTGTCTTCTACTAAATATGTTGAAAAATTTGTTCACTCCTGTACAGTTTACTGCATTTAGTGAAACCACATCACACCACAAAACAGAACACCATACTACCCTTTCACACTACACGACAAATCACCTTCCCACACCACACCACACCACACCAAACCACACCATTTCATCCTTTCATTTCACATCACATGTTGATAGGTGGGGGCACCCATTATTCTCTCTCTCTCTCTCTCTCTCTCTCTCTCTCTCTCTGCACAGAATCATAAACATCCCAAGCTAAAACTCACCCACAACACTTTCTTCTCACGAATTGCTGGCCGCGAGGGGCGCTAAAGGCAAATATCCATAGACTAACAAAAAGAGAGGAAAACCGGAATATACTGCCCCACAGCCGTAGTTTCGGGTTGTTTTTACGGCCAGAGGTGCAAGGATCGAGCCTAGAAAAAGAACAGTGTTTGGCGAAATCCAATATAAAGTAAGTTTTTGTAAGGAAATAGTGAATCGAGAATTCCAGTGTGGTTCTTGAAGAAATCCAGTGAAACTAAGGTTTGGCAGAACGAAGGAACTTCGAGATATATATTGTGGTTCTTGTAGAATTCGTGTAAAAACAGAGTATGGTTAAAGAAAAAAAAAATTCACTTTTGACAATCCAGTAACGACTCCGATCTTGTAAAGAAAGTGGATGTGAATATTAGTATAGAACTTCTCAACATTTTACGGAAATTAAATATGCTAAGGAATAACAAAATGCCTGTGTGGAAATATAATTCTTTCAGGACGAAGATCACGAGAAATGTCAGTCCGATACACCTGTCTATGATTAGAAATGATAAAGAAGGACTGTCAAGAATGTCAGTACATTACTTACACATCCTATGGAACTAGGATTTGGTAAGGAGGGGATGTACTTTCAGTGCAAGTCTTATGGAAATTCTATAAAAGGAGAACCAGTACAACAAAATTTAATGTACTTCAGTATAAAAGTTCTACAATCCTGTCAAATCTATGGTAAAAAAAAAAAAAATGAGAATTCATTTATGGTTCTCGAGGAAATCCAAGAAAACTATGATTTTTCAAGAAATGATGTCTTAAGTTCTGGTACAATACTTTTAGAAGTCATAAGAAAAGTAACAATAGAATTAAGAGAATATTCAAGTATGGAAGTTTCGGAATGCTGTAGAACTAGGATCTGGTAAATGAAGAGTGTCAAGTTTTCAAGACTTAAAATTTCTCCAAAATGAAGAATTGAATAATTTAATTATAACTCATGTGGAATTCCATGTAAAAAATAGAAGTAAAAATTAAGAGTTGTCAAGATTTTCAGTATGGCACTTTTGCAACTTCTGCTGAAATGATGGAATGAAGAAAGATTTCAATTTCAGTACTGCAGCATAAAAAATCCCAATGAGAAAAATGTAAAAATTACCATGCATGTTAGTTGCAGAATTCCTGTCCAGTTATAAGCTTGGGTCATGGTGTTTGCTGTTAAACTGTTGGAAATTCGTCTTGTGGTTAAGTTTGATAAATTTTTCTTACTGGAATTTTTGAATTTATAGGTAAATTTCTGAAATCTGAAATAATTAATATACAGAACTAACAAAGACGGTTTGGCTCCAAGTTGGAAAACGCTTTACGAGTGTTATAACGTGATCCTTTCTGCATAAACAAAATCTCATCCACATCCGTCCTCATTACCAACAGTAGACTAAACAGGCAGGACATCTACTGGGCCAAGGAGATATTACATTTGTACAGCAGACTTCCAACAGTTGACTAATGCTTATTAATTCTATTAAATCGATATGGATCTGGTATAAAGTAAGCAATAGCACTTTCCAGTGGTAACTTTAATGTAAGTAATGCATGACTGAAATGTAAAACAATGAGGGTCTCCATTTCCCCAGTAGATACCCACATTATCTTATTTTACCTGGACGTTGCTACTCCTCACCCTGGGAAAGGAGGTCCAAGTGATTATGATGATGATGATGACCGTTTGGAAAGACCGAAGAAACTGTTCAGAGCAATATATTCATTAAGTAAGGGTTATCTCGGTGTAAATTTGTTTTCGAATGTTCTTATTTTCTACGAAAGCTTTAGGAAATGTGGCACTGATCCCATTCAAACCGAGGACATTTCCATGCCGCTCTGGTTACAGCCAGGATATTCATCTTAGGAAAGCCCGCTGGTAAAGAAGGAGCTTCTTAATGCAGTAGTATTTATATCTTTTGTTTCGAAAAGCTGATCCTGAAGTGCATAAAAATGTTCGGGAAGATCAACGTTTAAATATAAAGTGTCATAGGAATCAAGGATTTAAGTTCCTCGGAATTCTGCGGCTCACATTCATGAATTAAATGGTCTGGTTTACATGGAATAGAATAATATAAGCTGTCCCGAGCATGTCAGCGTTTCTCGTAAGAACCACTGCCAGGCTCTTGGGGCTTGCTTTTGGTTTAAATAAATTAATGAGGCGTAAATTGAGATATAATACTAAGGCCATCCCTATGATGAATATTAAACTACATGCTTTGGTGAATGGCCTCAATTGTGTATAGCATTAATTCCAGGTTTAATTTTGTGTTTTCATAGGCAAAAAACTCAGTAAAATGCCTTGTCTGTCTGCTAGTCCATGCGTAGCACACAGAGTGATGGGGTTAGTGGCATCGTATTAATACTATTAAGGCCTGGTCATCGTTGCACAACTGGACAGTTACCATATAATCCGGTGACAGAAGTTGTACATTTACAACTCTTGTGCTAATGTGGGGAAAGGGGTCTGTCTGGGGAGGTTTTTATGTAAACCTGGAGAGGAATTACGAGTGCATGGTAAAAATGCTCATAAATCTTTGTAATTAGCATTTACTACATTCAGAAAGCTTTCTCATCTATAAAGAGGATTTCAATTATTAGCGTGCCTAACGCCAGTAACCCTCTCCTGAGGGACAATTATTGTATAGTTTACCTGTCCTGGTGGGGTTGGTGGGCAGTATAACATCTTCCCTGTAATCTGGCAACGACTTCCCACTGGCTTGTTGCTGTAGTGGCAGGTGTTCTTATCCCCCTTATTTTGTTCCTTATAACCTCTGCCAACGGAGTTGGAGGAGATTATGTATTCACCTGTTTGTTTGTTTGTTTATCCACAATGCATCTCAAAAGAAATTGATGGATTTCAATGGCATTTTGTGGATGAGTAGGTCATGGGCAAGGGAAGGGTTTAGCCCTGCAGGCGCAGGTGGTTTGAGTCGTTATGGTTTAACAATCTGTATAGCACACCATGAAACGAATCACGTAAAAAAGATACAGTATATATATATATATATATATATATATATATATATATATATATATATATATATATATATATATATATATATATATATATATATATATATATATATATATATATATATATATATATATATATATATATATATGTATATATATATATATATATATATATATATATATATATATATATATATATATGTATATGACACACATCGGGGGGAAACTTGTATCCCCCTTTGTTTGACACGATGTGCATCATGGTGCACTGTACAGGATGGTGTTTAATGACTCGATTGAAGTCCGTGCATGAAAGGGTTAATTTTTTGTATTTATAATGGTCAGAATTTCATAGATGACATAAAAAGAGCATGCCCATAGAAGTGTGACGAAAATATATGCGTCAACCTGGAAAGAACATATCAGAGACAATATAAACACTATAAATACACTTGAATCTGGATGATGCAGTGATGGTGTATAATCAAATTATTACTGATATCGTGTGAATTATACAACTTCAGCTTCGCCCCTCACAACCACTGATTTGCACCATCTCAGTCTATCTGCTGCCTGACGTCATAATCTCGTAGGGGATGGCCACAAATAAATCGCCTCCATTTCGCTCTGACCCCCGTCATTTCATTGCCCTCCCCCCAACTTCCACCCTCCTCTCTCAAATACCTCTACACTCCATCGCTCCATCTCTTCCTCGGTCTCTCACTCCCTTTCCCTCCCTCTACCTCACTCACATTCACTCTCCTCGTTAGTCTCTCGATCTCCATCCTCTCCACATGTCCAAACCAGCTCAGCCTGATTCTCCTATTGCTTTCTATCACATCCACATCAACACCTCAACATTCCTTGACTTCCTCATGTGCCAGTCTGTCTCTCCATGTGACTCCACATGCTCCTCTCCAATAACTAATATCTGCTCTCACTCTTGTCCTGTGTCGTTCCAGCAAGATTCAAGCTTCACTTCCATGCGTTGGAGTTTGTATCACAATGTCATTATGCAACGACTATTTTTACTTCCATGCTCAATTCCCTATTTCATATCACCGCTTTCAAAGAAACAGCCACCTTTCCTCCTTATTGTATCCTTCCAAGTTCTCCATCCCCCAAATTTCCAGCCATACTCATCACACTACCCAAATACTTAAATGCACTCACATTTTCCATTTCCTCATCATCCAACCTCACTGCACATTCAGTGACTTCATTTCTCTTGAAGACCGTAACTTTACTCTTCCCCACATTCACCTTCAGATTACGTTTCTTACACACTCTCCCAAACTCGTTCATCAAGCCTTGCAGTTCGCCTTCGTCTTCATTTACTGTAGCAATATAGTATCATCTGCAAAAAATAATACACCAAGTTTCCAAATGCTCCTCTCTCATTAGGGCCGCCCCAACATCCACTGCTCTACCTTGTATCTCTTTTATAGTCCCATCCATATGAAGTTTGAACAACGATGGAGACATGACACTTCTCTGTTTCAATCCAACATTCAGATAAAAAAAAAAATCACTTAGCTTACTATCCACAGGCACTGCAGCCTCAGCACCTCATACACACACTTTAGGGCATTGAAAATCTTCACATTTACTTTATATATTCTTAATATTATCTACATTCCTTTTCTTTCCACTTTGTCATAAGCTTTCTCCAAATCCAGGAAGGCCACACACAACTTCTTTCCCTTCTCTAGAATGTTTTCTACCAAAGAAATTAGGATGAATATCTGATCTAAATAACCTCTTCCCTTCCTAAAACCTCCCAGTTCATCTCCAACCAATTCCTTTGTTATTTCCCCAACTTTGTCAAAAATTATCCTACCATATACTTTTCCTGGTACACTAAGCAGACTATGTCCCTATGTTGCACAGGGGAATAATGATACCTGACTTCCAATCCACGGGGACTCTACCTTCCTCCCAGGCCAACATACACATCTTCCATATCCATTCTACTACCTCTCTCTCCCATGCGTCAGTATTTCACCACACACTCCATCAATTCCTGTGGCTTTCTCCATTTTGATTTTCCCATTGCTTCCAGTACTTCCATCCTACTGATCTCTTCCTCCCTTTTCACCAACTTCATTCTTCCAGCAATTCCCCAGTCACTTATACTTACATTACTTTCATTCTCTTTGTTTAACAGTCCCTAAAGTGATCTGTCCACCTGCTCACTTTTTCTCGCTTCTCGACTATCAATCTACCATTTTTATCATTCACTTCCCTACTGACTTCATTATCACCCTGTCTATTTCGTTTGACCTTCTCCCAGAACATTTTGTTACATTCCCTCCACTTTACACTCAAATTCCTTCCAAATTTCTCATCCATGTCTTCTTACTCTTTCTTACCAGTCTCTTCATCTCTCTCTTCCTCTCTACATTTAACTCTTTCTTCTGTCTCTCACCTTCCTCCATACCTCTGCTTCCCATCCACTCAGTGACTGAGTGCACAGGGGGGGGGGCTACAGGGGCTTGAGCCCCCCCACTTTTCCCTTGATACCCTAAAAGTGCCCTTATCAGAACTTATATTAAATTAAGATATTTCGAAATCAGTCTATTAGTTATTGTTGTATTACTTTTGTATCCAGGAGGATAAATATAATTAAATAACATGAAGGCCCAGGTAATAGATTCTTTAAAGTTTATTTCTCGACTGCCTGTGTACGGGAAGGTAGGAGTCTATTATGCATTTGTACTTTGAAATGTTTTCAGGTCCTCAGATATAAATTTAAAATAGTTTCCGACTTTCCGTTCAATAGTACTAATAAGAGAAAATGGGAATAATCAGCTGACAGCATGTGTATGGCGGCGAGGCACGGATGAATTTTGGCGTGTGTGTTTTTGTTTTTTACGTGTCTGATGTTACTTTTAGCCCTCTTATCAACAGTGTCCTTTATTCATGAAGCCAGGAGTACGCTGGTAGGGTATGAGAATACTCAATATATTGTGTTATGATGTACCAAATAGGTTTGGTTTTCCATCGCGGGTTGTTCGTTTACACTTATAGGAGTATTTGGGTAATTCAGTGATGGGAGTGCCCGGGCTGCAGCAGCAGACAATAATTGAGTGTCACAGTCAGGGACTAAGATACTTGTATGTGAACTTAATAGACTTCATATTAATAATACAGAACAATAAGTTTGTGTTTATCCCATCGTGGTTTGTGTTCCGGTGATTAGTATACTAATTTTGGTGAATAATTATTAGGCATTGTTCCTGTATGTCTCGTGATGTTAGTGCTTATGTCAGATTGTATCAATGTCAGTTATGTTTGTTGCAGCCTGGTCACTGGTGATGTAGCACAATGCCCCGTAAGGAGAGAGCCAAGAAACAGAAAGAAAGGGAGAGACAGGAGGCAGCTAAAGGAAGTGCTTCCCTCTATGGCTGGCTTAAGCCAGGGAGCAACAAAGATCAAGAATCTGAGGAGGAAAATGAAGATGATCTACGAGCAGATTCACAAGATCAAATCAGTCAAGCTTTATCAGAAGAGTTTGGAGAAAAAAGAAAACAAGGTGAAGCAACAGATGGTTCAGAGGGAAGGAAAATGGATAACACAGATCTACAGAAGGATGAACAGGAGGCACCATCAACATTGAATCCTGAGGCGATGGAAACTGACAGCACATATGTAGAGCAAGGGACACACACAGCAGTGACAGCAGAAGCTCGAGACGAAAGTAAAAAGGAAGTTTCAGTTTCAGATTTGTTACAGCGTAAGTTTCCCACTGACCCTGCCCATGTTAGTCAAATATGCCTAACTGCCAACGACTCTGAGAAATATATTGAAATGTGCAATTCCGTCGGTCCATGCCAACCAGTTATTTCTTCCTCAAAGAATGCACAAGGACGTTCATTTCAGAGGCAGTGGTATGAGAAAAATCCGTGGCTAGAATATTCAGTAGAAAACGATGCTATGTACTGTTTCAGTTGCAGGCTCTTTATGGCTGAAGATAAACACCAAGTAAAGTCTGCTTGGAGGTCTGTAGGAGTAAATAAGTGGAAAAATGCCATAGACAAAATAAAAGATCATGCAGCAAAGGAGGCACACATGCTTGGTATGATACGGTGGAATGGCTACAAGCAGAATTCATTGGTTAAAGCCTTTCTGTTGGCTGACAGTAAAATACTACATATTCATGAGCAAGAAAAGCAGAGGAACAGAGAGATTCTATCTCGGCTGATAGATATGACTTTGTATCTGGCTAGGCAAGCTATTGCTTTCAGGGGTGACGATGAAACACTAACTAGCTCAAACAGAGGCAATTTCATTGAGCTTGTCAATCTCTTTGCGAAATATGACAGTGTCATAAAAATGCACTTGGAAGCCGTCACAGCCTCGCAAACGACTAAGAAGAGACCACAAGTATCTTTACTTTCAAATAAGACACAAAATGATCTCATCAAGGCCTTGGCTATTTGTGTGAGAAAAACCATTCTTGAGGAAATCAGAGATGCTTCTATATACTCTATTTTGTTGGATGAAACTACTGGTATCTCTCATAATGAGCAAGCTTCCTTCGTTGTCCGATACGTACATGAAATGGAAATAAAGGAACGCTTCATTCAGATCTGTGAAGTACAATCAACTGCAGGACAAGAACTAACAAATGTCGTGTTGTCTCTCCTTGAAAAAAATGGTTTGAAAATAGAGAATATCAGAGGTCAGGGTTATGATGGGGCAGCTAACATGAGTGGACCTTACAAAGGACTGCAATCTAGAATACTTCAACTGAATGAAAAGGCTCTCTATGTGCACTGTCTTGCACATTGCTTGAACCTAGTCCTTGTAGAGGCTGCAAAGGTGAACCGTCATTTTGTTTCCTTCTTCAACATCGTGGAAAAACTTTACACCTTTATTTCAAGTTCAGGAAAACGGCATGCTGCATTGTGCAGACACAACAATCTCTGTTCCCTACCGAACGTGTACATGAGCTGAAAAAGCTGTCAGACACTCGATGGGCCTGCTGAGAATCAGCTCTAAGAACACTGAAGAAGGTCTTTGTAGCAGTGGTTGAGTTCCTCAAAAATATATATGAATCCAGCCCACCCGACTCAGGAGCTTGTGATGCAGTGATGCTGCATCGAAGCATCAGCTTTGAATTCATCTTGTCCTTGGAAATTACTACACCAATTTTTATGGAAACTGCTATTGCCTCGGATGCACTTCAACAGCAAGATGTGGACTTAGCAGCATCATACAGACTTATAGATGGAGTGCTGCAGACACTGAAAAAACTAAGGACAGAAGAAAAGTTCGAGGAAATGTTTGAGAATGCCTCGAAGAAAGCAGTTGAAGCAGAAATTGATATTCCATGACAAAGAAGACAAAGGAAAATGCCAGGAAAATACAAATACAGCTGTACATCAGCAACAGAGGATCAATCATTTCAAACATTGGAGGAATATTACCGTGTAAATCTGTATTATCAGTTCTTAGACACACTTACTCAAGAGATTGAAAGAAGGTTCAAAGGGAAAGAAAACTCATCAACAGGCATCATCCTTCGCTCCTTCCAGTACCTTACAGTAGCAGCAAACTGGGAGGAATTACAGCCAGATGCTGTAAATGCTGTCCATACCCTATGCAAATTCTATGGGTTTGAACAAGAACAAGACAAACTTTTGACAGAACTAAAAGTGTTTCACTCAGCATATCCATGCCTCAAAAGTGACCTGAAGCTAATGATGAGGTGTATAAAGGAAAATAACTTGAACTTTGTTTTTCCAAGTTTATGTGAGTTGCTTAGAATATATGCATCTATTCCAGTAACTACTGCAACAGTGGAACGTTCGTTCTCGAAGCTCAAGCATATAAAATCAAAGCTTCGCAGTCTTTGCAGTGAGGAAAGGCTATCAGATTTAATGCTGCTGGCTGTAGAAAAGGACATCCCTGTCAATAATATGGAAGTGATTGAAATGTTTAAGACTATGACTCAAAGGCGGATAAGTCTTTGAGAATCAGTGTGAACTGATTGTTTGTAACTGCCAATGAAAAGTGAAATGAAAAATAAATAAACAAAATAAAACCAACAACAACTACAAACTATACCAAATCTCAGGTGAAATTCAGAGTAACCGCAATGGTATATATGGTCTCTAAAATGTAAATTTTTAATAAATTACCAAAAACTTCTCAGGGGGTGCCAATGCCCTTTTCGTCAACTTTGAGCCCCCCTATCTGACATATCCTGTGCACGGCCCTGCCACTCACTATATGCTTTCTTATTTTCAGCCTCCGCTTGACTCACCCTTTCATTCCACCATGCTGTTTCTTGTAGCCCCTTTCGTCTGCTCTTCAACCCACACACAACCTCACACACTGCACAAATTTCTTCTTTTAATACCTTGCATACACTTTCCACCTCCCCCATCTGCTCCAGATCATATTTACCCCAGTTGATCCTCTACATTTCTTTTATATTCTACCATTTCCCATCGTCTTGCAACCTTTCTACCCTCCGTTTGTGAACAACTTCCTCCTGTTCTTCCTTCCTATTTTTTTCCTCCATTGCACTAGAACATTGACTTTCACCACCACCAAATCGTGATCAGAAAGTTCACACCCCCGACCTCTAAATGCTCCTGCATCAATTATCTACCCTCTCATTCTGTCATCTACAGATACGCAATCAATCATTGCCTTCCGTTCATTCAGCTCACCACCTACCCATCTCATCACTCGCCTCGTATACCTGTGAATCATTTTGTGCCTAAAGAGGGTATTGGCTATCACCAACCCCCTCCCCGTGCAAATGTCCAATAGAGCACTGCCATTCTCATCCACTTCTGCAGGCACACTCCTGAGAGTGAGAGGGAGAGAGAGAGAGAGAGAGGGGATAGGGTGTCGCAAAAAAAATATATATATAAATATTTTGAATATTCATTAACCCAATGTCAGTAAAGATACACACAAGGTTTATCATTCAAATTATAGAGGACGGATGAGTAATTGTGTAAAAAAAATATATACACAGTTTTACAGCCCACAACTCATTAAATATTTCTTCTTTTTCAGGCTGAAACAAGATCAAGCTTTAAGAAAAGAATATTCATCCTTAAGTACTACTGGATATGCAAGAATGTAGCTGAAGTGCAAAGACGTTTTTGAGGAGAGCTTCAGACAGATCCACCAATGGAACTCATCATTGCATGAATTAAAGACAAGTTTTAAGTTGAAGAAACTATTCAAGACATCCACAAGTATCATCCCGGAAGACTGCGGACGTCCACAAGCCCCACAAAAGAAGAAAGGATAATGGAAACTTACAATCGATCTCCAAGAAAATCTGTTCGGTATGTGGCTCGGCTTATGAGACAGGCATTCTTAAAGGAAGCGTCCATCGCATGTTGAAGCGCGGCCATTTGAAAAATTTTATACCAACATTGGTCCATGCCCTCAGCGAAGATGATCCTGACCTAAGAGTTGAATTTTGTGAGTGGTACCTGGCAAAATGTGGTGAGGAAGCACAGTTTTCAAACAAAATTGTTTGGAGCGATGAGGCTACATCAAAGCTTAACGACTCACTTAATCACCACATTTGCAGGTACTGGGCAACAGAGAACCTCCTTGTTACAGAGACACTACTTGTGAACTTACCAGGGGTTACAATGTGGTGTGGATTGTCTGCATTGGCCTCGATTGGACAATTACTTTTTGACAACACTGTAACTGGTGCTGTTTACTTGAACTTGTTGCAGGAATTCTTCGTCCCACGCATTATCGAGTTACAACATCTCCCCACTACCATCGTGATGCAAGGGCCTATCATGATGAAAATCCGTTGAACAGATGGACTGGGCAAAGAGGTAGTATTGAATACCCTCCTCATTCAGCAGATCTCACGCCAATGGACTTTTTCTAATGGAGACACCTAGAAGATAATGTCTAGCTCCCAAAACCGGCAACAATCGATGAGATGAAAGCAGCCATTGAAGGAGAATGTACCCAAATCCCAAATAAATTGCTCAATGATGGTTGCAGCTCTACTGAACTGCATTGCCATCAGTGTCTTTCCCAGAACGACTATCAGTGTGAACACATGTGATAGCTCAAAATAATTACACACCTATTCTCTTTAATTTTAATTATAAACTGTGAATGTTTCTTAATTGACGTTGTATTAATAAATATTCAAAGTGTGATTACATTTTTGGCGACACCCTGTTAATATAAAAGCCAAAAGAAAACAGCAATAATATGAAGCAGACACAAAAACGAAAAAAATTGGTACACGAGACCTGTCCTCATCCGTACCACATAATGCAAACACAGGCAGAAAAAGAACAGGATAGGAAAGAAAACGATACAAAAACAGAGAAGACAGAAATATAAAATACAAGGACAGGCTTACAAAAACGAAAAATATCGCACGAGCCTTGACTCCATCCATAAGCCATGCAACAGACATATCGTGGCAAAGAGATACATACACAGACACATACACACATAGTCACGAATGCACATAGAAAAGATACATTCAGAGATTGAGAAAAAAGACAACATTAGAAAAACAGGTGCAAAGGAAGATGTCAAACACAAACACAGACTTACAAAGTTACAAACTGAAGAAATCAGAAATAGAGACAAAAAATATATATATATATATATATATATATATATATATATATATATATATATATATATATATATATATATATATATATATATATATATATATATATTAAACACAAGAAGAGAAAAAAGGAAAGAAAAAACACACGGGACTTGTCCGTTTCTATAACCCATATTGCAGGTATGCAGGGAAAGAGAGTTAGTGCCACTGTCTGAAAGGGGGCTGAACTCAGCTGCCTCCTCTCACGTGGATTAAAATGTGAGTTCCTCCATAGGGTACCTTTCCCTAGCTGACTCAATACATACAAATGGGTCCGGTAAGAGAGTCGTGTGGGTTGTTTCTGCTCCCTCATGGAAGACCCCTTTTAGTGTAACCCTTTCAGCAATCCTTTCATTTCCTATGTACCAGGTATCTGGGAGTGCTGTCTGCTTACTTTTATGTTGTGTGTGTGTGTGTGTGTGTGTGTGTGTGTGTGTGTGTGTGTGTGTGTGGTCGCCCAACAGCCACTCACTCGATGACAGGATAGTATATGATGGCTGTGGATGGTAGGGTAAGGTGGTAGTATAACAATTAAAGCTGAGGCTTTTAAGTTTTCTGGTATGTGTGTATTTCAAGGTTTTGTCCAAGTCGAAGAAAAAAACAAAAACTACAAGAAAGTAAAGTCTCCTCAACTTATTTACCTAATGTCTCACAGTTCATGTAAAACAGTCACTGGATTGAATGGATTAAACATCTACAGTATTAGGACACTTTTTTGAATATTTTTTTTTCTGTCTATCTTGCCATAAAGGGTGGCTACAAACAAATCGCCTCCATGTCATCCTGTTCAACCCCATTTCACTGCCCTGCTCCCAGATCACACACACCCCCTCTCATATACCTCTACACATCATACCTCCATCTCAACCTTGGCCTCCCCCTCCCACTCCCCCCCCCCCACTTCCACCTCACACGCATAGGCTACGCTTTCCTCGGTAGCCTCTAGCTCTCCATCCCGTCCACGTGGCCAAACCACCTCAGTGTATTTCTACGAACGCTTTCTATCACATCCACATCCACACCACAATGCTCCTTCACTTCCTCATTGGTCAGTCTGTCTTTCCATGTGACTCCACATGTTCCTCTCAAATAACTCATTTCCATTGCTCTGGCTCTTGACTTGTGCCCCTTCAACAAGGTCCAACCGTCACTTCCATACGTTAGATTTGGTATTACAATATTGTCATCCAGCGACTCTTTTTCTTCCATGGTCACTTCCCTGTTTCCTATCATTGCATTCAAAGAACCAGCAACTTTTCTTCCTTGTTGTACCCTTTCAATCACTTCATCCTTTAAACTTCCATCCTTACTCATCACACTACCCAATTACTTAAATGCAATCACTTTGTTTCCTCCTCATCCAGCCTCACTGTACATTCAGTGGCTTCATTTGTCTCAAAGACCACAGCTTTACTCTTCCCGGCATTCACCCTCAGATTCTATTTCTTACACACTCATCCAAACTCATTCACCAATCCTTGAAGCTCCCCTTCGTCTTGACTTAACAAAACAGTATTATCTGCAAACACCACTGCAGGCAGTTTCCAAACACTGCCCTTTCTCATTAGGGCTGCTCCAACATCCACTGCCCTACCTTGTATCTCTTTTATAACCACATCCATGTACAGACTGAACAACCATGGACACATGACGTCTTTGTTTTAATCCAACCTTCAAATAGAAAAATCCATTCAGTTTATTCCACACACACTGCAGCCTTAACACCCTCATACATAATCATTACGGCATTCAACAGTTTTCTTTTTGCTCCATATATTCTTAATACTTTCCACATTCTTTGTCTATCCACTCTGTCATATGCTTCCTCCAAATCCATGAATGCTGCATACCTCCTCTTTCCCTCCTCTAGAAACTTTTCCTCTATAGACCTAAGAAAGAATATCTGATGTACACAACCTCTTCCCTTCCTAAATCCTCCCTGTTCTTCTGTAATTAATTCCTCTGATATTTCCCTAATTCTGTCAAAAAGAATCCTTATTGTGTAAAAAGAAAATTTATACACAGTCTATTACACTAAGAAAGCAAATGCCCCTATGATTACCACACACTTCCTTTTTCCCTTTTTCCTTGGTACAGAGGAATAATTATACCTCACTTCCAATCCTCTGGGACTCTGCCTTCCTCCCAGGCCAATCTGCACATCTTCCACATCTATTCTACTACTGTCTCCACCCCATGCTTCAGCATATCACCACACACTCCATCAATTCCTGGGGCGTTTCCCATTTTGACTTTATTGCTTTCACAATTTCCATCCTACTGATTTCTTCCTCTTTTCTCAGACCCCTCCTTCTCCCAGCCATTGACAAGCCACTAATACTTGCATTACCTTCATTCTTTATGTTCAACAATTCCTTAACCCGTACACGCCGGTTGACGTGTATAGCCATCACAATGTTGGGCTCAGAGCAATGCCAGTTGAAGTGTATTGCCACAAGCTATACACAAATACAAATGTGGGCGATTGTGTGCGTGTAAGTGACAACGCAAGATCGAGCAAGCAGAGTGAGAAAAGAGTTCTGGACAATTGTGGAAGTGTGCATGGAAAAGTTTGGAAGGAATGAGAGAGTGTTTTTGATTGGTGATATAAGTGGTAAAGTAGGGAATGTGAAGGTGGATGGAAAAGTTGGTGAGTGGGGTGTGCCTGCTGAGATAGATGAGATTGGCAGTGTGTTAGTGGACAGTTGTGCTGGGAGGGGGTTGGTGATAGCCAATACCCTCTTCAGGCACAAAATGATCCACAGGTATACATGGTGAGTGATGAGAAGGGTGGGTGGTGAACTGAATGAAAGGAAGGCAATGATTGATTATGTGTGTGTGTGGATGAAAGGATGCGAAGATGAGTAATGGATGCAAGAGCTTATAGAGATTGGGGGAGTGGACTTTCTGACCACTACTTGGTTGTGGCCAGAATCAAGATCCAAGTAAGATGGAAAAATAGAAGAAGGGAAGGACGGTAGGAGGGATTAGTTGCAAGGAGAGTGGAAAGGTTAAAAGAGAATGAGAAAAAGGCATAATATAAGAGAGAAGTGAAGGAACGATTAGGTAAATATGAATTGGAGCAGATGGGGGACGTGGAAGGTGTGTGCAAGATATTCACAGAAGAAATATGTTCAGAATGTGATGTGGTGTGTGGGGTGAAGAGAAGACGGAAGGGGATGCAAGGAACAGCATGGTGAAATGAAAAGGTGAGACAGGCTGTAGCACAAAAGAAAAAAGCATACAATGAATGGCTGAGAAATAGGGGCGTGGAAGAAATTGAGAGGTGGAAGAAAGAGTTATATGTAGAAAGGAAGAGAGAGGTGAAAAGATAAGTAAGAGAGAGTAAGACGAGAGTGGATGAGGAATTTGGAAGGAATTTGAGTGTAAAGTGGAGGGACTGTAAGAAAATGTTCTGGAAAGAGGTGAAGAGAGTAAAACAGGGTAGCAGTGAAGTTAGTAGGGGAGTGAAAGATAAAAACGGTAGATTACCAGTGGAGAAGGGAGAAAAAGTGAGCAGATGGAGAGAACACTTTAAGGAATTGTTGAACATAGAGGATGGAAGTAATGCGAGTATAAGTGGCTGGGGAATGGCTGGGAGGAGGAGGGAGGTGAGAAGAAATGAAGAAATCAGTAGGACAGAAGTTGTGGAAGCAATGAAGAAAGTCAAATTGGGGAAAGCCCAAGAAATTGATGGAGTGTGTGGTGAAAAGCTGAAGCATGGGGGAGAGATAGTAGTAATATGGAAGAGAAGATGTGCAGATTGGCCTGGGAGGAAGATAGAGTCCCGGAGGATTGGAAGTCATGTATATATTGTACAAAGGAAAAGAGGAAAAAGAAATATGTGGTAATAATAAGGGCATTTGTCTTCTTAGTATAATAGGAAAAGTGTATGGTAAAACTTATTGACAGAGTTAGGGAAATAACAGAGGAATTAGCTGGAGAAGAACAGGGAGGCTTTAGGAAGGAAAGAGGTTGAGTAAATTAGATATTCATTCTTAGATCTTTAGTGGAAAAATTTCTAGAGAAGGGAAAGAAGTTATATGTGGCCTTCATGGATTTGGAGAAAGCATATGACAGGGTGGATAGACAAGGATTGTGGAAAGTATTAAGATTATATGGAGTAGATGGGAAGTTGCTGAATGCTGTAAAGATTATGTATGATGGTGCTAAGGCTGCAGTGCGTGTGCATGGTGAACTGGGTGAATTTTTCTCTTTGAAGGTTGGATTGAAACAGGGATGTGTCGTGTTTCCACGGTGTTCAATCTGTACATGGATGGGGTAATTAAAAAAGCTACAAGGTAGGGCAGAGGATGTTGGAGTGGTCCTAGTGAGAGACGATAGTGTTTGGAAACTGCCTGTACTGTTGTTTGCAGATGATACTGTGTTGTTATGTGAAGACGAAGGAGAGCTGCAAGGCTTGGTGGATGAGTTTGGGAGAGTGTGTAAGAAACAGAACCTAAAGGTGAATGTAGGGAAGAGTAAAGTGATGGTCTATGAGAGACGAAGTCAGTGAACTCACAGTGAGGTTGGATGATGAGGACATGGAAACTATGAGTACGTTTAAGTACTTGGGGAGTGTGATGAGTAACGGTGGAAGAGTGGAGGGTGAAATGCTTGAAAGGGTACAACAAGGAAGAAAGGTCGCTGGTTCCTTGAAAGCAGTGATAAGAAACAGGGAAGTGAGCATGGAAGTGAAAAAGTTACATGACAGTATTGTGATACCAACTCTGATGTATGGAACTGAAGCTTGGACACTGTTGGAAGGACACACGTCAAGAGTGAAAGCAGTGGAAATGAGTTATTTAAGAGGAGCCTGTGGAGTCACATGGAGAGACAGGCTGATAAATTAGGATGTCAAGGAGAGTTGCAGTGTGGATGTGGATGTGATCGGAAATGTTAGGAGGAACACACTGAGGTGGTTTGGCCATATGGAGTGGACAGAGGGTGAGAAACTGACGAGGAAAGTGTATGTGAGTGAGGTGGAGGGGGGGAGAGGGAGGGGGAGACCGAGGATGAGATGGAGGGATGATGTGGAGAGGTATATGAGAGAGGGGGGTGTGAGCTGGGAGCAGGGCAGTGAAATGGCAGGGGACAGGGCCACATGGAGGCGATTTGTTTGTGGCCACCCCGTACGGGATTAAGTCGTCTAGCAATAGATAGATAGATAGAAAGATCGATCTTCCCGCCACCCTTTGAATATGTGACCATTTTCGATGACAACCACAGGGTAGGCAGGTACCCAAGGTACCCCACTGATGCGTGGCTCAGTCTGTATGTGACACTGGTAGAGTGTAGAGTGATGTCTTCCTCATTCTCCTTGTCCACTTCTTCTCCCACATGCAGGGCCGATTGCATCATCGACCTTCCCGAAAGTTCAGCTCTTACCACTGGGAAAGGACTCAATGACTGAGCAGGTGTATGGGAAACTGTAAATAGTAAACAGGTATGCACAAGTGGCGTGTTTTTTTTTTTACATAAGTGCAGTGTAAGATATATTTATGTCTAGTAGGTGTTATGATACGTGTTTTAGAATAAGTTTTACAAGTGCAGTGCTATAAGTGTTACTGTTTATGTTTTTTTTCTGAAACAGTGATTGGAAAAACCTTAAGTAACCCCACCAGCAACATGAAAGAAAACCAGGAGTTCAAAGGTGAGAAAGAAAATGACTTGTTTGGCTATGACCAAACTTTTTCCCTTCTCACTGTAGCACCAGTCGAGCAGGGCAGTACTCCTAAGGTGGATGGAAAGCTGATGACAGGGAAAGCTGGAGCTCCCGTTTCATCAACCCTTGGGACTTGTTCCCGACCATCCCCCTTTGCTGAACTTTTCCAGTGTCTCAGTAACATGGAGAGTAGGCCATCATACTCTCCAATACAAGGTTCCCTAACTATGAACACCAGACTACATACACAGTACACACTACACTTCCGTTTCCAAAATTCAAAAAAGTACTGTAATCATGGCTTCGACATACATAGCCTCGGAGTCCCCGGGGGGGGGGGGCATAAATGCCCCCACCTTCCGACCCTCTTCTGGTGACGACCCGAGCTGCCTGGAACCACTGTCTGACTCACTTCTTCATTTCTGCAACACTCGTGGCCTTTCCTCCAACTTTCGCTCTGTTGAGCACCACCTCTCCTCCTCTAAACCTCACCTTCTTTTCCTAACTGAGACTCAGCTGTCTGAGGCAACTAACAGCAAACATTTTTCTGTACCCATCTTCTTTCTCTATACTCATTTCAAAGCCAAAGGTGGTTGTTGTGTATATATATATGCAGCAACTTATCTGGTTCTCGTCTTCCTGAACTCGATTCTTCTGAATTCTCTACACTCTGGCTTCGACTTCCCTGTCATTCTCTGATTAAATATATCTGTGCTCTTTACTTATCCCCTAATTCTTTCTACTGGCTATCAAAAATTCGTCGACTATCTTACTTCTACGATGGAACACATTCTATCCATTTCCTTTTCTCTGAAATCTCCATTCTAGGAGATTTCAATGTTCACCACCACCCTTGGCTCTCCTCTCCTTTCACTGATCCACCTGGTGAACAAGCCTACACCTTTTCTATCCTTGATGATCTAGAGCAGCTTGTACAGCACCCTACCCATATCCTTGACCACCTTGGATAGAGCTCCAACATACTTGATCTCTTCCTTACAACTAATCCATCTGCTTACACTGTTAATCTTTTCTCTCCGTAGGGCTCCTCTGATCACAACCTTATCACATTAACCTGTCCTATTGCTCCAGTATGGCCTGTGAACCCTCCAAAGAAACGTCGTCTGTGGCACTTTGGAGAGGCCCTCAGACCGTACTTCTTTTATTTTCCACGGAACGATTATTGCTTCCATGGCCGGGAGCCATCTGAGTGTCCCTTGCGCATTACGGAGGTTATTCTCTTCAATATGGAAACATACATTCCTTTCTCATATCCTTTGACTAATGCAAGAAAACCTTGGTTTAATCATGCTTGTCCTAATGCTGTCTGCAACAAGGAGGGGGCCTATAAAAGGTTCCAGAGCCAACCCACCCCTGAATCACATCTTTTATACATTTCTGCCCAGAATCTTTGTTCTGCTAAAAATAATTTCATCCGTACCAAATGCTCTCAATTCTCCAACTCGAATTCTTCCCCCTCCTTCTGGCAACTTGCCAGAAACTTTTCTAACAACTTTACCTCATCATCCTTCCCCCCTTTTTTCTACTCTGATGGTTCTGTAGCTATTTCTTCTACTGATAAAGCAGATCTCTTCACTTAGACTTTCTCTTCCAGTGCCACCTTAGATGATTCCGGAGGTGTTCCTCCATCACTTCCCCCCTCTGACTTCGTCTTTGCTGACATTAAAATTTCTTCAGCTGATGTATTTTCTGCCATCACAGGCCTCAATACTAACAAGGTATATGGGCCTGATGGAGTCCATCCTGTTGTTCTCAAGAACTGTGCTTCTCTGCTTACACCCTGCCTAGGCAAATTCTTTCGACTTTGTCTATCAACTTGCACCTTTCCTTCTTGCTGGAAATTTGCTCTCATTCAGCCAGTCCTAATGAAGGGTGACCATTCCCAACCCTTTAACTATCGTCCAATTGCTTTAACATCTTGTATCTCAAAAGTTTTTGAGTCAGTTCTTAATAGAAAAATTTTAAAGCATCTTTCCTATCACAACCTTCTTTCTAATCGTTAGTATGGGTTTCGTCAGGGATGCTCCACTGGTGATCATCTCACCTACCTTTCAGACTCCTGGTCATCCTCCTTTCGGGAGTTTGGCGAAAGCTTTGCCATTGCACTTGACATCTCAAAGGCTTTCGATCGAGTCTGGCATAAATCTTTAATTTCCAAACTGCCCTCTTACTTTTTCTGTCCTTCTATCTGTGCCTTCATCTCTAGCTTCCTTTCTGGTCCTTCTATAGCCGCTGTTGTAGACAGTCATCATTCTTCTCCTAGATCTATCAAGAGTGGTGTTCCTCAGGTTCTGTCGTATCATCAACTCGCTTCCTTTTATTCATCAGTGATCTTCTAAGTTGTACATCTAACCCTATCTACTCATACACTGATGACTCCACCCTTCACCTTTCCTTTCTGTTTCCTTAACGCCCAGCTCAGCAGTTATTTCAGCAAACAAGGGATGGGGCTATGGCACACCTAATGTCTGAATGGCCTCGGATCTCTGACTGGGGTAAAAATATTTTTTTTGTTTTTAATGCATTAATGACTCAGTTCTTACACCTATCAACCCGACAAAATCTTCCACAGGTGTACCCACTACAGTTTAATAATATTCAGTTTAATCCTGCATAATCCTTGAACATGCTTGGGGTTTCATTTACTCGCGACTTATCTTGGAAATCTCTTGTAAAATCTGCTTCCAAGAGATTAGGTATGCTAAGCCGACTTCATTCCTTCTTTACCCCTACACAATTGTTGACTCTATACATGGGTTTTATCCGCCCCTGTGTGGAGTACAACTCTCATGTGTGGGGAGGTTCCCCATATACAGCTCTACTCAACAGGATGGAGTCAAAGGCTTTTCGTCTCATTAACTCTCCTCCTCTAACTGACTCCCTACAATCTCTGTCTCTTTGCCGCACTGTTGCATCTTTATCTCTTTTCTATCGCTACTTCAATGGCCACTGCTCCTCTGAACTGTCTGCATGCATTCCTCCACCTCTTCGACGGGCACGTAGCACCCGTCTAGCAGGAAACTCTCATCCCTTTTCTGTCCAACTCTCTAATGCAAGAGTTAACCGTTACTCCCAGTCCTTCATTTATACAACAGGTCAGCTCTGGAACTGTCTCCCTCTGTCTGTATTTCCTACTTCCTATGATCTCCAGTCTTTCAACGGCAGTGTCCATGCATCTCGAAATGAACTGATCTCGAATTTAGCTCTCTCTTGTATTTTGTTTTTCTTTTGGAAGGAACAGTTATTGTGGGCTCGTGGCCATTGGTTCCTTCTTCTTGGCAAAAAAAAAAAAGCATATCTGTGATGTAAAGTACAAAAAATGCAAGTTGTGTATAACACTAGTAATATTTTCATGATGCCCCTGACCAGTGCAAAGTAGTCACAGTTTTAGTACTTGTAATTACTTCATACTCAACCATACTGCGTGAAACAGCCAGAGCATTTATTTCTCAAATTGCTGTTACCTGTAATCGTGATGTCTAACGTAAAAATATAAGTACCGTAGTAGAGGAGAATTATTATAACTGACCCAAGCAGTGAGTACAGAAAATCTAACAGCTATTTTTTTCCCACACACCTACAGGGCATAGTGGCATTATGAAACGGGTGGATAACCCTATGGGGAGCCACATGAACAGGGTGATGATTCATCCTTACAACGGTGATTAAGAAAAGTCAAAGATTTGGTGGAGAATTCCAGGTTTCCTTGAAGGAAGGCCGGGCAGTGTTACAATCATCACTCAAGTCAGTGCTGCCAGTGCTAGCCAGCGAGGCCAAGGTCACTGGCTGTGGCGTGTGCTCGGAAACAGCCCACCAAAACACAGGTACCAGTCATCTTTAACTCATCCTTACTCACCGACGGGACCACCTGGAGACCTGGGGATACTTTCATTTGAAAAAGGGAATGTTGGCGAGTGTAATGTATTTTTAATATTTTCTCTAGTTCTTTTATTTTGGCAGATATTAGGGTTTGAAGAAAGGGTATTTTTACCAGAATCACGGAAATCCACCCCGGTGATGAGTAGATGACGTCGGAAAACCCCTGATCCTAGGGGTTAATGTGTTCTCTCCATTTACTGTTTCTCCCTTCTCCACTGGCAATCTGCCATTTTTATCTTTCATTCCCTACTTACCTTTTTTAGCACCCCGTCTAACTTTCTTTACCTCTTTCCAGAACATTTTATTTACATTCTCTCCACTTTTCACGCAAATTCCTTCCAAATTCCTCATCCACTATCTTCTTACTCTCTCTTATTTATCTTTTCACCTGTCTCTTCCTTCCATCATATAACTCTCTCTTCCGTCTCTCAACTTCTTCCATTCCCGTGTGTCTCATCCACTCACTACATGCATACGTCTTTAATTGTGCCTCAGCCTGCCTCACCTCTTCATTTCACCATTCTGATCCTTGCACCTCCTATTGTCTTTTTTCACCCCGCACACCACTTCACGTGCTGCATAGATTTCTTATGTGAATATCTTGCACACATCTTCCACGTCCCCCATCTGCTCCAAGTCATATTTACCCAATCGCTCCTCCACTTCTCTCTTATAATCTGCCTTTTTTTTTTTCCATCCTCTTGCAAATTTCAACCCTCCTTGAATGAACTACTTCCACATGTCCTCCCTTTTTTCTTTTCTTCTATTTTCTGCTTTCATATTATTTCACTCAGCCTGGAAGTTACGTATGGAACTGAAAATGGTTAGATGAAGCCTTCATTAACACCTTCACAATAGGAGATCCTCCCAGACTGAGAAATAAACGTTTGTAGATGGCAGGAATAAAATGAAACAATCTTCATGCTGAAGATGTTAAATGCTATTTATTCCAATGCAGATAAAAGTCCAACGCTATTATTTACGGCTTTCATTTTCCATTACCAGTTCAGAACAGTAAATACTAGAAAGAGTGGATGATTTGTGAATGACTGCTTGGGCAATTTCACTGGTAATGCTGCTCTTATGTTGTCTTACTCTTTTGTTTTTTCTTGCTTAGGTGTGAATTTGTATATGAATGATGAACTGTGATGATGATGATAGTGATGATGATGATCTTGATGATTATGATGGTGGTAATGGTGGTGAGTGTAAGGGTGTTGGTACTAATGATGTTAAAGCCAGAGACGTCAAGTTTACCTAAATGATGACTATGATGTGACTGTGATGGTGTTGGCACCAAGTGATAGTGATGGTGATGATGATTTTTAATGATGGTGAAAATAGCGATAACAATCATTCCATAAATGCATTCGAGGTCAGCATTGCCAGTAAAGAATATACTGCAGGATATGATGCCAGTTTCCCAACAAGGAGGGTTCCATGAAGTACTAACCTATGCCAGTATCAGTTACCAAATGGACTTCCAGAAACATCCCTAATTTTTCCAACCATCACTGGACAGGACCCTCAGTTAAAAGTCACGAGAACAATAGATAAAATAGCCTGTGATTAATCATCTGCTTGGAAAACGAGAATACGGGTAAGAAGGAAAAACAAATACTTGCGGTATGGAATAAGATTATTTAGTAGGAAATTAAGTAGGTAACCGGGAATCTGGAAGAAGAACTCATATTTTTCCAAAAAGAATGTGCTTTAATAATTCTATATATAAAATATAATATTAAAGGGTTTATAGAGTGATGAGAGATAGTACTGTTCCGATAGTATAATGAAGACAGACACTATGATAGAAATTATGTAACCGTAAGGTGTTAAGTAAATTAGAGATTTAAAAATGGATATCTGACGAATAAAACCCTACTGGGGTTTTCATATTAAGCAAAGTGGCGATGAAATATCTCCTGAAAGGTTGTAAGCATATCTTCGTGCATTTTTCTTTAGGGTAAATAAAATCATTACTGACTGCAAGAATATAACGAGAATGACAAAGGATTTAAAGATGTGGAGGGAAAACACTGCATTAATAATAATAAAAAAAAAAAGAAAGGTAATGCTCGTACTTACAAAAGTAAATGTGCTTAAATAAATCAAGGAATTTGTGGGAAAATTCAGCTGCAAAAAAACCGCTGTGCATTGCATAGCGCTAAGGAAGGCGTGGATGGAATGTTTGCTGAAGGATGAAGTCACTGAATACAATGACGCCATCTATAATTTATTGTCCCTTCCACCTGACTGTATTGGAAAATCTTACAATAAAAGATCCTCCTGCGATTTCCATACCCATAAAAGATCAGCGGATAAAAACACTGACAATGATCAGAGGGCTCACCAAAATGTTTCATCAACACAACAATGGACACAGACAGAGGAAGCTTTTGACATGTGAAGGAGAAGAAATTATGGAGGCTTTGCTCATATGGCTAAAAGAAAATAAAAAGTGAAAAACACAACGAGAGAGAGAGAGAGAGAGAGAGAGAGAGAGAGAGAGAGAGAGAGAGAGAGAATCATAATGATGGCTGTTGAAAGAAAGTAACCGAAGAGGCTGTGTGCCGTGTAAAAGAAAGGAAAGTAATAAGTTTGCCATAAATGAAGCTGAGGATCATCAGTTTTATGAGGCCTGGACCATAAAATCTGAAAATTGTGAGAGATCAATAGTTATCACACTCAGACTCCTAGAACTCTCTCAGGTGAAGAGAATCTTTCTCGTGAGGAGGAATATAGTACTACATTTGTGCTGATCACGAGAAGGATGATGGTGACGGGATTAACACTCCCAGGTTCCTGTACAGAGCCTAAGACAATTTTACTAATCTGAGTAAAGTTGCCACTAGTTAGACGCCAAAGAATAACACAGCTGTTTCAACCGTGACTACTTTTATGGTGTCGGAATTAACATTCAGGCTGCTGTGACTTACCCACAACAGAAATATAATTCTTGAGTTGCTGTGAACTTGATAGGTTTAGGCGTGGACAAAAAATGAAAAATATGGAAAAGGCGTAAAACAGGAAATTAAATGAGTAAAAGCACCATTATCACCAAGAAAAAAAATGAAATATCCCTCGAGGAGGAAACAGAGGAGTGTAAAAAAGAATATCCTACAGAGTAACATAGTGTAACATTTAATCGAAAATCACAGTAATGGTAATAATGAAAATAATGAGGGCTACAATAATGAAAATATTGCTGCTAGTACTACTATTACTGCTTCTACTACTACTACTACTACTAGTGACTACTACACTGCTGCTGCTGCTACTGCTGTTGCTGCTGCTTCTGTTACTGTTGCTGCTGCTGCTACTACCACTGCTAATGCTGCCTCTGTTGTTGCTACTACAGTCGTGTCACAACTTACTCGAATTTAACGAACGCGATGTTGAAAAAACATAACTTAAAATACTGTACAAATGTTTAAAATTTCAATATTTTATTTCAAAGTGCAGAAGGGTTTAACATTCAAATACCGCGCCACTTCTAGGCGCGCGCACCCACTCACCCACCCAACCACCCACCCACCCACCCACACACACACACACACACACACACACACTTGTATGTAAGTATGGATGTATGTTTACCAGTATAAAGTACCAACGTAATTACAAAAGGTGAAGGGCTACAAAAAGTTAACCATAAGTAGCTGGGAGTGTGGTATTGTGTAATGGACTGGTAAGGGCAAGGCAAGAAACTATAAATTACGGTAAGTGTGCGAATACAGCACATGTAAGCTTGGAAAATATCGTAAACATAATTATACATTGCACTATTTTTGGGCCCATCGTTTTATGTAAGTTAGCTATTTTCCTATTTCTCCCAACTCTCGTGTCACTTCCTATTTCTCGTTTTTCCTTTCCAGGTGGCTTTACATTTAGTGACAAGTCAAACAGTTTCCTGGAAGCCAGAACACCATTTACAGTGCTAGGTGGTAACCATATAATCAACCTGTACGTGTTCCCAACGTGTCAACATGTGGGTCGGCGAAGGGCTAGTGCCCCCTCCTCTAAAACAGTTAACTCATAGAGAAAGGACCATCTCTTAGGGGTTATGGCGTCTGGTTATCAATAGAGAGAGAGGTGTAAAAAAAGTTTGGTGATGGAATGTGCCATAATGGACATGTTTGTATTACTGTTGTAATGTGGTTGTGTGGAGGATCCAACCATACACCTCGTCGCCCCTCGTCATATAGGCTCACAGACCTTCGCAATGCTTAAATGACCAGCAGGAGTACCGGACGTTCCCAGGGTCAAAAATGCAGTAGACTGTAGCACCAGTCGAGCAGGGCAGTACTCCCGAGGTGGATGGAAAGCTGATGACAGGGAGTGCTGGAGCTCCCGTTTCATCAGCCCTCAGGACTAGTTCCTGACCATCCCCCTTTGCTGAACTTTTTCAGTGTCTCAGTTACACAGAGAGTAGGCCAGCATGCTCTCCAGTACAAATTTCTCTAACTATCTACACCAACCTACATGCACAGTACACACTACACTTCCTATTCAAATTCAACTAAAATGGCGTCTCTTCACCAAGCCTCGGAGTCCTCAGGGGGGGGGACCATAAATGCCCCCACCATCCGCCCCTCTCCTGGTGACGACTCGAGGTGCCTGGAACCACTGTCTGACTCTCTTCTTCTTCATTTCTGCAACATTTGCGGCCTTTCCTCTAACTTTCGCTCTGTTGAGCACCACCTCTCCTCCTCTAAACATCATCTTCTTTTTCTAACGGAGACTCAGCTGTCTGAGGCAACTGACAGCAAACCCTTTTCTGTATCCTCCTACTTTCTCTATACTCATTTCAAAGCCAAAGGTGGCTGTTGTGTATATATACACAACGATTTATCTTGCTCTCGTGTTCCTGAACTCGATTCTTCTGAATTCTCTACACTCTGGCTTCGGCTTTCCTGTCATTCTCTGACTAAATATATCTGTGCTGTTTACTTATCCCCTAATTCTACTGACTATCAAAAATTCTTTGACTATCTAACTTCTACGATGGAACACATTCTATCCATTTCTCCTTTCACTGAAATCTCCATTCTAGGAGATTTCAATGTTCACCATCACCTTTGGCTCTCCTCTCCTTTCACGGATCCACCTGGTGAACAAGCCTAAATCTTTTCTATCCTTAATGACCTAGAGCAGCTTGTACAGCACCCTACCCGTATCCCTAACCGCCTTGGAGAGAGCTCCAACATACTTGACCTCTTCCTCACAACTAATCCTTCTGCTTACTCTGTTAATCTTTTCTCTCCATTGGGCTCCTCTGATCACAACCTTATTTCCTTAACCTGTCCTATCACTCCGGTACGGCCTGTGGACCCTCCAGGGAAACGTCGTCTGTGGCATTTTGGAGCCGCGGACTGGGAGGCCCTCAGGCAGTACTTCTTTGATTTTCCCTGGAATGATTATTGCTTCCATGGCCGGGAGCCATCTGGGTGTGCCTTGCGCATTACGGAGGTTATTCTCTCGGGCATGGAAGCATACATTCCTTTCTCATATCCTTTGACTAACACAAGAAAGCCTTGGTTTAATCTCGCTTGTTCTAATGCTGTCTGCAACAAGGAGAGGGCCTACAAAAGGTACCGGAGCCAACCCACCCCTGAATCACATCATCTTTACATTTCTGCCCGGAATCGTGCTAAGTCTGTTCTTCGCTCTACTAAAAATAATTTCATCCATACTAAATGCTTTCAAGTCTCCAACTCAAATTCTTCCCACTCCTTCTGGCACCTTGCCAAAAATCTTTCTAACAACTTTACCTCATCATCCTTCCCTCCTCTTTTCTACTCTGATGGTTCTGTAGCTATTTCTTCTACTGATCAAGCAGATCTCTTCACACAGACTTTCTACTCCAATTCCATCTTAGACGATTCCGGTGCTGTTCCTCCATCTCTTCCCTCCTCTGACTTCCTCATGGCTGGCATTAAAATTTCTTCAGTTGATGTATTTTCTGCCATCACTGGCCTCAGTACTGACAAGGCATATGGGCCTGATGGGGTCCCTCCTGTTGTTCTCAAGAACTGTGCTTCTGTGCTTACACCCTGCCTAGGCAAACTCTTTCGCCTTTGTCTGTCAACTTGTACCTTTCCTTCTTGCTGGAAGTTTGCTCTCACTCAGCCAGTCCCAAAGAAGGGTGACCACTCCCAACCCTCCAACTATCGTCCAATTGCTTTAACGTCCTGTATTTCAAAAGTTTTCGAGTCAATTCTCAATAGAAAAATTTTAAGGCATCTTTCCTATCACAACCTTCTTTCCGATCGTCAGTACGGGTTCCGTCAGGGACGCTCCACTGGCGATCTTCTCACCTACCTTTCAGACTCCTGGTCATCCTCCTTTTGGGACTTTGGCGAAAGCTTTGCCATTGCACTTGACATCTCAAAGGGTTTCGATTGAGTCTGGCATAAATCTTTAATTTCCAAACTGCCCTCCTACGGTTTCTATCCTTCTATCTGTGCCTTCATCGCTAGCGTCCTTTCTGGTCGTTCTATAGCCGCTGTTGAAGACGGCCATCGTTCTTCTCCTAGATCTATCAAAAGTGGTGTTCCTCAGGGCTCTGTCCTATCACCAACTCTCTTCCTTTTATTCATCAATGATCTAAGCTGTACATCTAACCCTATCCACTCATATGCTGATGACTCCACCCTTCACCTTTCCATTCGGTTCCCGCAACGCCCATCTCAACAGTTACTTCAGGAAACAAGGGATGAGGCTATGGCACACCTAATGTCTGACCTGGCTCGTATCTCTGACTAGGGTAAAGGTAATATGGTTGTTTTTAATGCATCTAAGACTCAGTTCTTACACCTATCAACCCGACAAAATCTTCCACAGGTATACCCACTAATGTTTAATAATATTCAGCTTAATCCTGCATCATCCTTGAACATGCTTGGGGTTTCATTTACTCGGGACTTGTCTTGGAGAGATCATATTACATCTCTTGTAAAATCTGCTTCCAAGAGATTGGGTGTGCTAAGCCGACTCTGCTCTTTCTTTACCCCTGCACAATTGTTGACTCTATACAGGGGTTTTATCCGCCCCTGTGTGAAGTACAACTCTCGTGTGTGGGGAGGCTCCCCACATACAGCTCTTCTCAATACGGTGGAGTCAAAGACTTTTCGTCTCATTAACTCTCCTCCTCTTACTGACTCCCTTCAACCTCTGTCTCTTCGCCACACTGTTGCATCTTTATCTCTTTTCTATCGCTACTTTAATGGTCACTGCTCCTCTGAACTGTCTGCTTGCATTCCTCCACCTCTACGACGGACGCGTAATACCCGTCTGGCAGCAAACTCTCATCCCTTTTCTGTCCAACTCTCCAATGCAAGAGTTAACCGTTACTCCCAGTCTTTCATTTATGCAACAGGTCAGCTCTGGAACTGTCTCTCTCTGTCTGTATTTCCTGCTGCCTATGATCTCCAGTCTTTCAAACGCAGTGTGTCCAGGCATCTCAAAATGATCGAATCTTGAATTTGGCTCTCTATTGTATTTTGTTTTTCTCTTGGAGGGAACTGTTACTGCGGGCTCATGGCCTTTGGTTCCTTCTTCCTCGCATAAAAAAAAAAAAATGTTCTAGTTCAATCATTCTTTCCGCCCCAGAAAGACCATGTACCTTTTATGCATATGAAGAGGGATTATAAGAGGTCCATAAACTTATTTTAGCTTAGACAGACTAATGCACAGTACCTGTGTACACTTGTTTACTGTTACCAGTGACCTCAAATGACCCTGGAGGTCAACCTCACATACTATATGTCTGAACTGGAGGTCAGGTGAGTCTTCATGCCAAAAAAAAAAAAGGACTGCAGGGGTACCCGGCGTTGCCCGGGCCAAAAAGACAAACACTCCTCCGGTGACCTCAGATAATCCATATCTGAATTTTGACCCCCTAAAACCATCCAGCGGGTCACCCTGATTCAGAATATACATGGGTCAGCGGGTCTCTAGCCCTTGGTTTGGGCGTGATTGAAGGACAAACAAACAATGCGGCTCTTTTATTTGTATACATTTTTTTTTTAATGCATGTTAAATGCCGAACATACCACTTCGTCAGTTATTATAGGACATATATACAGCAAAGTGCTGTTCAGCAGTTATGAGTATCAAACATCTTTGTGTTTCATAAGAGAATGAAGGCTTATGCATTATGATATCCAAGTTATTGTGGTACACTGCAACACTATGTGGCGAAGTGTGAGAGGGTTTCTATGGTAACCACTCAAGCTCCTAGCCCACCAGGGGAAGACAGTGTTGGTCACAGACATTTATGCGATTCTGAATTATGTTTTATTTGCATGTTAGTACCCCAAATTATCGTGTGTTATAATGTTTACATCAAAATTTGTCAGTACAGTAATCATCGGGAGGAAAATGAAATGGTTGGATCAGTTACAAACAAAATTGTGTTTTGGTGGCAACAGGTTGCTGGCAGTGCACTGTGTGGTGATCGAGTTGAGCGCCTATGCCTTGCACTGGGAAGGGTTAGGTCAGGTCTGCTGAAGGGTTCACTAGCCCCTCCCCAACCGATAAAATAACGGGACTGTACTCTCATACAACTCCACACAATCATTGCTGTACCCACCACTTATAAATGGAATCTTCTAGTTAGATTTTTGTCTGATGAGTTTCAGTTTTTCTTTTATTTTCATCACATTTACTGCCGAATGCCAAGCGAACATCAGCTCAGATAATTAAAGAAAAAAAAAGCATGGAAGTTTACAAAATTGTCTGAATGTTATTCGGTACCATCATTTTTTTATGAAGTTTCCGTTATTGTCAAATTCTTACTTGCTACCATCATACTTTGAGGATATATTTAATACTGACCAAATTGTTGTTTTCTACGATCATTTTTGTTGAAAATTATATTACTGTTCAAAATGCTAATTACTGCAATTATTATTTGTTGAAATTTTGAATACTGATGGAATGATTCTTGCTACCATCATTTTTTAGGGAATAAAACAAAAAATGAATGTTGCTTGGTACCATCATTTATGGTGGAAGTTTCTGATAGTGGCAAATTCTTGCTTGCTACCATCATTTTGTGTTGAAATACTAAATATTGACCAAATTGTTGATTTCTACCTTTTTTTTTTTTTTTTTGGTTTGTTTTTCATTCTGATATTTATCAAGGGAAGGCGTCCATGGGCTGAAACGCTGAATCGCGCCTGCCCACTAAAGGGAAAGCACTAAAATGTGATTAAAGATCTACAGTTTACCCTTTGGTCCTTGGGTGTGATTCAGCGTTCCACCCCGTGGACACTTTCACTTAATAATAATAATCTATCTATCTATCTATTGCCAGACGCCTCAATCCCGTTCGGGGTGGCCACAAACGAATCGCCTCCAGGTCGCCCTGTCCCCTACTCACTGCCCTGCTCCCAACTCACACCTCCCTCTCTCATATACCTCTCCACCCCATCCCTCCATCTCATCCTCGGCCTCCCCCTCCCTCTTTCCCCCTCCACCTCACTCACATACACTCTCTTCGTCAGTCTTTCACCCTCCATCCTCTCCACATGGCCAAACCACCTCAGTGTATTCCTCTTAACGCTTCCTATCACATCCACATCCACACAACAACACTCCTTTATATCCTCATTTGTCAGCCTGTCTCTCCATGTGACTCCACAGGCTCCTCTCAAATAACTCATTTCCACTGCTCTCACTCTTGACTTGTGTCCTTCTAGCAACGTCCAAGCTTCACTTCCAAACGTTAGAGTTGGTATCACAATACTGTCATGTAGTAACTTTTTCACTTCCATGCTCACTTCCCTGCTTCTTATCACTGCTTTCAAGGAACCAGCAACCTTTCTTCCCTGCTGTACCCTTTCAAGTACTTCACCCTCCAAACCTCCATCCTTACTCATCACACTACCCAAGTACTTAAACGTACTCACATTTTCCAATTCCTCACCATCCAACCTCGCTGTACATTCACTGACTTCACCTCTCTCAAAGACCATCACTTTACTCTTCCCTACATTCACCTTTAGATTCCGTTTCTTACACACTCTCCCAAACTCTTCTACCAAGCCTTGCAGCTCTCCTTCGTCTTCACTCAACAACACAGTATCATCTACGAACAACAGTACAGGGAGTTTCCAAACACTACCCTCTCTCACCAGGGCCACTCCAACATCCACTACCCTACCTTGTACCTCTTTTATTACCCCATCCATGTACAGATTGAACAATCATGGAGACATGACACATCCCTGTTTCAACCCAATCTTCAAAGAGAAAAATTCACTCAGTTCACCATCCACATGCACTGCAGCCTTAGCACCATCATACATACTCTTCACAGCATTCAACAACTTCCCATCTACTCCTTATATTTTTAATACTTTCCACAATCCTTGTCTATCCACTCTGTCATATGCTTTCTCCAAATCCATGAAAGCTGCATACAACTTCTTTCCCTTCTCTAGAAACTTTTTCACTAAAGATCTAAGAATGAATATCTGATCTAAACAACCTCTTCCCTTCCTAAAGCCTCCCTGTTCTTCTCCAGCTAATTCCTCTGTTCTTTCTCTAACTCTGTCAATAAGTATCCTACCATATACTTTTCCTATTATACTAAGAAGACAGATGCCCCTATGATTACCACACACTTCTTTTTCCCCTTTTCCTTTGTACAAGGGAATAATTATACCTGACTTCCAATCCTCCGGGACTCTACCTTCATCCCAGGCCAATCTGCACATTTTCCACATCCATTCTACTACTATCTCTCCTCCATACTTCAGTGTTTCACCACACACTCCATCAATTCCTGGGGCTTTCCCCAAGTTAACTTTCTTCAATGCTTCCACAACTTCTATCCTACTGATTTCTTCCTGTCTTCTCACCTCCCTCCTCCTCCCAGCCGTTCCCCAGCCACTTATACTCGCATTACTTCCATCCTCTATGTTCAACAGTTCCTTAAAGTGTTCTCTCCATCTGCTCACTTTTTCTCCTTTCTCCACTAGTAATCTACCACTTTTATCTTTCACTCCCCTGCTAACTTCACTTCCACCCTGTCTTACTCTCTTCACCTCTTTCCAGAACATTTTCTTACGGTCTCTCCACTTTACAATCAAGTTCCTTCCAAATTCCTCATCCGCTCTTTTCTTATTCTCTCTTACTAATCTTTTCACCTCTCTCTTTCTTTCTATATATAACTCTCTCTTCCACCTCTCAACTTCTTCCACGCCCCGATTTCTCATCCATTCATTGTATGCTTTCTTCTTTTGTGCCACAGCCTGTCTCACCTCTTCATTCCACCACGCTGTTCCTTGCACCCCCCTCTGTCTTCTCTTCATCCCACACACCACATCACATTCTGCTCATACTTCTTTTGTTAATATCCTGCACACACCTTCCACGTCCCCCATCTGCTCCAATTCATATTTGCCCAATTGTTCCTCCACTTCTCTCTTATACTCTGCCTTTTTCTCATCCTCTGGTAACCTTTCCACTCTCCTTACAAGTACTCCTTCTTCCCGTCCTTCCCTTCTTCTATTCCTCCATCTTACTTGAATTATAATTCTGGCCACCAACAAGCAGTGGTCAGAAAGTCCACCCCCAACCTCTATAAGCTCTTGCATCCATTACACATTTTCGCATCCTTTCATCCACACACACATAATCAATCATTGCCTTCCTTTCATTCAGTTCACCAACCACCCTTCTCATCACTCGCCATATATACCTGTGGATCATTTTGTGCCTGAAGAGGGTATTGGCTATCACCAACCCCCTCCCAGCACAAATGTCTACTAACGCCCTGCCATTCTCATCTATCTCAGCAGGCACACCCCACTCACCAACTACTCGTATTCCATCCACCTTCACATTCCCTACTTTACTATTCATTTCACTGATCAAAAACACTCTCTTATTCCTTCCAAAGTTTTCAATACACACTTCCACAATTGTCCAGAACTCTTCTCTCACTCTGCTTGCACGATCTTGCGTTGGCGCATACACATACACAATCGCCCACATTTGTTTTCCAACTTTCAATCTTACCCACACAATCCTTGACCCAACTGATCCATACTCTCTTATGCTCTTCTTCCATCTTTTACTCACAACTATACACACTCCTTCTTTTGCCCTCTCATTCTCACCTACTCCTGCACATATACCCCATCCAAACTCCCATTCTCTCACAGTCTCACCTCTCCATTTCGTTTCAGTTATTCTGCATACATCAACTTTCGCACCCTCAAGCACCTGGACAATCTCTTTCTCTTTCACCTCATCATCATCATCATCATCATTATAATAATAATAATAATAATAATTAGAATTAGAATTAGAATTAGAATTAGAATTCTGATATTGCTGAGGCAATATTCAAAGAACTTCTCATTCCATATGAAAATACTTTTATCACTGAAAACCTAATATTAAAGGGCTTTTGGTATGAATAAATATTTTTTAGTTTTAACCTGTGACCTTGAGATGAAGATAAAGGTCAATCATACAAACCAGATCTCGTTCACTCATGACCTACAAATTTTTTTCCCAGTTTCGTCAAAATCGGCCAAATATTTTCTGATTCAGCACACTCCGGTATGATGTGGTCATTTTGATTTTCCTCAGTGTCTCAAAGAGTATTTGTTGGATCCCAGGTGCAGAAGTAGCCTGGTGCACAAGTGCCAGTATTATGTTGACCGCTGCATACTGGAACATTTGCAAAGCAATCAGTGCTGAGGTATTTGTTGTGCAGGAGAGCAAATATTGAAAATATAACATAAAGGGCGCTAGTGTGGCACTAGTGCTAGGAAAACCAGTGTTGTGGCAAAAGAAACCTGCAACCAAGATACATTACTCCTGAAAAATTTAAGTCTCGATCTCGAATGGTCTTTGAATGCCAGCCTGCTAGATCGTCCCTTATAACAGAGAGAGAGAGAGAGAGAGAGAGAGAGAGAGAGAGAGAGAGAGAGAGAAGAAGAAGAAGAATACCTATATTAATAAGAACACCGCCGAATGTGGAATTTTTAATAATGATCTATTGATGATGATGATGATGATGATGACGATGATGAAGATCGTGCTGATTGGGATGGTGATGGTGATGACAGTTTAAAAAGCATAAACACAATAATAATATTGAAATAAGTTAAAGACACATTTAAAAAACACTAAGTTAATCTGAGAAAAATGGCAACAAGTACGGGATAATTAATGACGAGGATCATTAGTTTTATGAGGCTTGAATCATAATGTCTGCAGTGTTTGAGGGTGGAGGTAAGGGGGAAAAAAATGAGAAGAAAAGACTGAGGAACAAAAAATAAAGAGGAAAATAGAGAAAAACGACATCAGGGAGGGGAAAGGGTAATGTGAAAATCTTAAATGACGGAAGAAAGAGAAGTTAGGGATAAAATGTAGGTGGTTAAGGATCATATATGGAAATAAATGAGGTAGGAGAAAAGTTGGTGGGGAGAGAGGATAAGTTACGAGGAACACAGGGGAATAGGATGATGATGGAAGAAGAATTAAAAAGGCCTAAAAAGATCCGTAATGCTTCCAGGATGATGATAAGAAAAGAAAAAGTTAGTGAGAGATGGTGTATAAAGAATAAAAAAAACAAAAAAAAAACAGGTTTATTATACACCGCGAAGTGTGGGGTGCACGGGGATGCGGAAGAGGAGAGTAAACAAAGAAAGAAATAAGAACTGGAGAAGGGAAGCAGACAGAGAAAGAAAAGGACAAATATATTCTTTAATCCTGTGATTAATACGAGCAAAGGAAGGATGGAAGGAAGGAGAAAAGGGGAAGAGAGGAACTGGAGGGGAAAGAATAATAGTGAGGGAGAGAAAAGGGCAAAAGAAATTCATATAACCTCTGAAGTTTGGGAAGGGAATGTGGAGAGAAAAACTGAAAGAAGAAGTATAGAAAGAAATAGGAGGAGGAAATACGGGGAAGGAGAGGATGGACATTGAATATTAAAGTAGGGTAAAATAATAGCCAAGAAAAAATATAAAAATAGGGGAAAGGAAATTATTTAGAAAGAATTTACAGGCGGGAAGAGTAAAGATGTGGAAATGTAAAAAAAAAAGGGGGGGAGGGTAAATCATGGAGGAATGAAGAAAATAGGTAGTGAACAAAATCGTGCAGAGAGATACGAGAGAAAAAAAAAAAAAAAAAAAAGGGTGGGAGAGGTGCAGGAAGAAATATCTCGTGTACCATAGAGACTGTAAACTGTGGGGATGTAGGAAGTAAGGAAAAAATAAAGAGGGGACTGAGTTAAAGGGAGCAAGTATAGGGACGGGGGAAAGAAGGTGACGCTGAAGAATGTAAAAGAGTAAGGAAGCTAGTGGGAAAAAAGAGAGATGGTGACAGGAAAGAGCAAGGTGTGACAGGCAATTTAAAAAGAAGCGGAAATGCAAGGACAATAAAATAACTGATGGAAAAAAAAGAAATGCGGTGTACAAAAGTGGAAGTAAGAAGGATAAAAGAGGAAAGACGATGCAATGGGATAAAATAAAAAGAAATGGAGAAATGAATTCCCCGAGCTAGGCATCAAAGGCCATATAGCCCCGCTAGGTTACAGGAGCGAGCTACCCCTCCCGGCAACGGTAGCCCCGGGCGAGGCTCGAACTTGCGACCCCCCCGGCCACGAGCTCGATGCTCTACCACTGAGCTACCGCGCCCCCTAGAATAAAAAGAGAGGAAGGAGATGGCGGAGACGATATAAAAGAGTGCCTGGGAGATGGACATGAAGAAAACAGGGGAAACAAGAGGAAGAAATGCAAGCAAGATTGCAAGAATAAAAAAGAACGATAACTGCTGGACGAAAAGGTAATGCTGGAATAGATGGGCTCTGTATAGCGGACCTCTGGTCAGTTCAGTTCCATTTAGGTCCAATTAGGTCTATTCAGATCCACATAAGTCCATTCAGATCCTGGTAGGTCCATTCAAAACCACTTAAGTCCATTCAGATCATTTATTCAGATCCAGTTAGATCCATTCAGATACGGTTAATTCCATTAAGATTCAATTAGACCCATTCAGATCCAGTTAGTCCATTCAGATCCAGTTAGGTCCATTCAGATCCAGTCAAATCCAGTCATATCCAGTTAGTTCCATTTAGATCGAGTTAAGACCATTCAAATCCTATTAAGTCCATTCAGGTCCACTTAGATCAATTCATATATAATTAGATCCATCCATATCTACTTCGATCCTTTCAAAGCCACATAGGTTCATTCAGGTCCGTTTAGGTCCATTAAGATTCAGTTAGGTCCATTTAGGTCAACTTAGATACAATCAGATCCAATTAGGTTCATTCAGATCCGACAAGGTTCGTTCAGTTCCATTTAAGTTCATTCATAACCAGATGGTTTTGTTCCCTTATTGTTAGGTCCATTCATATCCTATTAAGTTCATTAGTTCAACAGAGTTGTCTTTCTTCATCAAATGACAGTAAATTCTTGCCTTTCAAGGATATCATTACTTCCACTTTTGGAGTATTACTTTGTTTGTCATGAAAGGAACATAAATAATTATAGTGCCTTCTGGGAGACTTTTGGGATACTTCTATATTTCTTTAATCTTAATTTGGCCCAGATTTACATCATTTTGCAGCTTGTCTTACGTAGGTTAGTAGACAAAAAAGTAGAGTAAATCCCAAACGGGATTGAGGCGTCTGGCAATAGATAGATAGATAGATAGATATTTCGAATTTCGTATCACATTCTAGCTCTGGGATACTTGTACAGCTAAGTATGAGAAATAAAGAGGTGTCAGTTATTGGCTATGTTACGGTAAATAGGGTACCTTCTCACTATTATAACCCTCTACTGTCACAAAAGATGTAGCATGTTCCTGTGCAATGAAGTTGAAACAATAAAAGAATGTTAGAGGACCATACTGACAAAACGAAAATAGGACACACACACACACAACGAAAATAGGACACACACACACACACACACACACACACACACACACATTCACAAATAATTCTTACTGTGCTGGTTTGATAGTGTCCAGAATTATCATATATAAATTTGCCAATAAAAGTTTAACATTTGGTCAATTCATATATCTTATTACTAATTCACAATTCACCTGCATCATTATATGCATGATGCAAATATATTTCGGAATTGAATCTCTATTTTTTCAATAATTACATTCCACAATGAGGTGGTTTGGCCATGTGGAGAGGATGGAGAGCGAGACACTGGCGAGGAGAGTGCATGTTAGCGAGGTGGAGGGAAGGAGGAAAGCCAAGGATGAGATGAAGAGATGGAGTGGATAGGTATATGAGAGAGGGGTGTGTGAGCTGGGAGCAGGGCTGTGAAATGGTGGGGGACAGGGCGACATGGAGACAATTTGTTTGTGGCCACCTTTTTTGGGATTAAGGCGTCTGGCCGCGCTAAGGGGTGGTACTACTATTTTGCGGCCAGTATGTGTTAGGAAGAATTCTGCCACCGTATTCCCTACGTGTCGTAAAAGGCGACTAAAAGGGGCGGGGTGAGGGGACTAGGGACCCCCTCCTCTGTTTATTTAGCTCCTAAAAAGAGATAGGACACAGAAAGGGATGGGGGGTTGAGTTATCCCCGTACCCTGAAGATTGGGTCTATGAATGTGCGTGGATGTAGTACGATTGAGGCTAAAAGGGAGGAGATTGGGATAATGTTTGTGATAAGAAAGCTGGATGTGTTAGCTTTGAGTGAAGCAAAGGTGAAAGGGAAAGATGAGTCAAGTTTGGAAGTGTGAATGGAAGATTGTCAGGTGTTGATAGAGGAAGGGCAAGAGAAGGTATGGACTTCTTAGTGAGCCCGGGAGTATAGCAGTGTGTGACTGAATGGAAGGAGGTGTCATCAAGACTGATGTGGGTGACAGAGAAGTTTGAACTTGAGTTGTGGGTATTTATGAGTGCATATGGGCCTGGTAGTGAAAGGGATGAAGAAGAGAGGGAGTCTTTCTGGAACGATGTTGATGAGTGTCTGCAGAGTTTTGGAGCGAATGTGAATGTGGCAATGATGCGTGATCTGAATGCTAGAGTAGGAAATGTAGCAGTTGAAGGTGTAGTTGGTATGCATGGTGTGCCTGGAGGAAATAAAAATGGGGAACGAATGATAGGGTTGTGCGTTGAGTGAGAGATGGTAATTGGAAATACCTTGTGTGAGAAGAAAGATATTATAAGTATACATGGATGAGACAGGAGAGTGAAAGTGTTTTTGACAGAGCATTGATGGACTATGTAGTTGTGTCCAGGAATGTAATAGGAAGATTGTTGATGTGAGAGTTTTGAGAGGGGATGGTGGAGGTATGTCTGATCACAACCTGGTGGAGGGAAAGTTGAGAGTAGGTAAGAGGTCGGTGAGAGCTAAGAGAGTTAGGTGTGGCAGGGAGGTACTGAATGTGAGTGAGTTAGATAAAAGAGAGAAAATGATAGAGTACCAGGAGAAATTGAGAGATGAGTGGAATGCAATGAAAGATCAGGAGAATGGCAGTGTGGAGGATGAATGGCAGTTGTTTAAGAGTGTTGTGGTGAGGCATGCGGGAGAGGTGTGTGGTGTGAGACGAGTGGGTGTTGGTGTAAGAACGAGAAGTGAATGCTGGTGAGGAAGTAAGTATGGCTGTGGCTGAGAAGAGACGTGCATATGAAGTGTGGTTGCAGAAGAAGGATGAGGTGTTATTTCAGAGGTATGAGGAAAAGAGGAATGGGACGAGATGGGCTGTGTGTGATGCTCAAGTGGCAGCAGATGAGAGGTGGGGTAGGAAGGAGGTGAAAAGGGTGCGAAAGGAAAAGTCTTAGAAGGAAGAGCGAGTAAAAGCAGAGAATGGAAGGATGTTAAATGACATGGATACAGTTAGGAAGAGGTGGGCGGAGTATTTTGAAAGATTGTTAAATTTGAAGGAGGCATGGGAGGCTGAGATTGTGGCAGATGGAAGGGTGCAAGGAATAAATGTGTTGGGAGAGTTGAATGATTCTTTGATCACAGTGGAGGAAGTGCAGGAGGCAGTGAAGGAAATGAAAACGGGGAAAGCTGCAGGTATGGATGGGTGTGCTGTGGAATGCCTGAAGGGTGATGGAGCGACTATTGTTGACTGGTTAATAAGATTGTTGAATGTGTGCTTTGTGCAAGGTATGGTGCCAACTGACTGGGCAAGTGCTTGTGTCGTCCCGTTGTATAAAGGTAAGGGTCATAAGTATGAATGTACTAGCTGTAGGGATATAAGTCTGAGTGTTGTAATTAAGGTGTATGGCAGAGTGTTAAGTAAGAGAGTTAGAGAGGGTACAGAGGGAGTGATTGGTGATGAGCAGTGTGGCTTTAGGAGAGGGAGGGAATGCATGGAACAGGTGTTTGCTGTGAGACAGGTGTCTGAAAAGTGTTTAGCGAAAGGTAAGGATGTGTTTTGGGTATGATAGAATTGATAGGGAGGCTTTGTGGACTGTTTTAAGATTGTATGGACTTGATGGTAGGTTACTAAAAGGAGTGAAAATTTTTATGTAAAAAGTAAAGCGTGTGTAAGAGTGGGAAATACTGTGAGTGATTGGTCTCCCGTGAGAGTGGGGCTGTGGCAGGAATGTGTGATGTTGCCTTGGTAGTTTAATATTCATATGGATGGTGTTGTAAGGGAGGTGAATGCAAGAATGTTAGGTGGATGTCTGAATCTGATGAATGTTGATGGCAGAGAGTGGAATCTGAAGCAGCTGCTGTTTGCGGATGATACTGCACTGGTGGCTGATTCACAGGAGAGATTGAGACAGTTGGTAGAGGAGTTTGGAAGGGTGTGTGAAAGGAGGAAACTGAAAGTAAATGAGAATAAGAGTAAAGTAATGAGGGGTACGAGGTTGGTAGATGGAAGGAGGATGAATATAGTTTTGAACGGCGAGGTGCTTGAGGAGCTACAGTGTTTTAAGTATTTAGGGTCACATGTTGCTGTGGATGGAAGAATAAATGCAGAAGTGAAGTTTAGAATGAATGAAGCAGGAAAGGTGCTGGAAGGAATGAAAAAATAGTGTTTAGATGTCGTTTGCCTAGAATGGATGTAAAGAGAAGGCTGTATGAGGGTGTTGTGGTACCGACTGCATTATATGGGGCTGAAACATGGAATATGGGTGTAGCAGAGAGGAAAAGTTTGAATGTAATGGAGACGAGGTGTCTGAGGAGAGTGTGTGGAGTGACGCATATGGATCAAGTGAGAAATGATGAAGTGTGAAGAACTGGAGTTGTTCGGGAGATGGCTGATCGAGTTGAGCAGAGGGTGTTGCGATGGTTTGGGCATATGGAGAGAATGGATAATGAGCGATTGGTGAAAACGATAACTAGATCTGATGTGAGAGGTGTAAGGCTGAGAGGAAGAACACGAATAGGATTGATGGACAGTGTGAAGAGAGCGTTGGATATGAGAGGGATGTCTGTTGAGCAAGGAAGAGTGGCTGTGCATGATAGAAATGAATGGAGAGAATTTGTGAATTAATAAACGATGACGCAGCCCTGAGGGGATATTCTCCCGCATTATGTCTGATCAGCAGATCAGGTCAGGTGCAGGTAAGAGGATGGGTCCATTATGATGTGGCAGGGATAAACCAGCTCTGCTGTCGGGCCCTGCTGCGGATGTCACTGATTGCACTGCGCAGTTGACCCTCGTGCGGTGTGGTGTGGTGAGGATCTGTCCCTTCTTCCCTTTGGGGCTAAGATGCGGATGAACGTGTTTTAGTGGATGAGTAAATTGGGAGTTTGTCGTCCTTTTTCGGCTACCCCCCTTTCCTTGGGGGAAGCAGCCTAGGTATGTAGAAAGATAGATTAATATGCAATATTTATTATTCACTGTAGCAATCTGGCAACTACATTCCATTGTCATTGGTTGTTTAATTTACTAAAACATTTCTCGCTTGATTGTACCACCTCCGTATCACTCTCCGGTCTACCCTGCAGAGCGATTTATCGCCAGGCACTTGTAAAATATAATATGGGAATAAAGAGGGAAAAAACAATAATATGCCCTAAAGGTCATTAAGATTGCAAATAAATGTAGCATTAATTGGTGGCCGAGAGCACAATAATAAGGGCGACAAATTCCCATTATTATAGCCCGCCAAGTGAGGCAAAAATGTAATCGCCTGCATCTGTCTGTATGTCTGTGTATGTGTCTGTATGGGTGTTTGTTACCAAAACATCTAAAAAACGGGTGACCAAACTGTATGCAAACTCTGTTGGCAGTGCCCCAAGAAATGTGGCTTGTTGGTAAATAATCACTTGTTTTAAAGTAAAACGGGTGATATGCATTTACCGGCGTCAGCTTTGGCTGTCCTTTATCTCAGCCTGGCAATAATTTAAACTCACAATCGCAATTTGTCTGCCAATCAGGATTGTAAAGAGGAATGAGCGGAAGATGGCATAATATAAGAAACATGTAAATCAACTAGCTTGGGTAGGAAGTCACTAGATCGGCCCAATACATCCTGCGAAATATCTAGACAAAAGGTTCCCAAATAAAAATTATGCTACTTCATTTACATAATTTTTATATTTATACAGTTTATCCTCCCAAAATATTAATATTGTTACAGCAGACTTCCTATACTTTAACAATGACGATATATTATAGAGTGAAAGGTCCAAATTGGCCATAGGAGACAGATAGACTATGGGGTTCAATTTATATGTCAGAAACCATCTGCATCCCCCCCCCCCCGACTCTCTCTCTCTCTCTCTCTCTCTCTCTCTCTGTTTCCCCTGAGGATTTTACGAATTTTCTGAATTATCTGCTTCCTCCAATCAGTTTAAGATATACCGCTTAATATATATTTTTATCTTTCTCTTCTTACTCATCATCATAATCACCATCATCATCATCATCACCAACAGCAGCAGCAACAGCATCTGGTTGTAATTGCACCACTCTGGCCTCACCTCAACCTTTTTATTTTCACCACCTAATGACGCTGTTGCATTTTACAGGGTCGATGCAGTCACCGTAGTGTGTAGTCTCTCTATAGTTACTTCTGCCTAAGCTTCTGTCACGCCTCCCAGTCCCAACCTCACCCCCGAATACCCTCTGTCTTATAATGTTTTACCCCTGCCTCTCCTCCTTGATCTTGCCTCACCTCCCATACCCTTCCTCGCTCCTTCCTAACCTTTGCCTCACCTCTCAAACCCTTCCTTACCCAGATCTAACCTCGGTCCCACTTCCCTTTCCTTGCATCATTCTTGCCTAACCTCCGCTTCATTTTTCGTTTTCTTTCTCATCTTCTGCCTACATTCATCTCATCACATTCCTCTGCTAAATAAATGACGTGCCCCAGGTGCCAACGTCTTCCTCATTTTCCACCTTCTCCCTTACCTCTGCCTACCTTTACCAATCACCGCCTACCCTCCTCCTCCTAATTTTCCTCACGTCTTCTGCCTTACCTTCTCTGCCTTACCCCCTGCCTGCCTAACCTGTTCTGCCCAACCTTTTCTACTATGCCCTTCCTCCTTACTTCCTGGCACGGTGAAACACAGGCTGTCGTGGACGTTGTTGTATGTCAGAACCATTTTTCTCTGACACCCCAGGGACGGAACGGGCAGGCAAGGAGAGAGAGAGAGAGAGAGAGAGAGAGAGAGAGAGAGAGAGAAGGGGGAAGGAATAAGGAAGGATGGAGACAGAAGAGAGAGAAAATTGATGGCCGTCGAGAGAAAGTATGATCGACATGAAAATAAAAAAGAGGAAAGACCAGGCAGGGTGGAGAGAGAGAGAGAGAGAGAGAGAGAGAGAGAGAGAGAGAGAGAGAGAGAGAGAGAGAGATCCCAACCATTACCCTTCTTGCAAATTGCGTCAGCATGATGCTAAATCCAGCTCCAGGCTTTATGTAAGAATATTGCACAGCCAGATAAACATTTTGCCTCGGATAATGGGTGTCATATACAGTGCTTATGGCTTTAGAACTCGATTGTTTAAAAAAACTACCAAAATGAAAGTCTGATCTTTGTGGCACGGTTTGGGAATTTCTTCATATGAAAATCATTATTATTGATTTGGTTTGGTGTAATTAGTTAATTAATGGTGTGTGTGTGTGTGTGTGTGTGTGTGTGTGTGTGTACGATGGATGGAATAAGAAACGTATTGAACTTTGAATGGCTTACAGTAAGGAAGTCTGCTGATAAAAAGTGTACCAGATTTTCCGGGGATGGAATGGTGGTAAAGAGACAAAACATATACACGGGGTGGTAACAGGGGTGCATGAGAATTACTTTGAAGGTGTAAGGAGGTGCGGTATAACAAAAAAGAATAATGCATATGGTAAATGAGTTTGTGAAAAAACGATATATGGATTTCAAGATATCTAAGGAATGCACAAAGAAACGCAGCATATGAATAAGTTATGTACGGAGATTCACTGAACACGGATTTGGCGCCTCGTTAATAAGACGGTTTATGAAGCCATGAGATGAGGTCAAACCAACGATTAAAAAACACGAGGAAGAAGCAGTCTCGATAAATTCACAAAATGATGATGATTGTAGTAGTAGTAGTACTAGTAGTAGTAGTAGTAGTAGTAGTAGTAGTTGTAGTAGTAGTAGTAGTAGTAGTAGTAGTAGTAGTAGTAAAAATAATAATAATAATAATAATAATAATAATAATAATAATAACAAGTGCTTGTGGGCCCTTAGGGCCCTCTCGTACTTGCTCCTGTGGAGGGCTCTCGCGCTGCATGCTAGCTATCTCGTGCTTTGCACTCGTTTCCTCATGCTTCTCACTAGTTTCCTTACGCTTCGCAGGTACGTTGCGATCATTTCAGGTAATCAGAGTCATGTTTATGTGCTGTTCTAGTCTAACGTTGTCACTATCGGCCGTCAAGGCGACACTGAAGGGCCCATGATGGTCTGTTTATGTGCTGTTCTAGTCTAACATTGCTTCTCACTCATTTCCTCGCACTTCACGCTCGCTTTGCGATCATTGCAGGTAATCCAAGTCACGTTTATATGCTGTTCTAGTCTAACTTTGTCACTATCAGCCGTCAAGGCGACATCAATATAAAGCCATCAAAAACTCTACGGTGAATGCAACCCTAATTTCACGCACTCACGCCAGGAGCGGCGTTTTTTGGTCAAACTTTGATCGCTCATTAAATATAGAAAAAGTTTTTCATTCATGATGGGACTAAGTTTTTTCACATCAGGGAATTTTTTGCGATTTTTATGCCAATTTTGGTTCGATTTGTATGTGTAGTTTCGGCTTGCCGAAATACACAGACACACACACACACACACACACACACACACACACACACACACACACACACACACACGCACACACACACACACACACTCACACACACACACACACACACAAGCCTACTTCTATAGTATATTAGATATGTACTATAATGATTAAATTTCTCTCTGTTTGTAGGTTGGTTTGTTACCATAACACAGGAAAAACAGAGCAATGTAGCGCAGTTTTTGTTAGAACAAGGCATCATTAAAATGCTCTAGCTTGAAGAATAAAATTTCCAGTCCAATTGGACCACCGGTTCTCGAGTTATGACTCATTTATTGACGACGAACAGAGGCCGTTGAAGGCAGCCTTAAAGCGGGTAGTAGTAGTAGCAGTAGTAATAATATTATTATTATTATTATTTTATTATTATTATTATTTTTATTATTATTATTATTTTTATTATTATTATTATTATTATTATTATTATTAAAACTAGAATGCTGTAAAATTTACATAAAGCATATTTTCATAAAGAAAAACTTCTTAAAGCCATTGCCGAATAGAAGACCAGCCATAAAGGAACCTTGAGGTCAAGGTCACTGATCTTGATTATGTCACCTTAGGTCATCGCAGTCTATAAGTCCACCTGGTCTTGTGGCACTAGCTTTAATCCTTCGTGGAAAATTAGGTAATATCCCGAATACCCAGAAAAGTCCAAATATTTTACCCCAGGCGATCTCATAGAATAGTCAGCCGATTCGAACCATACTCCCTTCCTGCATGCGTCTGCCTTAAGATTGTTTTGCAGCAAAATTTCAGTTTTTTAGCGATTCTTGTGACAGCGTGGTGGACTCACTTTTCTGTGTCCAAGGTAATATCCTGGGATCCGGTTGAATGATTGCCACCATATTTGGCCAAAAGAACTGGCCTGCTGTTCGACTAAACTGACCAAGTTTGAAGGTTCTAGGCCAATAGTGTCTGAAATATTAGTTTTTAAGATGAGTACCAGTGACAATACTATTAAAAATTTGAATAATAATAACAATCATAATAATAATAATAATAATAATAATAATAACTCGAACTCTAAAATTGTTGAAGCAACTTCCCAAGAACTCCACAATCCTCATGATAATGTCACATTCCAAATTAGAGTTATAAAAAAAATCCGTACTTATACATCACATATGATGTACAATCTTCCAAATACACACAGTATTTAGAGTGGTTATGGTAAATGGTGCATTATTACTAATACATCATAAACTGAATGTGCACAGATAAGTGACATGATTTTTGTTCTAGCCAAGATCTGTGTATGTGAGAATCTATAATTTCGTGTAAACCATTATACAGGTATATGGGATTCTACTAAGTCCTGGTAAATTATGAACACAGACATGAGTGTCAGCAAATTGAAACCACTGATCATGTCTGTGATCTTTAATCAGGACTCTGTGATGACAATTTGCAATATACATGCCATGATGATTTAAAACTGTCATTCTGTAATGCATGCCCTGTTTAGTGACAATCTCTTCTTGCATTCCAAACATCTTTTGTAGATTTGGACCAGATCTCATGGGCAATACAAAGAGAACATCAGGAGCTTTTGTAATTTCAATATTTCATCCTGTTTGGAGTGTAGGACAATGTCTACAAGGATGATCTGACAGAAAGTCAACAATAGAGGACACTGATGCAGATATACAGGATAACGAAATTCTTGATAGTCATGAAATGAATTTCCACATCAACTACAAGAAAACGGTGTACTTATTTGACCTGCCACAATTTGGGTCACTGCTGAATTTTCACCTGCATTTACCTTCTGGCCGTCTTAGGATGCGTCTGCCGACTACAGTCCACAGCCGACAAAAAACTTCTCTGTACAGCATTCCCTCGAATTTGAGCTGCGTGCCAACCTAGGATATTATTCCATCTTTTGCAGAAAAGAGTAACTAAGCCTGAATAACAATAACAGCCTGAATAATGAAATACAAAGACTGATTATCATGTTTTGTTTGTTTTATCCAAGATGATTCCAAATGATGGCTAGTGTTATGACTGATATATACCCCATGATGGGTCTTTACTGCACAATGAAATATGAACTCTTGTGAAAGGTAAATTGGTTCTCAGGTATGATCATGCTTCTGAAATGATTTTAAACAAAGTGTGAACAACGCAAGTCACTATAAATGCAATATTAGACAATAGCAAAAATTAATTATTTCAGCATTTTCCTCTCAGAAAATGACAATTTTCCCGAAGAAAAGTGCATTTTTTACCACTGTCGAAGTTTCATGGTCATTTCCTATTAGAAAAGAAGTAACAAAGTTATCATTAGATTTCAAATTTTTTAGGGACTTAGGCCGCGTCCGGGGGAATGACAAAGAAATGCTAGGTCATGGCCGTATGGTTAAACTGCAACCTGTTTATCATGAAGGCTCTGCAAAAGCCATAACGGAAATTCATGTGCACCCTTTGGGATATTTACTGGCCATTGCTGCACCTGAGGGAAAGCAAGAAATGCTTGTATGTCTAAATCCTGTTCTGATATAAACATTGATTTTTTTTTTTTCCATATTTTTCAAGGTCATAGAAAGTGGTTGGTGTATGTATATTATGGTCACTCATGACCCACTACATTTCCAAAGCGTTGGGTCAAAATCGGCCAAATACTGTCTGATTAAGCACTTTCAGGCATGAGGCGGCCATTATAATTTTCCTGTCTTGTAAAATATTTGTTGGATCTCAGTATCAATACCCAGGTTCACCAGTATATATTCCCGACGACATACTGGAATATTTGCAATGCAATCGATTCAGTAGTTTTTGTTGTGCAGGAACGAAAGAAATTGATAAAACAAAAATTATAGTGCTATGAGGAAAAATGTGACAATAGAAGTCTGCAACTATGATAAGTCACTTCAAAAAATTTCAAGTCTGTATCTCGAACGACCTTGGAATAGCAGCCTTCTAGATCTTCCCCTCCCCCCACCCACAGTATGTTCAATTCTTAATTATAATAACACTGATAAAAACAAGAATACTTCCCACAGGGATTGGAAAGTTTTAATAATACCTATAATAATGATAAATGAATAACAGTAATAGTGGTAGTAGTAGTAGTAGTAGTAGCAGTAATAATAATAATAATAATAAGCGGTGCCAAGGAACAGCAAACCCGTTCCCGACGGTCATTTCAGTGCTGACGCATAAACACAACAGTATATCTAGCCAAAGATGTCACATATGAAATTTGGAGGAAATCGGGTGAAAATCGACGATTTTATGCCCATATAAGAAATGTGATGCATGTGGTAATAAAAAAAAAAAGCACGAGCCTAGAATGAAAGCAATCAGTTATATGGAAGAAATGATATATATATATATATATATATATATATATATATATATATATATATATATATATATATATATATATATATATATATATATATATATATATATATATAGAATGATGAACAGGTTAGCAGTTGAACAAAAAAGGAAATTGGGATGCATATCTAATTATAAATAAGCTAATGTAAAATAAGAGCTAAAGCAATTTTTTATACTTTAAATATTCCAAAAATATGTGTACTCACCTGGCACTAATTACACCAACAATTTTCTCCATTTATACCAGTTGTTTTCTTTGTATACGCAAACCACTTTCCCTGTTTGCTCCAACAATTTTCCCTCTACATGTCACCATGATTGAGTGGCAAATTATGTGCCAGCAACTGTGGCAAAAAACTGTGAATGCCATTTTTATGCTAATCACCAGCACCGTGACTCATACATTACAGTTATCCGTTACCCGATACTTTTCGACTCATCAGGAGCGTTGCAGCCCAGACCTAGGCTACTCAGTCCCGCCATTAAAGGCGAGTGTGACCAGCCTCGCTCTGCCTGAGTGATATTATGTCAGCAATAATCCCCAAACATACTTCAGATGTAAACCCTGAAAGGCATCACGTGTGGTGTGCAGCGCCTTAGCCAATTACACCACCAGGCGTCATTTGATTTTCTGGGGTCCAAGAAATAACTTAGCTTATCACTCAGTGTACAGTCACTTGATATCACTGTATCAAGTGAGTGATTAGTGGGCGCCTTGCCCTTCAATGATACGATTAAAAATTTTATCACTTTTTTCGCGTTACTGAGAAATGGATAAGTATTTCGCCATGTGTGCCTTCACAAGTCAACATTAGTGCTAGTGAGAGATTGTTTTGCGTAGTGGCATCGATATACCTGGCTGGCTCCACTACCCAGTTACGCAGACCTCCTTCTTCCCTGTCCCTGTCACCCGAATTGTATGATGGTAGATTCCAGGATAACAGCTTCAGCCTGCAGTCTGCTGAGTCCATGTTTCATATGAACTTCGAGCTTTAACAACAACAACAACAACAACAACAACTACTACTACTACTACGGGTGAAACATAGATGTTCGCTTGCATTCACGCTTAGGTGTGTCCATCACTTTCCTCCCTGACGCATCTTAGTCTCGTAATATCAGCACGACGACCAAGCTGACAAGTAGTATAGGTGAAATACTGCAGCAGCCAAACATGCGAAGCTTTTACCAACCAGTTGAAGATAGTGACTTCATTACTACTATCCTAATCATTACCAACATTATCAAATTATCACTGTCACTACCACCACTATCATCATCACCACCATCAATTCATCATGATAATCATCATCATCACACTAATCCCACTATTATATGCGACGGGTATATATGTCTCCCCAAAGCTGATTAAAATCGTCTCGTGATGGTAAGAAGGAAACACAAAAGTCGCCATCGTAGTGAAGGGGTTAAGACTTTATTTAACCACTCGTATAAAAAAAAAAAAAAAACTCTCCTAACCTGCATAAACCTGTGTGAAGACAGCAAGAATAAAATGTGAGACAGGTTAATGGAATTATATTGTAGGTAGGGACATGAAGAGTTAATAAAGGATAGTTTAAAGATAATTCAAGGTATGAGAGAGAGAGAGAGAGAGAGAGAGAGAGAGAGAGAGAGAGAGACAGACAGACAGACAGACAGACAGAGACAGACAGACAGACAGACAGACAGAGACAGACAGACAGATAGACAGACAGACAGACAGACAGACAGACAGAGAGGTTGGAGGGGAGAAACACAGACTAGCATTTTTATACATAACAAGATTATCAACATTTCCAAAGGAATGCCAAATTGCCTCAACACATCTACGGCACACTGAAGTACATTCCTGCAACTTTCCATTATATGACACAGAAGACCATCGGATCTCAAAATTTTATGTGTTTGCTTGGTTTGACAATGGACCCAAAATATAGCTTCAAAATTGGAAAATAGAGAAAAAAGGGAAGAAAGAAATAAGAAAGAGAGCAGTTGGCCGAAGAAAGAACCGTGTCAGGTATGATGCAAATTGGCAAAGAAATAAAGGAATGGCATCAAGTTGAACAAGCGTTGGGAAGAAAGAGGAAACAGGGAGGTAATGCAGAAGCTCCCCACACTTCCCTGTGGAAACAATACATAAACATGGATACGTAAATACACATACATACATGCATTGATACATACTGTACACATATACATACACGGCGAATTATGAAATAACACACACACACACACACACACACACACACACTATTATCTCCCATTATACACTACACACTCATAACTTTGCATAAATACACACACACACACACACACACACACACTATTATCTCCCAATATACACTACACACTCATAACTTTGCATAAATACACACACACACACACACACACACACACACACACACACACACACACACACACACACACACACACACACACTATTATCTCCCAATATACACTACACACACATAACTTTGCATAAATACACACACACACACACACACACACACACACACACACACACACACACACACATCATTATCTCCCTATATACTCACATATAATTGGACACACACACACACACACACACACACACACACACATATATACAGGCGCGCGCGCGAGCACGCGTCTCAGACAATATTGCAGCAACCTCTCTCTCTCTCTCTCTCTCTCTCTCTCTCTCTCTCTCTCTCTCCTACTCTGCCGGCTTGACTCACACCCCCAAAGCCCCTCTGTTAGGCTGAAATGCGAAAGTAATTATTCCATCCCACCCCTCTTGCAATTCGGCGGGTTGGATGTGATGATGATGTGAGAGAGAGAGAGAGAGAGAGAGAGAGAGAGAGAGAGAGAGAGAGAGAGAGAGAGAGAAGATAAACTGTCAACCCCATATGACCTAGACCTGTGACCCCTTGACCTAGCTGACCTCATCAGGTCACTGATAAAATTTGGTGGAAATCCGTCGATGGGTCCAAGAGATATCGCTCCCAGAAAAGTTTTATTAACACGCACGCACGCAAGGAGGGACAAATCACTTCATGCCTCCTCAACCATAGGCGGGTGGAGGCATAATCAAGCGAAATGAAACCACCATCACCATTACTACTGCAACTACAATTCAAATCTAATGTATTTGATCCTATGTTGGTGTTATATTGCCAAGTACCGGTATTTTATCATGCGAGAGACCGATGATGCTGAGTCCTCCCTCGTAATACGGAACGCACAAGAATTTCATTTAAACTTATCGTTGTCGTTGTGGCTTAAGGTTCATCTGAAACATGAACCCAGTAGACTACAGGCTTAAGTTGCCATTTTCTTGCAACCCACCATTCTCTCTTCGGGGAATTAAGTAGGTGAAGGGTGTTTGTATAATCAGGCAGTTGAGCTACCCGGCTTTATCGATGCCACCACTTGAAGGTGTTCCTCTCCTGCACCGGACTTACCGAACACAGTGGATAAAATAATCAAGCGGTGCCTCACTCCGTAGTCACCCAGTCTTTAGTCGTCTGTGTAAGGAAGGCGATAAGCAAGTATTCTTCACGTAGTTGTTATCCAAATAATTATCCTTCTTACATGAAACAGAATAAACCAGGATATTGATTAGTTACCGACCAGTGTGGCTACATGTTCAGATCGTCATCAAATTTGGAAATATAACCGGATTTTTTTTTCTTTTTTAAGTTACCACCTCTCACGAATACACGACATTGTATTATTACAGTATTATTATTATGAGTACTCACGAACTTTAGCGAAAGCCCAGTTCAATTCGCTCAGCTAACTGTCCCCGCGACGGCACTCCGACTGTAATAGATTCTCAAAACATTTGCCATTATTTCAGAAGGCATTGTTTATATACACAAACATTGGTGAATCATTACGCAAATTATGATTTATCGTTCACCCCCCCCCCCCCCCGGTAATGGCTTGGAGTGAAGCCCCGCCCCCTTTCCCCACGAAGACACAGGGCATCCGTGAGAAAAGCGTTGTCAGATTGGGCAAAAAGTAGCAGATTGGGCTACTTTGGGGGGATGTGCGCTACCAAATGTTGAAATCAGCTACTTGCTACTTTGGGGGCTACTTCAAAATACATTTGGGGTCTTTATTAGGTGATTGGGTTACTTGCCTACTGTAGCATGTATTTTATTATTTGTAATAAGTGAAAAAAAAAGAAAGAATAATGATCATGGTAGGATTAATGAAGTGACTGATGCGTTGGCAAGCTTAGCGCATATCAATTCTCTTCCCCTGGATCTGATATCGTACGTGGAATCGTGGGCGTTTTCGATTATCCGACATGAGCGGGACAGGACTCGAGAGTAACCAACGTGCCTTAAGGTCGTTGGGGTTCAGCTAACTTGTTACTCTACACTTTTTCTGTGTTTAGACATCCTGGACTCTGTTACAACAGGGAAGTGGTCAAAATACGACAAAGCTTTTCAGAGCTGTTGCCTAAGAGACTATTTGAAAAATGGCTAGAAGAAGTGAAACATGATCACACAAAATCATACTGTAAAGTGTGTAAGATTGAACTCAGAGCTCACAGAACTGTCTTAAGAAAGCACGGTGAATGTGAAGCACAAACAAAGTGTCAAAAATAAATCCTAAACAAATGAGTCTGAAAACAGCTTTCTCAAAGGGAGAAAAAGTTACCAAACTTGAACTGCAGCTTTCAGTGTACGTTGCTTGCCTCTAATCAGTTAATTCCACTTTTCACGTATGTTACCCATTAAAAAAAAGATATGCCATCTTCAAGTTCAGAGAGAATTGGGCTGCACATAACAAAGTGCACTACTCTTATAAAGTTATATGGCCTGTGCTTTTGAAAGAACTAGTTTGTGACATGAAGGATTCCTGCTTTCCTTTTATCATAGACGAGTCAACGGATATTGCTTGTGTAAAACATCTCTTAGATTTTACAGCTCTAAACACAGTAAGAATATTTCTCAGTTTGCTGGACTTATTCCAGTTACCAGAATGACAGCAGAGGACTTGTACCAGCACATTAAAGATTATTTTCGGGAAATTGGGGTTGATCTGAACAAGTGCCTTGTTCTTGAAACTGATGCAGTTTCAAATCTTTGTGGACGTCACTAGTCGGTGTACATATTAATGAAACAAGGTATACTGGTACCAAATCTACTTCTGGTAAGATGCACCTGTCATTCTCATCACTTAGCTGTACTCATGCATCAGAGGAATTGCCTTCAAATATTGACCATGTTGAAACACAATTGGTTTCACAGATCTGCTTTGAGAAGGGAGACTATTTGGATATATACGAACTCATTAATGATGGGGAAAGCACCCTTGCAACTGGTACTTCTGTCAGGTACACGTTGGCTTGCAAAAAGTAAGTGTTGAGAGAATTCTTGATCAGTGGTGCTCCCTAAAAACTCATTTTCAGATTGTTTCTTCCTGTGATAAATATGCATTAGAGAACTCCATTCTATGTATGCTGATCCTGCTAATGAACTGTATTTAACATTTTTGGGACCAGCCTTGAATGATTTCGAAAAAGTGAATTTGCTTTTTCAAAAGGAAGAAGCAGATCATGGTAGTCTTATTTCTGAGATGGAAAATTTTACTTTTTCAATACTCAGACGAGTCCTATATCTTGACAGTGTGAAGCTTGAGGTGGACATGGGTTTCACGTAAATTTTTGTACCTCTTGAAAGAATTGACTTTGGCTATACATTTTCTGTCCTTTCTGCTAGCAAGGGAAAGGATAATCTAATTTCAGAAGGAGACTTACAGACTATTATGTCTACAGTAGATGCCACAAATTCCTTATTAGAGCATTTAAGGAATTATTTGCTTGCATACCAGAAAATGTTGAAATTTTAAAGAAACTAGAGAACTGTTTGTCCAAGTCTCACACGGCCTCCATTCTCAAAGCTGCCAGTTGAACTAGCAGATCTAAGATGAGTGAAATTGAGAGCTGGAGGAGAACAAGTAATAAAAGATCTTGCCGAATTTGCACTAAAGTCATACAGCGCCCAAATAAGTAATGCCCTGGTTGAGCGGGTATTTTAATGAGTCACATAAGTTAAAACTAAGATGAGGAACAGATCGGGGTTAGAGCTCTAAACACAAATTTTAAGAATAAAAACAAGCCTTGAACTAAATGGAATCTGTTGCTCATCATTTGAACCTACAAAGTCCATGCTAAACTATGACTCTTCAATCTACAGAATTGATAAACTGGATAAAGAAGAGAAAAACCTATTGGACAACATAAATTTGTAAATATAGTTATATACATTTTTTAGGTAAAATAGTACAAAAGGAGTACAGTAATTTAAAGACGGAATACGGCAATTATTTTGGTTCATACAAGAAAGATCCAGAAAGTTCTGTTACTTATTAGTAAGAACACACCAAGAGGACAAGAGGAACAACAGATTAGAGGTAAGTTGAAATATTATTAAATTTTGTTTCTACATTACTATAAAGCATCACTCGTACAATTCATTTTGCTCTTTATTGGGCTACTTTTTGTTGCGGTCCGCAACTTTTGAGGTCTGGTTGTGCTACTTTTGGTCACAAAAAAGAATGTAGTCAGTTGGAGAGGAACAACCGCTAATGATAGACATATGGCAGGACAGCGTGGATTCCCGGAGATTACACCCTTCGTGTCTTGAGCTGTGGGGTCTTTGTAGTTCTACACTCATACCTCTCCACCCTCCATAGTTTTCTGGTGCCAAATAGTCGTGAAGTCTGGACGTAGCTGAGAGCAGTGAGCCCAGTCTACTGTAGTTCTCGACGCCACATTTCTCCAGCCTACAGCCCAGGGAGTGTGGACGTAGCAACGGAGGAGCTCATGCACTATCGTCGAAGGTTTACCACACTTCTGGTGGTCTCTTAGCGATGACTTATAGTCCTGTGACTCCAGATCTCCAATCTACACTCTTTCTGTGTTTTTTCTAGATATTAGATTGTTAGCTAGGTTGATTGCGTGAGTGATTTTCCTTTTTTTTCAGTTTCCTGTAACGTAATCATTTATTATGCTGTATTTGATAAATTGACAGGTTTTTCCTCGGAGCTCGACCAAGTGTAGAAATCGTGTTTTACGTCTCCCGTTTTGCTTGGTTCACTTTGTTCCCAGAATGCACAAAGTTTACTCGATATTAATTACGACTTAGTAATTAAGCCAGTTCTTTCATATTCATTCTTAATCAAACCTTTTGTGCAAGCTAAGAGTGGCGGAAGCAAGAATCTTGGTTAGTATTACTTAGTTCTAGGGTTACTTTTTAAGTGTCAGGGGGCAAAGGTCTTTTCTTTGTCTTTAGATGCCGACAGTACTAATAATTAAGCATCCATGAGTGATTATTTCTCGCTGAACACTGTTTGATGAGAAGGTGACGTAAGCGACTTTTAGCTATAATTCACAAGTTTTCGCCCATGATAATCGGCGACCTATATCCTTGATATTGGCTTCATATCCAGAATTTTTAGCAAGGTTACCCTCAGTAACTGTATATCCAACCGACGTCTTGAATTTATCCAAAAATTATGTTATCTTCGTATAATCCGGATGGTGTTATTAGTTATTCCTGCTGAACTGGAGCAGAATGTAGACGACTTTTTGTCAGATTAATTGCACATTTTGTTAGTATAATATCTAAGTCGTGCCTGTCACTGTTGTCTGCCATTTTTTAAAATATCTGTGTAACATGTATGGAATATAAGTTAATCTCCATCAGGTAATATTATTTTAGTATTCTTACATAAATAAAAAAGAACATTTTTTTTTTTTTAGCAAAGTTACATTGCGGTGTGGTAATGATACGGAGTGATGTTTCAGGTTCTTCGTGAGTTTCTGTCATTCGTACTCAACGCATAGCTTTCACAATTCTTCATCCTAATCTGAAAAGGAATGAACTGAGATGTTGTCTTAGAGTGTTTCGGTATTATATCCAAACCGTGTCTGTCACCGTTATCACACGTTCTTCTCTTATCTCTGTAAAACAAATAAGCAATAAGACATGATCCCCCCCACCCCCAGTGAAGCTAAATAAACTCGAATTTTCATGACAATTATCGTATAGTGAGTGAATGTCACAAAGCTATGTCTCTCACCGTTAACACAGTCGTTTATCTTTGTATAATGTATTGTAAATGGACACCAGCTGAAGCAGAACAAACTGATTTTTTTTTCGAAGTTGTTACAGAATGTGGCAGTAGTATAACCCAACAGTGTCTGTTACTAATCATACTGTTATCAGGGACTCTACTTTTATCTCTAGAAAACATCCAGCCGATAAGTCAGTCTCCCCTCCTGCCAAGCTGAGCAAACACAAGGAGGGGTATAGGTAAGACGGGACTTGGTATGCGAGGTCAGGCCAGGTCGCCTTAACCCTTTCACTACGTGGGTTTTTTCTGTGTAGGCTTTTCTCTGCTCTTGTCTTTTAACCTCTTCAGCCGAGGAAGTCATATATCTTGGTACTGCGGGAGGGAGGCCTGGAATGATTTGCAACCTGAGTTTTCTATAATCTTCCTTAATCTCTTCAGTACGAGAGGTTTCTATCAGTTTGACAAAAACTGTATGTAGGTAGCAAGGAAAAAAGTACAAATGTACGTCAATGCATTGAATGGGCTATTTTGTTTATACCACACCTTTTTATATATATATATATATATATATATATATATATATATATATATATATATATATATATATATAAAAACAGAGGAAGGAAAAACAAGTGAATAAAAAAACATAATCCATACACCAGATTACTGGTGTCCTCTGTTCATAAATTATCTGACAGTTTTTTTTTTTTTTTTTTTAATAACAGAACAGAGGAACGAAAAACAAATGAATAAAAAAAAAATCCATGCACCAGATTACTAGTGTCCTCTGCTCATAAAATATCTGTAACAGTTAGACTTGAACAGCAGTAGGTTGAAGTTTGGAGGGAAACAACTCTGGGGAAGCGAGTTCCAGAGAGATGCAGTTCCATGAATTAGGGAATGAAGAAGTACGTATGCATAGTCTGAATGATATTGCAAGAACAGAGGCAAGTTCTGGGGAACACTATCTCAAAACAATTGGCAGAATTCCATCTGGGCCTGGAGCTTTGTTGGTAGGTAAATTGTCTAGGATGGATTTCATGGACCTTGTCTGTATTATAAGTGGAACAATGTCGGGAGAGTCAAGTTCTAGTGCTGGGACATTCTGACTGGCTTCCTCTAACGTAGAATTTCTGGCAAATGTACTGGCAAAGATATCTGCTTTCCCTCGCAGGTCATTTGTAATGTTGCCATCTGGAGATTTTAGTGGGGGCATGGATGATGACTTGAACAGCTGTAGGTTGAAGTTTGGAGGGAAACAATTCTGGGGAAGTGAGTTCCAGAGAGATGCAGTTCGGGGAATGAAAGAATTCTGATATGCAGAAGTTCTGCAATATGGCTGAGTGACATTCCATTCATGAGCGCTACCAGACGCCCGCGTAGCACGAAGGAAGAGATGGAGAGGTGGCACCATGGACGCAACTTCGTCTGAGCATTTGCCATAAAAATATCTGTAAAATAATGCAAGGGAGGCAACATTCCTTCTTACTTGTGGGGGAGGTAGTTTATTTGTAATGGCAGGGTTGTTAATAATTCTAACACCCTTGTTCTGAATTTTGTCTAGTTGTTTTAATGCAAATCTCTCCACATCTATTCCACAAGGGTGAGCAATATTCAAGGTGAGAGCACACATGACTCTTATAAATTATAGCTAATTGCTCGTCAGTGAAGAAGTTACGGACTCTGTATAATAATCCAAGTTTCTTTGAGGCGGTTTTAGGAAGTGATCTAACATGATAGGTCCAGCTGAGGGCATTGTTAAGTGAGATGCCGAGAATTTCAATACTTTTGGAGATGGGAATATTTGTAGCACTGAAGGTAATATACAAATCTGGCAATATCTGTCTATTAGTAAACTGTATATATTTAGTTTTACTAGCATTAAATGAGACAAGGTTGTTCTGTCCCCATTCACTGATCGTAGAAAGGTCTTGATTTATGGAGATGGCTGTACTGAGTTGAGAGGTAATGACATTAGACTTTGTAAATGGGTGTCTGAGTGTGAATGAACTATGTAGTGTTGAGTCATCTGCATATGAGTGGATGGGACTGTGGGTGACAGATAAGAGATCATTAATATGAACCAGAAACAGGGTTGGCGCCAAAACTGATCCCTGTGGCACGCCGGCGTTAATTAAGTGGAAATTGGAATATACTTGTACATCATCTACTTTTACTCTTATTTTCCTGTCACTGAGATATGAGAAAATAAAAAAAAACAAAAGACGTTAGTCCATAGCAAGGGAGTTTGGACAGCAGGGAACGGTGCCATACTCTGTCGAAAGCTTTAGAAATATCAAGGGCTACTGCATGAGTTTCTCCATGTAGGTCAATTGATTGATGGATGATATGAGTTAGGAGATTGAGTATGTCAATGGTGGATCTTTCGTGGCGAAAACCATATTATCTATCACTAATTAAGTTGCTGGATTCAAGATGTTTGACAATGTACTTATTAATTAAAGTTTCAAATACCTTATCATTTGAAGGTTCTTTGAATTAAATTGTAGTCTGGTGTAATTTGGAGTTATTTAGCTAATTCCAGACAATTGCTTTCATCTTAGGAAGGCTCTTTCCTTTTAAATTCCTTTCTGGTGTCATTACTAGTTATTTCGCGAATGCCAGGCAATTGTTTATGTTGTCCGAAAGCTGTATGGATTTAGATGTATGCAGGTGTATTTGAAGGCTCCCTTCACCTCTTCCTTACCGATGTACTGTGCATATATTATATCAACATCTTAAACCCTGAGTACGATAATGTTCTTTATTTTGAGCATCATTTTCCCCCCACCTAAGGGGAGATCTCTGTCGGAGACTTCCCGGCATCTGTTTACCCATTTAGCTTATAAACAGTAAAAGAAGAGTTACTGCGATTCACTGTGATGACATATTTTATGTTTTATCAAGATGATCTCTAACATATTTGTTGTCCTCAATTTCTCTGACGTGAGTAAAAAAATTTCATTTTAGCCGGAATATAATATTGAGAGACAATTTGCAATTTAAGAGTTAATGATCGTATTATTAACTCTGAGGAATCTCAAAATTATTTTATATTTTTACGAGCTTTTAGTGTGTTAGCGAAGCCTTTGTAGTTTAATTATATTTAAGACCGTTATATTTTGCTAAATGGTTTTCTGCAACGAATTCGTTACCAAGATGAACGTTCTCCACCACCTATCTGTCAGGACTCTAAAATATCTTAATACATAATAGCTAGCAACATACATATATAGTCTAGAGGTTAGGTCAATGTCAAACCTAGAGGCCAAAAGGAAATGACGTTAGCACCTCTCCAGAATGCCTCTCACCAGCAAAAAAGCCCACGAACAGCGCCTCGTGACCATACACACACATACACACATACAGGTTTCTAGAACATTTCAACAACAGTGTAACACACGTGACACGACCCCTGCTACACCAGAATGTAGGATTCTGAGTCAGAAGGAGACTGCCCACTGAACCGGCAGGTAGTGGAGAGAGTGAATAAGAAGAGGGGTCCAACTAGACTTAGTATATTAAATCTCTGTATAATACATACTCTGCTCAACTTAGACTTTCTCTGAAGATAATAAATCAAGATCAACTCCCTGTATTCATCTTTAACTCCTCCTGCTCTTCAATTAACTCAAGACTCACCTATTACAAGAATTAAGGGTTACATATATAAAAATGTTGGCTACAAAGCTTTAACATTAAATTTTGACATTGACCTTACTCTCTAGACTATTTATGTATGTTGCTAGCTATTATGTATTAAGATATTTTAGAGTCCTGACATATCTGCCATGCGGTGATGGCATTTTTTTTTTTCTATTTATCACCCTTAATATCCCGTTTATTAGGGTTCTGTTCACACCAACTCAGGGTTGTTACTGATTGCAGTTTAGAGCATTATAACGTACTTTTTTTTTCCTTTTTTTAGCTTTCATGCCATTTCTGCCACTTTACAGTATATTACTGTACAGGATGTACAGTGTATATTATCTTATTACACTTACCTCTTTATATCATATGGCACCGTTTTTGACATTGGTAATGTTTTTTGACGAGTTACTATTCTCTTGAATTACCATTTTCGCTTTTGAACGCCCTGAATCAGATGGGATATTTTTTACCTCCGCCAGGAGGTATATGTTTTACCCTGTGTTGGTTTGTTTGCTTGTCTGTCTGTCTGTCTGTCTGTTAGCAGGATTACTAAAAAAAGTTATGAATGGATTTTCATGAAATTTCTTGAAAGGGGTAGGACATGGCCCAGTGAAAAATTTATTAGCTTTTGGCTGTGATCCGGAATTGTCTGTTTGTGTGTTTATACAATATCTCTAAAAGTTCTCAACGAATTTCAATGAATATTTGTGGATGGGTGGGCCGTGGGCCAAGAAAGAACAGATTAAATTTTGGGGTGGATGGATAGGTGGCCAATGGGCTAAGGAAGAATTAATTAATTTGGGGACAGATCCGGATCCGAATCCGGACCGGATCCTGCCATACAGTATCTCCAAAATTTCTCAATGAATTTCAATGAAATTTTGTGGAACGAGGAGGGGAGGGCATGGTCCAAGAAAGAACTCATTAAATTTGGGGGCGATTCCGTATCCGGATCAGAATCCTACCGTACCGTACCTCCAAAGTTTGCAATGAATTTCTATGAAATTTTGTGGAAGGGTCGGCCATGGGACAAGAAAGAATCGATTAAATTTGTGGGTGGATCCGGCATTGGCGAAGGTATGCTCTCTCTGAGTGATGCTCCTGTATAATTTGTTTTTGCTGTCTCTAAGCAATTCTATAGGGCTTAGTAGATTATATATATATATATATATATATATATATATATATATATATAACCTTGATTAATGCATTTACTGTTAAACATCATTCTAAACTTGGATAAGATCGCCAGGAGGTCCCAAGATAAATAACATAAATAAGTAATCGGCTGAAGAAGCTAATTTCAGTGGGGGATACCCGCAAGTCGCCTCCATATCACCTCCATAAGGCTGCCCTTCCTCCAGCTCAGTCCACCCTCATTCAAATGCGTCACCACCTCATTACCTCTGCCAAAGAGGTTATGTTCTTGCCGGTGTTTATTTGTTTGTACCTCTGTTTGTCTGTCTGTTAGCAACTTTACTTAAAAAGTTATAAACGGATTTTGAAAAAATATTTGTGGAAGAGTGGGTCGTGACCCAAGGAAAAAATGTTTAAATTTGAGGGCGGATCCGGATCCGGAGTATCTCGCACAATATCTCCAAGAGTTCTCAATAACTTTCGGTGGAATTTTGTGGAAAGGTGGGCCATGGACCAAGGAAGAATTGATTAAATTAGGGGGCTGATCTGGATCCGGATCTGGATCCTATATCCACGGATCCGGATCCGCATCCTTTTTAATGTTACTGGAGGAGATACGCTCTCTCTTAGTGCTTTCAAGTTACCATTTCTTCCCTTGCTGTGTCCCCATTTTACCATTTTTACAGAAAAAAAAAATGAGGGACGTGAAGAGGGAAGGTTGATTGAATTACGACAGGAAGAGACACGAATAATGATGATTATATAATTAAGAGTAGTGGGGTGATTTAACCCAAACTGCCTCCAGGAGCGTTGAGAGAGAGAGAGAGAGAGAGAAAAAAAAGAATGGGTTGAACTGAAGGGAAGACCGTGTGAGAAAATATTAGAAACTGAGAGGTTCTGGAGGTAAAAATAGATAATATTGGAAGGGTTTTGTAAGAGAATGGATTTAATGAAGAGAGATGAAAAGAGGAGGTAAAAAACTTGGCTTCTCTCTCTCTCTCTCTCTCTCTCTCTCTCTCTCTCTCTCTCTCTCTCTCTCTCTCTCATGAACGTCTAGTTTTCACAGATAAATATATACCACACCGTTAAATGGCCTGAACTATGACAGCCTCCCGGGTACAGAAGGAATAACAAGGAGTTTCCTGCTATCGTTTTACAACTTATCTCCCCATCAAGGAGGTTTTGAAGTCCGTTTGTCTGTCTTTCAATCTGTGTCAGCAACGTTATGGATATGCTAATGGAGGGACTTGCACAAACATTAAATTATATGATAAAGGTCCATCGGAGGAACATGCGTAATACTTTGTGTTCAAGTGGGATGGTGCTGCCAATAAGGATATATGTGCTCTGTGAGTGATCCTGTCAGAAAACTTCCAGTCCTTAAAATAAATAAAAATAAATAAATACTTAAAAGTTAGCTGTTTACATTCCGTCAAGCAAAAAGAATACTTCAATGATATTTTGACCAAAGAAGTAGTATGAAAGTCAACAAACTTAAACTCGAACGCACCACACGTTGTAAAAACGCCAATCCTTCCACCTTTGCCCTGTATTGTATGTTGATAATTCTTATATTCTTATGACAAATTGGCCAATAACCGACCTGAAAGTATACAAATATATATTTGACTGCACAGCCGCTTCAGAAAACGCCAACCCTTCCACCCTCGCTCAGTGCTGTGTGCCTGAGTTAGGGAGAGTTGTATTTACCTTTGAGATTCCGTGTTTGTGTTGTGGCGTACAGCTAGAACGATTTTTGTTGATGAGGTTTTGAGGCCACGGTTGCTTGGGAACGACAGTACAGAGAGCAACTGAAGGTGGAAACAACTTATGTAGCACTTCACATTCATTTGTTTTCAGTTGGTATCCAGAAGCAACTGTGAATGAACGTGTAATTAATATTAACAAGGAAAAAAAAACTTTGTTTCTATTTGATTCAAGCGTTAGGTAAATTTTAACACAGAAACTTATTACGTACACTGTAATTCAAACTGAAAATTTTTTGAGCACTTTGGTCCAATTTTAATATGAAAATCCACTAGGTAACCACTGTGAATGCACATGTAGATCAGATTCAGCAAGTTTCTTCTGACAGTATGACTTTGTTTTATTATTTTGTTCTGAAGATGCTAAAGGAATTGACAATGAAAGGAATGAAAGCAACATTTCATATTCAACAATTCTCTTAGATATTCTACACACAAAAACAATTATCAGTGAACTTGATAGTTCACATATAACAAATTTTTTTAATCTATAACTGCATGCAACTCTGAGTTCACACAGTAGTTGATATCAGCAAGTTTTCTGAAGTCTGAGTCAAGTAATATATAAAATATATATTTAAGCAACTCAGAAGGTACACAGCAAAGATATATATATATATATATATATATATATATATATATATATATATATATATATATATATATATATGCGAAGAAGAAGCAACCAAAAGCTGACCCCGCATTAACGTTCCTTCCAAGAAAGAAACAAAAACAATACAAAAGAGAGCCAAATTCAAGATCCATTCATTTCCAGATGCCTGGACACAGTGCGTTTCAAAGACGGGAGATCATAGGAGGTAGGAAATACAGACAGGAGAAACTTCCAGAGTTGACCTGTTGCATAAATGAAGGACTGAGAGAAACGGTTAACTCTTGCATTAGAGAGCTGGACAGCAAGGAGATGAGAGTTTTTTGCTAGACCGGTGCTACGAGCCCGTCATAGAGGTGGAGGGATGCAAGCAGACAGTTCAGAGGAGCAGTGACCATAGAAGTAGGGATAGAAAAGAAATAGACAACATCGCGACAAAGAGACAAAGTTGAAGGGAGCCAGTAAGAGGAGGAGAGTTGATGAGACGAATAGCCTTTGACTCCACCCTGTTGAGAAGAGCTGCATGTGGGGAGCCTCCCCACACATGAGAGTTGTACTCTAAACAGGGGCGAATAAAACCCCTGTATAAAGTCAACAACTATGTAGGACTAAAGAAGGCACAGAGTCGGCTTAGCACACCTAATCTCTTGGAAGCAGATTTCACAAGAGGCGGAATATGATCTTTTCAAGGTATGTCCCGTGTGAATGAAACCTCAAGCAAGTTCAAGGATGATGCAGGATTGAGCTAGATATTATTAAACATTAGTGGTTATTCCTGTGGAGGATTTTGATGGGTTGATAGGTGGATAAACTGAGTTTTTGATGCATTAAAAACAACAAGATTATTTTTACCCCAGTTAGAGACACGAGCCAAGTCAGATATTAGGTGTGCCATAGCCTCATCCCTTGTTTGTTGAAGTAACTGCTGAGATGGACGTTGCGGGAACCGAATGGAAAGGTGAAGGGTGGAATCATCAGCATATGAGTGGATAGGGTTAGATGTACAGCTTAGAAGATCATTGATGAATAAAAGGAAGATAATTGGTGATAGGACAGAGCCCTGAGGAACACCACTGTTAATAGATCTAGGAGAAGAACGATGGCCGCCTACAACAGCAACGACCGGATAGGAAGCTATAGATGAAGGCACAGAAAGAAGGATAGAAACCGTAAGAGGGCAGTTTGGAAATTAAAGATTTATGCCAGACTCGATCGAAAGCCTTTGAGATGTCAAGTGCAATAGCAAAGCTTTCGCAAAAGTCCCGATAGAAGGATGACCAGGAATCTGAACGGAGAAGATCGACAGTGGAGCGTCCCTGACGGAACCCATACTGACGATCAGAAAGAAGGTTGTAATAGGAAAGATGCTTTAAAATTTTTTCTGTTAAGATTGGACTCAAAAATTTTTGAAACACAGGATGTTAAAGCAATTGGACGATAGTTAGAGGGTTGGGAACAGGCCCATATGCCTTGTTAGTATTGAAGCCAGTGATGGCAGAAAATACATCAGCTGAAGAAATTTTAATGTCAGCCATGAGCAAGTCAGAGGGGGGAAGTGATGGAGGAACAGTACCGGAATCGTCAAAGGTAGAATTGGAGGAGAATGTCCGAGCTAAGAGAGCTGCTTTATCAGTAGAAGAGCCATCAGAGTGGAAAAGAGGAGGGAATTATGATGAGGTAAACGTGTTAGAAAGGTTTTTGGCAAGGTGCCAGAAGGAGCGGGAAGAATTCGAATTGGAGAGTTGAGAGCATTTAGAATGGATGAAGTTATTTTTTGCAGAGCGAAGAACAGACTTAGCACGATTCCGGGCAGAAACATAAAAAAGATGTGATTCGGTGATGGGTTGGCTCCGGTACCTTTTATAGGCCCTCCCCTTGTTGCGGACAGCATTAGAACAAGCATGATTAAACCAAGGCTTTCTTGCATTAGTCAGAGGATATGAGAAAGGAATGTATGCTTCCATGCTCTAGAGAATAACCTCGTAGATGGCTCCCGGCCATGAAAGCAATAATCATTCCAGGGAAAATCAAAGAAGTACTGCCTGAGGGCCTCCTAATCCGTATATATATATATATATATATATATATATATATATATATATTCCTGTGGCACCCACGGGATGCATAGGGCCTCGATGAACTCTCTCCACCAATATTTATTTCTTGCCATCTCCTTCAGGTTCCACCAGCACTCCTCTGCTGCTTCTCTTTTCAATGTCCTCAATCAGTTTTACCTCGGCCTACCTCTACCTCTTCTTCCATTAGCAGTCCACTCTGGCACAGCCTGTATTAAACCGCCTTCTTTTCTATATATGTGCCCCAGCCACTTCCAGCGAGACAGGCTCACATATTCATCAATTGGCTCCACTCTTGTAATATACTTTACTCTTTCATTTGTAACTCTGTCTTGCCACTTTACCCCAAGAATCCTTCGCAGTATAATATTCTCAAATCCTAATCCGTTCTTATCTATTACAATTGTACTGTACCATGACTCATGCCCATAAATTAAAATTGGTCTAACCATGGACTTGTAATTTTTTTTTTTTAGTATGTACTGAAAGCATATTATTATTCCAAACAGATTTCAACATTCCAACAGCTAGCCAAGCCAGTCTAATCTTCTCCTCAATTTCATTGTTTAATGATCCATTAGATGATACAATCGTTCCCAGATATTTTAAAATTTCTACATTCTTCACCACATTATTCCCAATTACGCAATCGATTTGGTTCTCCACAATCATATTAATAATTTCAGTCTTTTTACAATTTATTACCAATCCCACTTTTTCTCCTTCCGCCACCAGACAATCAAGCACCCTCTGCAACTCGTAATTACTTCTGCAAATCAGTACAATATCACCAGCATAGTCCAAATCCATCAGCTTCTTATTTTCTTTCCAGTTAATTCCTTCATCTAATTCTCCTTACAACCTTTCTCATAACGTAATCCATGACCAAAACAAACAGCTATGGCGAAAGAACTCCCCCTTGAATCATTCCTGACCTAACTTCAAATGGATCACTCAAAGAACCATCCACCATTACCTTACAATAAGTAGGCTACCTTCATGCAGGCTTCTAATAATATTTACAAACTTTTCTTGTATACCATAGAATCTCATAATTTTCAACATAGCTCCACATGAAACACTATCAAACGCCTTTTCAAAATCCACAAAACACATACTAAGTGGCATTTTCATCACAGCTTGTTGCATTAGATGCCTTACAATAAAAATCTGGTCATTACAACCTCAATCCTTTCTCAATCCTGCTTGTTCTTCTCTTAAGATTTTATTAATTACTGGCTCCATTCTGTTCAACAAGATTATGGAAATGACTTTTGCAACTACCGGTGTCAAAGTTATCCCCCTCCAATTGCCACACACACACACACACTGAAATCTCCCTATTTTGGTATTTTTATAATCACTCCATTTTTCCACTCTTCTGGAATTCCACCATTATCCCAAGCCACATTAAAAAGTTTCAAAAGCACATTCATCAACACATCACTTTCCACCTTAAGCATTTTAGGATATATTCCATCCTCTCCTGGGGTCTTAAAATTCTATAACTCCATTAAATATTTTGCTACCTCTTCCAAGGTTATATCCCCTGTTTCTATCTGCAAATCTCTCTCGGCTTGTAAAATGTCCTCTTAAGCTGGGATTGGTCTATTTAGAACAGATTCAAAATGCTCCTTCCACCTTCCTTCTATATCCAATTCTTAGGCATCAAATTACCATTTCTGTCTGTTTATATATATATATATATATATATATATATATATATATATATACTAAGCATCCGCTTGAATTCGATGATGAAATATTCTGAAAAAGCTTCGACTAAATTCGAAAGTAGAGATTAAACATCTTTTGGCAATTTGATTCAGATATAGAAATGTAGGCTTAAGCAAGTCTGGAAACACTTAGTTTAATTTTTTAATGTTTCATTGAAAATCTGACTCCGTACTGAAAAAAGTTTTGTTTTTCTTAAGGTGAATTAAATTGGGTCTTTGTCTATGTGAAAATAGATGCTTTTTATTCCTGCTGTGAATAGTGTTGTTTCTTTCCTGATGTGAATAAAGTTCAGTCGTTCCTGATGTGAATAATATTACTTCTTTCGTGGTGTAAATTAAGTTGTTTCTTCCTAGGCTGAATGAATCTGCCCAATGGTAACAAGTTACACCGCAATTTGACTTAGGACTTACACACAAAATTGCTATGGGAGAGTTGTCTGCTTTGTGTTTCCACCTCTACCAAGCGAATTTTGGGGGCAAGAAGTAACTGGCAACTCCTCTGATGTTGGCAGGAGGTGGTGCAATGCTTGCCCAGAAGCGAGAGTGGGAGTATATGTTCCATTGCTCCGAGATTGCACCTCCCTCTTTTTTCGTATGCCTTACTGTTTGCCTTGTTATTTTCCTAGGGTCGAGTTGTCATGCCTAGAAAGTACGGCTCATGGGATGAGAGGGTCCGTATCATTGCATGGAGACAGGATAATGACCCTGTCAACACGATTTGTGAACGTACTGGACGCGCAAAGTCGACCGTTATGAAGATTCTTGCTGCAGCACGCTGCCTGCCACCTGATGTTGTACCAGAGCACAAGCATGGCGGTGGAAGAAGAGGACGACTTCCAGAGGTACAGATACGCTTCTGAAGACGGAAGTAATCAAGAATCCTCGACTGACTGCAGCAGAATTGAAGAGAGTACATCCCCAGCTGTTACAAGATGTCTCAATTCGAACTATCAAACACCGCTTGCAGAAGGAGCTAGATTTGCCAAGCCACTCCGCAACCAAGAAACCGCTTCTCACTGACTGCATGAAGAAACCAAGAGGTATGCACACTGGACATTGGATGAGTGGAGAAAAAGTTATGTTATCCGATGAAAGCACATTTCAAGTGTTCCATGTGTGTTCTGCCAAAGTTCGTCACCTTGCCTCCCGTAGTCGATATGACCCTGCTTACACGGTGCCGACTGTTAAGTACCCACAATCAGTAATGGTATGGGGGTGTTTCTCAGGTGAAATGGGAAGGGAGGCCTCTACTTTCTTCCTAAGAACTTGATGATGAATGTTGGCTGGTACATTCAAGTTCTGAAAGAGCATTTGTTAAACTTTTTTGCTATTCATGGGTGCAACTTTTTCATGCATGATTCAGCTCCATGTCACAAGTCAAGAACGGTGACAAAATGGCTTCAGGATAATCTGATTGAGGTCCTAGACTGGCCTGGCAACAGGCCGGATCTAAATCCGATAGAAGACTGCTGGGCAAAGATGAATAAAATCATGGCAGAGAAGAACACACCCAATCTGGACAACCTCAAGACTGAACTGACCAATGTTTGGTGCAAAGAAATGTCCTTAGATTACTTTAGAGATCTAAGTGATTCCATGCCAAAACACATCCAACTGGTCCTGAAAAATAAGGGAAACATGATTTCATATTAATGAATGACATTTCATGAACAAACGTTGTGATATACTATGATTTATGTGTTTTTAATACCTTGTGGGGGGAGGTCCTAAGTCAATTTGCGGTAGCTGTATTAAAAAGGCACCATGGCCTTGAAGTAGTCAATAGACAGTGCCTTACCTTCCCCTTTCTAGCCCTGCCTCCATGTGCCTTTATCAACATGCCTGTATCGTTATTAACACATGGGGTGCCAATATGTCTCTCTTTCCTATGCTCCCTCTCACGCACCTCTGGAAAAAAAAAAAAAAAAAAGGAACAACGTCGGATATCAGCTCTTGCCATGTTTCCAGAGCTTGAGTTACTGAAGTTCTGTATAATTAACCCCAACAGTCCCAGGACTTTCTTTTCTTTCCTCTCCAACTACTCAGCATTATATATATATATATATATATATAAGGGAGATCTTAAGAGAAAGACTTAAGTAATCTACCCTTCCCTATCACCACTGAAACATTGAAATCTGAAAGAAAGGAAAAGTGGACGTAATATGTGTTCTGTTCTAGCTACTGAATAGATAATTTGATATTTTTGGAAGATCTCATGAAAAAAAGGGTTTATGAAGGCTATACCTATCCTCTCCCATCTCCACTTTTACAATGAACTCCGAAAAAAAAAAAAAAAAAAAAAAACGTAGTTAGTCAAACACCATACTGTCAGGTGTAGATCCAGAGGTTAGGTTATCCGAGTCTAAATCATGAAGGTTAGGGTCGTGCTTGCGCCACGTTGATGGCGCTGAAACCAGTGCATAGACGGATGAAAAAAAAAGGCACACTCGCTCCAAAACGTAACTTCAGGTAAGTAGTCGATGGTTTCAGAATGGGTAGTTTTGCTGTGCCCGTCTGTCCCAAGGCCAGTTATATAGAAATGGATAAAGTATTTATATGTTGTATAATGTTGCTTCTTTACGCTATACTCATAAAAGTAACAGGCGAACATTATTATGAATGCTTATTAGGTTTGTTAAACGTTTCATCCACAGTTTAAAAAGTAATGATGGAATTTTTTTACCCACCTGTTGGAGAGAGTGTACCAGGGAGCCTGCTAAATACACAAGAACATGGGCACACCAGAATGCACAATACTAAACCAGTAAGGACGAGGTGCCATGGACCATAATAAAGACATCGTGCGTTTACTCAGACCTAACAAAGGTCCCTAAATTCTTTCAGCTCCGTTAATGGCCAGCTACATAGTATTTAGATTAAAGAGTTGATATGATTAGAACTCAAGGAGACTGACTCCTACAAAGGCTTATCGAATTCCATGTCACCACAACTTAGTGTTTGAACAGTCTAAGTGCCACAGTTACGTCAGAAGAAAACAAATTTCTGTAGGAGCTAATGTAGTATATCCACCAGTAACTGTAGTTTGCGAGAAAAAGATTGGGTGAAGAGGAGGGAAGGAATAACTGGGTGCCTGTGAGGGGGAAGAGAAATATTGAGTGTGGAGCGTGCAGAGGAGGAAGTGAATACCGGGCAATATAGACTGAGAATATGGGCGGTAGTATTGATTGTAGTAATATAGGAGAGTTGTTGCTGGTTGTTGTTTTTGTTGTTCCATGCTCAACAGTATATAAAAGAATAATGTATGGAATATGGGAAATAATGTAGCAGAGGGCGGGGAACGGGTATTGTTTTCACTTGTTTTGTCTCTTTGTCTGTCTGTCTATCTGTCATATAACAACTTCACGCGAAAACTACTGGTGCGATTAGTACTAAAGTACTGGGATGATGGTCTATGACTTTCTGATCAATTGATAAAATTTTGGGCCAAACTGTGCCAGGGCCCAGGCTGTAGGCCCAAAATATTTATAATAAAAATACAGGTAAAGAATAGTTTATTTCGCCATAACTCCTTTCTAATTCGTCATATTGACATGAAACCAAAACCTGAAGGTGCATCTTTCAAATCTGCATCCTATAACACGCCCCGTTACATCAGAGGGGTCACCCCTCAGGTAGGAGTAGGGGGGTCAGTGTCAGGTGGATTGGGCCTAAAATTCCAAATGGGCATAAAATCGTAAATTTTCACCCAATTTACTCCAAAATTTATATGTGACATCTTTGACTAGATATCTTGTTTTTATGCGTCAACACTAAATTGACTGCTGGGGATGGGATTGCTGTGCCTTGGCACCGCTTCTTGTTGTTAACTGTTGCTGACCAATAATATGAAGGTAATACAGAAAGTAATACAGATTTTTTTTTTTTTTTTAAGCAAGAAAGCATGAAACAAAGGCCAGAATTCCGCAATATTGTTCCCACAAGAAAAAAAAAAAAAAAAGATAACAGGGGGACAGATTCAAGATCCGTTGTTTCCGAGAAGTTTTGACACACTGCCTTTGAAAGACTGAAGGTCATGGGCGGTAGAAAATACAGAGGAAGGCAGTTCCGGAGTTGACCTGTTGCATACATGAAGGACTGGGAGTTGCGAACTCTTGCATTAGACAATTTTGCAGAAAAGTGATGAGAGTTTCATGCCAGAAGGGGGCTACACATCCGCAGTATTGGTGCAGGGATGCAAACAAACAGCTCAGAGGAGCAGTGACCATTGATGTAGCAATAGAAAAAAAACAGATAAACAACAATGTGGAGAAGAGCCAGAGGTTGAAAGGAGTCATTAAGAGGAGGAGAGTTAATGAGACGAAAAACTTTTGGTTCCACCTGGTTGAGAAGAGCTGATGTGGGAAACGTACCCACCCATAAGAGTTGTACTCTACACAGAGTTGAATATAACCCCTACCTAAAGTCAACAACTGTGCAAGGACAAAGAAGGCATGGAGTCAGCTTAGCACAAATAATCTCTTGGGAACAAATGTTACAAGAGAGGTAATATGAATTTTCCAAGATAAGTCTCGAGAACGTTAAACCTTAAGTTTGTTCAAAGATGATGTGGGATTGAACTGGATATTGTTAAAAATCCGAGGATATTCCTGCAAAAGATGTTAACGGATCAAAAGATATATAACTGAGTTTACTCAGTTATTACTTTTACTCTGATCAGAGATATGAGCCAAGTCATACATAAAGTGTGCTATAGCCTCATCTTTTTTTTTTTTTTTTTTTTTTAAATAACGGCTGGGATGGACGCTGCGAGAAACAGTGGGAAAGGTGATGGGTGGAATCGTCAGTGTATGAGTAGATATGAATATGTGTACAGCCAAGGTCAATAATAAATAGAAGGAAAAGGGTTGGTGGTAAGACCGAGCCCTGAGGAACGCCACTATTGATAGATCTAGAAGAAGAATGTGGCCGTCTATAACAGTAGCTATAGAAAGCCCAGAAAGGGAGGTAGAGATGAAAGCACAGATTGTGGAACAGAAAACGTAAGAGGGGAGTATGGAAATTAAAGATTTATGCTAGACTCGATCGAGAGCCTTTAAGATGTTACGTGCAAGGGTAAAGCTTTTGCCTCAATTCCGAATGGAAGATGGCCATTGTATCGTCCCTGGCAGAATCCATACTAGTGATTTGAATGATGGCTCTGATAAGAAAGGTACTTCATTTTTTTAGAGAATAGTTTTTAAAACTTTAGAGAAACAGGATGTTAAAGCAACTGGGCGATAGTTAGACGACTGGGAATGGTCAGCCTTCTTTAGGACAGGCAAAATGAGAGCAAACTTCCAGCAAGAAGGAGGGATGCAAGTTGACAAATGTGAAAGAGTTTACCTAACAGGGTGTAGGCATAGAATTCTGCACAGTTCTTTCCGAAAACAGGATGGGCCCCATCAGGCTCATATGCCTTTTTATTACTGTGGCCAGTGAGGGCAGGTAGCACACGACCTGAAAAAAAAAGTCAGTCATGCCAGAGGTTAGGAGTGATGTAGGAACCGCACCAGAATCGTCTAAGGTGGAATTGGGGGAGAAAGTCTGAGCAAAGAATTCTGCTATTTCAGTAGAAGAAACGGCTACAGAACCATTAGAGCAGAAAAAGAGGGGGGTAGGATGATCAAGTAAAGTTGTTAGAGAGGTTTCTGTTAAGTTGCCTGAAAGAGCAGGAAGAATTTGATTTGATGAGTTCAGAACATTTAGTACACTTGAACTTATTCTTAGCAGAGAGATGAACAGACAGCACGATTCTGGGCAAGCCATAAAGGAAATGCTATTCACGGGCGGGTTCGTTCTAGTACCTTTTTAGGGCCTTCTCCTTATCGTGGACGGTAATAGAACGACGGTGATTAAACCAATTTTTTTTTTTTTTTGTATTAGTCACAGGATAAGAGAAAGGAATGGATGCTTCCATGCACGAGAAAATAACCTCCATAATGAATGAAACACACTCAAATGGCTCTCGGCCAAGGAAACAATAATCATGCCAAAGAAAATCGAAGTTCTCCCTGCTTGACTTCCAATAAGCAGCTCGAAAGCTCAGCAGCCGCCATTTTTTTTTTTTTTTTAAAGGGTTCACAGGACTTACTGCAGTGATTGGACAGGTCAAGGTGATACGGTTATAATCGGAGGAGACCAACTACGAGAAAAGATACGACCGTGATTAGTATTCTATGAGGTTTACGATAGTCTAGGCATGCAACACCCTGCTACACAGTGGGTCATATATGTGTTGTAAAATTAATTCAGACATAACATCACCTTACTGATTTATGGGTAATATTCTGTGTGGTTAAAAGTTGTTCAGGCATTGCATCACCCTACTGCATTATGGGTTGTACTCTGTGATGTTTAAAGTAATCCGGAATAACCACCCAACTGCACTGTGAGTCATACTCTTATTTTAAGTGGCTGAAAACAGTTGGTATAACACCACCCTACTGCACTTCCGGGCATAACACCGCACTACTGACTCGTAATCCAAGTGGCTTTGAATATTTCATTACATTTTTCTACAGCGATTTTTTCGACATTATACCTTCTGATTCTTTGTAGTTCATGCAAAAATATATCTTTATTAAAATGACATCATTCAAATGCAATGCAGTGCTAAGGTGTCTGTCTTTCTGTCTGAAGCCAGACGCCATTAACCGGTAAGGGATGGCCGTTTCTCTTTAAGTTAGTTGTTTAACGGGGAGGGACACTACCTCTCTTCCAACCCACTTGTTGACACAAATGAAACACGTGTAGGTGGTTTATATGGTTGTCACCCAGTGTTGTAGGAAACCGTTAGGCTTGTCACTCTATGTAAACCCACCTGAAAAGGAAATAAGCGTAATAAAATGTTACACGAAAGATGTGAGAAATAGGAAGAGAGGAAATCAGGCACAGAGAAAGAATGATAAAGATGAAGGAAGAAGTAGGCAGCATTATATCAAGTGAGTGAATGTTGGTAGCCACCACCTACCACAGAAGGCGAAATATGAAAAATATATCGTTAAGGAAGAGATCCTAATAAGCCTCCTATGCAGCCTTGAATATGGTCCTCAGTCTGACGGGAGATTTACCGTGGTTGTAATTGCTATGAGCCATGTCATTAAGTCAGTTACAACAGTAACAAGTGGCTTTACGACAGCTTGGGCGTTTCCAGGTCAGGCATGACACAACAGTATGGCCATCTGAGAGTCGTATTCACCTGCCCTTAGCAAGTTTAATGGTACCTGTCCTGTAGCACGGTCCTATATAAAGCATAGTTCATATTAACCCCATCAAGAGTATTATAAAGGACATCTTCACGTTGTGGCACCAATATGACTGGGAGGTGGGATGCTTATTTATAATTATGTCCCTGAACATACTTCTGATGGGTTATGAGCTGCTAGAGGGGGTCATCTTCAGCCTGCAGTCCTCTGGATTCGCTTCTATATCAGTCTTGAGCCAAATCATTGTATCAAAAACTATGTGAAGTGTATATATAAGTAAAGAAATTTGATCTCTCTCTCTCTCTCTCTCTCTCTCTCTCTCTCTCTCTATATATATATATATATATATATATATATATATATATATATATATACACAGTTTATACAGTGGTAGAGTGTGCGTTTTAATACTTGGGAGAACGAGGGTTCCCGCCCCGCCAGGGAAATAAACTTTGGGAGCGTTCTTCCGGCCATGTACTGCTTTGGCGGACATAAGGGGTGCTGTGGTTGAACCAGCATCGCATGCTATAAAGTACGCTTGCACCCAGTGGGCTTGAGCGGGCCGATTACGCTTGGTTCACAGACTACACACACATCCAAAGCCACTCCAACAATACAGTTACACTTCTCAGTTCCCACCCTACATGGGCTACAATCTCTACCAGACAGCCAAAGCCACTTGGTAGAGATACATAGGCTACATCGTCTCCACTTCGGTCGGTATTGGCCGGTCCTGCAGTGGATACTCAAACGGCTGATGATGATGATGATGATATATATATATATATCTATATATATATATCTATATATATATATATATATATATATATATATATATATAGATAGATAGATAGATATATATTGTTACATAGCCTATGATTTCATCATCCTTTGTGTAATTTTAACGCACAGTATGCTGCATGTTTGATCACGAGCGTGTTCTGCCTCAGTCCCCCCCTTCTACCGTTATAGTAGAGTAAGTCGTTCTTTCTGTTGTTCAGAGCGGGATTGTCAACTCTTTGTCCCCATGGCTTCATTTGCGCGTCCTTCTTACAAGTTGTATCAAGCTCTGTCGGCCCCTATATAATGAGCTCAGTCTCTGCATCATTGCCACTTAGATCTACTCCTCATTTTGTTCACATCTCTGTCCTCCCCTGTACAGTTATTGTTGTGAGTGCTCAGGAAGTCTCCAACCATCTAGCAGCTGTGTAATTTGAGTATAAGTGTTATTGCATTTTGTTCTTGTACTGTGTAGCATAAGGTTAATTCTTAGGCCTAGTAAGGTTTTTGTAATTTATATGAAGGTTCTTATTGTCAGCCATCATTAATAAGATTTTGTATCTGTAATAATTTATCTTGCATTAACTGAGCATTACCCAGTGTATTTTAGGTAAATTTACTCTTGCTAATTTCATGTTAATAGAGGCTATTGCAGTTAACCATATATTTAACCTGTTTTTTGCCATTACATTATCCTTATGAGTCCTGAATGTTTTGTTGTTAGTTTGAGCATTAAACTTTAACTTGTAATTTTACCTAACTCTTTTGTTTTGAACCTGGAACTTTACGGGACAGTAGTGATTTTTAGTATTCTCACTTAAAGTGTACATTTTCTTTCTCTGTTCCGTAACATAAATTTGGCGACCTCATATCAGGATATTATCATAAGGATATTGCTTGATATTTTGTGACTGTTACTTATTCATGAAGTCTACTATTACCACACTTGATGAAGCCAAAGATTTTTTGTCAAATGTGCTGTTCGCTCTCATCATTCTAAAGATCAAATTGTTGACATGATTAATGAAAGCTTGTTTAATGTAACTCCTCGAAATGAGCAAACGCAGATTGAATTAGCTAAGTTACAGCTAGCCCTGCAGGAGGCTCGTGTGAAGGAAGCTGAATTTCAAGCACGTCATAAGGAGGCTGAGTCTCAGGCTAAGGAGGCTTGTGTTAAGGAGGCTGAATTTCACGCACAAGTTGAACTTGCTAGGATTCAGGCAGACCATGAGGTTTTTTTTTTTTTTTTATGCGAGGAAGAAGGAACCAAAGGCCATGAGCCCGCAGTAACAGTTCCCTCCAAGAGAAAAACAAAATACAATATAGAGCCAAATTCAAGATCCGATCATTTTGAGATGCCTGGACACACTGCGTTTGAAAGACTGGAGATCATAGGCAGCAGGAAATACAGACAGAGGGAGACAGTTCCAGAGCTGACCTGTTGCATAAATGAAAGACTGGGAGTAACGGTTAACTCTTGCATTAGAGAGTTGGACAGAAAAAGGATGAGAGTTTGCTGCCAGACGGGTGCTTCGCGCCCGTCGTAGAGGTGGAGGAATGCAAGCAGAGTTCAGAGGAGCAGTGACCATTAAAGTAGCGATAGAAAAGAGATAAAGATGCAACAGTGCGGCGAAGAGACAGAGGTTGAAGGGAGTCAGTAAGAGGAGGAGAGTTAATGAGACGAAAAGCCTTTGCCTCCACCCTATTGAGAAGAGCTGTATGTGGGGAGCCTCCCCACACATGAGAGTTGTACTCCACAAAGGGGCGGATAAAACCCCTGTATAGAGTCAACAATTGTGCAAGGGTGAAGAAAGTGTGGAGTCAGCTTAGCACACCCAATCTCTTGGAAGCAGATTTTACAAGAGATGTAATATGATATTTCCAAGATAAGTCCCGAGTAAATGAAACCGCAAGCATGTTCAAGGATGATGCAGGATTAAGCTGAATATTATTAAACATTAGTGGGTATACCTGTGGAAGATTTTGTGGGGTTGATAGGTGTAAGAACAGAGTCTTAGATGCATTAAAGACAACCATATTATTTTTACCCCAGTCAGAGATACGAGCCAAATCAGACATTAGGTGTGCCACAGCCTCATCCCTTGCTTGTTGAAGTAACTGTTGAGATGGGCGTTGCGGGAACCGAATGGAAAGGTGAAGGGTGGAGTCGTCAGCGTATGAGTGGATAGGGTTAGATGTACAGCTTAAAAGATCATTGATGAATAAAAGGAAGAGAGTTGGTGATAGGACAGAGCCCTGAGGAACACCACTGTTGATAGATCTAGGAGAAGAACGATGGCCGTCTACAACAGCGGCTATAGAACGACCAGAAAGGAAGCTAGCGATGAAGGCACAGATAGAAGGATAGAAACCGTAGGAGGGCAGTTTGGAAATTAAATATTTATGCCAGACTCGATCGAAAGCCTTTGAGATGTCAAGTGCAATGGCAAAGCTTTCGCCAAAGTCCCGAAAGGAGGATGACCAGGAGTCTGAAAGGTAGGTGAGAAGATCGCCAGTAGAGCGTCCCTGAAGGAACCCATACTGACGATCGGAAAGAAGGTTGTGATAGGAAAGATGCCTTAAAATTTTTCTATTAAGAATTGACTCGAAAACTTTGGAAATACAGGACGTTAAAGCAATTGGACGATAGTTGGAGGGTTGGGAGTGGTCACCCTTCTTTGGGACTGGCTGAATGAGAGCAAACTTCCAGCAAGAAGGAAAGGTACAAGTTGACAGACAAAGGCGAAAGAGTTTGCCTAGGCAGGGTGTAAGCACAGAAGCACAGTTCTTGAGAACAACAGGAGGGACCCCATCAGGCCCATATGCCTTGTTAGTACTGAGGCCAGTGATGGCAGAAAGTACATCAACTGAAGAAATTTTAATGTCAGCCATGAGGAAGTCAGAGGGGGGAAGTGATGGAGGAACAGCACCGGAATCGTCTAAGGTAGAATTGGAGGAGAAAGTCTGTGCGAAGAGATCTGCTTTATCAGTAGAAGAAATAGCTACAGAACTATCAGAGTAGAAAAGAGGAGGGAAGGATGATGAGGTAAAGTTGTTAGAAAGATTTTTGGCAAGATGCCAGAAGGAGCGGGAAGAATTCGAGTCGGAGAGTTGAGAGCATTTAGTACGGATGAAATTATTTTTAGTAGAGCGAAGAACAGACTTAGCACGATTCCGGGCAGAAACGTAAAGATGGTGTGATTCAGGGGTGGGTTGGCTCCGGTACCTTTTGTAGGCCCTCTCCTTGTTGCGGACAGCATTAGAACAAGCGTGATTAAACCAAGGCTTTCTTGCATTAGTCAAAGGATATGAGAAAGGAATGTATGCCTCCATGCCCGAGAGAATAACCTCCGTAATGCGCAAGGCACACTCAGATGGCTCACGGCCATGGAAGCAACAATCATTTCAGGGAAAATCAAAGAAGTACTGCCTGAGGGCCTCCCAGTCCGCGGCTCCAAAATGCCACAGACGACGTTTCACTGGAGGGTCCACAGGCCGTACCGGAGTGATAGGACAGGTTTAAGGTAATAAGGTTGTGATCGGAGGAGCCCAACGGAGAGAAAAGATTAACAGAGTAAGCAGAAGGATTAGTTGTGAGGAAGAGGTCAAGTATGTTGGAGCTCTCTCCAAGGCGGTCAGGGATACGGGTAGGGTGCTGTACAAGCTGCTCTAGGTCATTAAGGATAGAAAAGATGTAGGCTTGTTCACCAGGTGGATCCGTGAAAGGAGAGGAGAGCCAAAGGTGGTGGTGAACATTGAAATCTCCAAGAATGGAGATTTCAGAGAAAGGAGAAATGGATAGAATGTGTTCCATCGTAGAAGTAAGATAGTCGAAGAATTTTTGATAGTCAGTAGAATTAGGGGATAAGTAAACAGCACAGATATATTTAGTCAGAGAATGACAGGAAAGCCGAAGCCAGAGTGTGGAGAATTCAGAAAAATCAAGTTCAGGAACACGAGAGCAAGATAAGTCGTTGCGTATATATACACAACAGCCACCTTTGGCTTTGAAATGAGTATAGAGAAAGTAGGAGGATACAGAAAAGGGTTTGCTGTCAGTTGCCTCAGACAAGGTGGAACTGGATCATCTAGCTCTGATGATTTTGATGTGGCTAAAAATGTTAAACTTGTCCCTCCTTTTAATGAATCTGATTTAACAAAGTATTTTCAGTTGTTTGAGAGGGTAGCTACAGGTTTTAATTGGCCAAAAAAGCATTGGCCAGTACTCCTTGAAACTGTTCTCACCGGTAAAGCTCAAGTAACTTATGCATCTTTGCCTCAGGATCAATCTGATAATTATGATGTAGTTAAGAGCTTGATTCTTAAGGCCTATGAGCTTGTTCCTGAAGCTTATAGAGTAAAATTTAGGACAACTTACAAGCAAGATAAGCAATCCCATGTTGAGTATGCAAAAATCAAAGAAGATCTGTTAGAGCAGTGGTTAAATTCTAAGAATGTGGATTCTGATTTTGGTAAATTTAAGCAGATGATTTTGCTGGAGGACTTCAAGAGGTGTATTTATAAAGATGTAAGCCTATATCTTGATGAGAAAAGAATAGATAATTTGTCTGATGCTGCAGTTTTAGCTGATGAATATGTTCTCACTCACAAGAGATATTCTAGAGAAAAAAGGAAAGCTGAGAGTAAGTACGTTGCCTCTACTCAGAGTACAGGTAACAGGAAAGAGAATAAAGATGATGTTTCTCAGGAAGTAAATACCAGCTTCACCTCTAGATTTCAGAAAAGTAAATGTACATGAAAGAAATGGATATCAGAGGAAACGTGGGATATGATAAAAAAGAGAGGTGAGGCTAAATTGAGGAGTGAGATGCAATGCGTTGATGAACGAGAGATTGAATTAGCAAGAGCTGCGTACTGGAGTTTGAATTCAGAAGTAAGAAGGTTAACTAGGAGAGATAAAAGAAGATGTGTGGATGAAAAGGTTGCAGAGACTGAAATCTTAATAAACAAAAATGATGGACAGAGTCAAAGAATAGCATATGAATCGATTAGAGAACTGAGTGGTAATGCAGGTAAACGCAAGGAAATACCAGTTAGAGACAGGGAAGGAAATTTATTGACCAAAGATGGAGATATTAAAAATAGATGGAAAGAGCATTTTGAGACAGTTCTTAATAGACCAATACCACCAGAAGAGGATATACCGTCTGCTCAGGAAGATTTAAATATAGAAACAGGAGAGTTGAGGCTTGCAGAAGTGGAGAAAGCAGTAAAACAGTTAAAGAATAATAAGGCACCAGGGGAGGATGGTTTATTTCCGGAAATGTTTAAAGTGGAGGGGGATAGATTAATAATGATCTTGACCAAGCTATTCAATAAGATATGGGTGACGGGGTTACTACCATCAGTTTGGAAGAATGGTGTAATTGTTAAAGTTCCGAAGAAGGGAGACCTGAGTGAATGTGGTAATTGGAGGGGAATCTCTTTGTCACCGATAGCTTTGAAAGTTTTCAGTAGAGTGTTGTTAAATAGGTTGGAGCCGGTGGTTGAGGGTATTCTGAGGGATGAACAGGCTGGTTTTAGAAAGGGACGTGGTTGCAATGATCAGATCTTTATAGTTAGGCATTTGATGCAGCAAGTTAATGAAATGAGAGTACCGTTAAGTCTTTGTTTTGTTGATTTTGAAAAGGCTTTTGATAGTGTTTCGAGAGAGACTATGGGGAAGATCATGAGACATTATGGAATACCAGAGGAGTTTGTGAGGGTCATTATGAACATGCATGAGGACACATTTTGTAAAGTGATGGTTGATGGTTGTCTGAGTGATTCGTTTGAAGTCAAGTCCGGAGTAATTCAAGGTGGTGTTCTATCGCCTTTACTATTTATATTGGTCATTGATTACATTATGAAACGCGTTGGAACAGAAACCGGTGCAGGTATACTTTGGGGAGAGAACAGGAAACTTTTTGGATTTAGATTATGCAGATGATATAGTTTTGATTTGTGATGGGCCAGAAGAGATGCAGGGAGTGTTGGACTGTTTGGTGAGTGAAGGTCGCAAGGTGGGTTTGGTTATTAATTGTGGAAAAACTGAAATAATCAATATGAATATGGAAAATGCGCAGGAATGTGTAATTGGAGGTATGGTTGTAAAGCAAGTTGATAGGTTTAAATATTTAGGTACTTATTTAGCCAAGGATGGTTCTTTGAACTTTGAATTCGAGGAAAGGTTAAAGAAGGCTAATCAGGCAATGGGAATGCTTAAAAATATTTGGAATAATAACAATTTTTCTGTGCATACAAAAATCAAACTTTATAAGGTAATGGTTAGGAGTATCTTAATTTATGGACACGAGTCTTGGTACAGCACAGTGACTATGGAAAATAAATTCTTGGTGTTTGAAAGCAAAGCACTTAGAAGAATATTAGGAGTTAAGTGGTGGGAAAGGATACCAAATAGTAGAATTAGAGAAATAACGGGAGTGCAGCCGGTCGATGAATATGTTAGGTTCTCACGATGGAAGTGGCTAGGACATGTGTATAGGAGACAGGGAATAGTACGAGGTACACCAGGGTGGATGGCACTTGGTAGGAGAGGTAGAGGAAGGCCAAAAGAGACGTGCGTGAGGACAATGAGACGGGAAGCTGGAGATGAGTGTTGGGGAGATCTTGAGGAGTTAGCACAAGATAGGATATGGTGGTGTGAGTTCATCGAGGCACTATGCATCCCCGAGGGTGCCACAGGAAATGATTGATTGATTGATTGACTTATTGTAGTAAGCTTGGTCATACAACCGAGAAATGTTTCAGGAGACTGAGTGATGTGAACAAAAAGGAGTCTTTAAATATTCACTCAATTGGTCTAGTGTCCACCCTTGAGAGTTCCCATAATTCTTTAACTGAGTTAACTGAACCTGCTTTGAGGGGTAACTTAAATTCTCATGATGGAGCTCCTCTTTTGAGCAGTAACGTGGGTGACACTCTCAAGAGTTCATGTGCTAATTTCCTGTCTGATGGTTTTGTCAGTCCTCTGGACAATAATGACAGGAAATCAGTTAAAATATGTGATACAGGTGCTTGCCAATCCCTTATGCTGACCAGTGTTCTAGGCTCTAATGTTAATTCCTCTGATGAAACTGTAATCTTACAAGGTGTAGGGAATAATTACTTCTCTGTCCCTCTGTGCAGAGTGAATTTAGAGTCTGGTTGTGTTAATGGTTCCGTTATGGTTGGGTTGGTTGAGACACTCCCAATGGCAGGTGTAACTTTCTTACTTGGAAATGATATTGGTGGAAGTCAAGTGTGTCCAGCTCCTCAGTTGTCTAGTGAGCCAGTGGCTGCGACCCAGGATTGTGGTGTCCCTGATGTGTTCCCTGCATGTGCTGTCACTAGGGCTAAGTCTAAAGTTACTGGTGATTTAGAGGATAATGATGATGATGATGTTGTCCTAGCTGACACTTTTCTTGCTAATTTGGACCACTCACCAGATGAGGCAGTACCCCATAGTGTTGATAATTTGTCTCGTCAAGAGTTGGTTGAGTTGCAGGTTGCTGACCCTGAGTTGAAAGGTCTAGCTAACTCTGCTTGCAGTGAAGAAGAGTCAGCCGGTGCTTCTACTTGTTATTATGTAAAGTCATGAGTACTTATGAGGAAGTGGAGACCCCCAACAGCATCAGCCGACTGTGATTGGGAGGTTGTACATCAAGTTGTCATCCCTCGTGTTTGTAGGCAGGATATCATTAGAGTGGCTCATGATTCCAGTTTGGCAGGACACCTTGGAGTGAGGAAGACTGTGGCACGCATTTTGAAACACTTCTACTGGCCAGGTATCTTCAGGGATGTTTCCTGGTATTGCAAGTCTTGTCACACCTGTCAAGTTGTGAGGAAGTGTAATCAGACCGAAAAGGTTGCACCTCTAGTTCCCATTCCTCCTTTTGAGGCGCCTTTCACCTGTGTGTTGGTGGATATTGTGGGCCCTCTTCCTAAGACTTCTTCAGGATTTTCTTATGTGTTGACCCTGATTGATATGGCTACTCGTTATCCTGAAGCCATTCCACTTAGAAATATCTCAGCAAAGAATGTGCTTAAGGAAATGCTAGGGTTCTTCACAAAGTTTGGTCTGCCTAAGGAGGTACAGTCAGACCTGGGAAGTAATTTCATGTCGAATGTTTTCAAGCAGTCTCTGAAAGAGTTGAGCATCACCCAGATCACGTCTTCAGCTTACCATCCCCAGACCCAAGGAGCGTTGGAGAGATATCATCAAACACTCAAATCGATGCTCAAGAAATACTGTTTGGAACATCAGAAAGACTGGGATAAAGGTCTTCCATTCGTTGTGTTTGCCGCAAGAGAATCTCCAAATGAATCACTGGGCTTCTCACCTTTTGAACTACTGTTTGGCCATGAAGTAAGAGGACCCCTTAAGCTACTCAAGGAATGCTGGCTGTCGGAGGAAGATGATGTCAACCTGCTGGAGTATGTGATGAAGTTCAAAGAACGGCTGTCCGCTGCTTTACAACTGGTGAGAGAGAATTTAGGAGCTGCTCAGGAGAAGATGAAGACTTGGTATGATAAGAAGTCCAGGTTATGCCACTTTCAGCCAGGAGATCAGGTTTTGATTCTGCTACCAGTTCATGGGCAACCTCTTCAAGCCAAGTTTAGTGGTCCTTATTTCGTGGAGAAGAAACTCAGTGATGTCAACTATGTCATCGCCACACCAGATCGTAGAAAGAACAAGCAACTTTGTCAAATCAACATGCTAAAGTTATATCACAGGCGGGACGAAAATAATCCAGTCTGCACTGTACCTGTTCCACCCGAGTCTGCAAGTGAAGCTCTCCCATGCAGTATGAGCCTGAGTGATAGTTTGGGGAAGAATCCTGATATCATGAATGATCTCCAGACTAAGCTTTCTCATCTAGCTCCCGAGGAAAGGCAGGAGTTGTCGGCATTACTGCAGGAGTACCCGCAAGTGTTCCGTGCCACTCCAGGAAGAACCACTGTGTTGATGCATGATGTCGATGTTGGAGACGCAAAGCCAATTAAATTGCCTCCTTACCGTGTAAACCCAGTGAAAGTTCCTCTCATCCAGAAGGAGCTTGGCTACCTGTTGGACCACAAGATGATTGAGCCCTGTCAGAGCGAGTGGAGTTCTCCTGCCACTCTAGTCCCTAAGCCAGGTGGGTCACAGCGGCTTTGTATTGACTACAGACGTGTTAATCAGATAACCAAAACAGACACTTACCCTCTCCCTCGTGTGGAAGATTGCATAGACAAGATCGGAAAGGCTAGGTACATAAGTAAGTTTGATTTGTTAAAGGGATACTGGCAAGTACCTATGACTGAACGTGCTAGGGAGATCTCATGTTTTGTAACACTAGGAAAGACTTTTGCATGTTCTGTAATGCCCTATGGTATGAAGAATGCACCAGCCACATTTCAGAAGCTCATGAATGTTGTAACAGAGGGTTTGGCAGGGTGTGTTGTTTATATTGATGATGTATTAATCTTCAGTGACAACTGGAAAGATCACCTACGCCATGTCAGTAAATTTCTTGAGCGTTTGGTTCATGCTAATCTTGTAGCTAATTTATCAAAGTGTGAGTTTGGTCAAGCTAAAGTTCAGTACCTTGGGTACGTAATTGGTGATGGACATGTTGCACCACCAGGAGCTAAGGTTCAGGTTATAAGTGATCTTCCCAGACCTAAAAGTAGGAAGGAGCTACAAAGATTTTTGGGAATGGTAGGTTATTACCGGAGATTTGTTCTTAACTTTTCTATTCTTGTATCACCACTTACAGACCTACTGAAAAAGGGAGTTAAATTTGTCTGGACCGATTATTGTGAATCCTCTTTCTGCAAACTTAAAGCTATTCTATTAAGTCAGCCAGTGCTCGCTACTCCAAATTTTGCTAAGCCTTTTAAGATGGCTGTTGACGCAAGTGATACAGGAGCTGGGGCTGTTTTGCTGCAAGAGGATGATCAGGGTATTGAACACCCTGTATCTTATTACAGTAAGAAGTTCACTCCACCTCAAAAGAACTACTCAACTATTGAGAAAGAGCTTTTGGCCTTGATTTTGGGTTTGCAGCATTTTTCATATTATTTGTGTTCTGGTCATTTATACCGATCATAACCCACTGAAATTCCTTAGTAAGTTTAAAGATAAAAATCAGAGATTGACAAGATGGAGTCTACTTCTTCAGGAGTATTCATTAGACATACAACATGTCAAGGGGAAAGAAAATGTTATTGCAGATTGCTTATCTAGACTTTAGACAGATTGTTTTAGAGTAATAAGAAATTTCCTTTGTAAATTTCTTTTTCTTTGTGGGGAGGTGTTACATAGCCTATGATTTCATCATCCTTTGTGTAATTTTAACGCACAGTATGCTGCATGTTTGATCACGAGCGTGTTCTGCCTCAGTCCCCCCCTTCTACCGTTATAGTAGAGTAAGTCGTTCTTTCTGTTGTTCAGAGCGGGATTGTCAACTCTTTGTCCCCATGGCTTCATTTGCGCGTCCTTCTTACAAGTTGTATCAAGCTCTGTCAGCCCCTATATAATGAGCTCAGTCTCTGCATCATTGCCACTTAGATCTACTCCTCATTTTGTTCACATCTCTGTCCTCCCCTGTACAGTTATTGTTGTGAGTGCTCAGGAAGTCTCCAACCATCTAGCAGCTGTGTAATTTGAGTATAAGTGTTATTGCATTTTGTTCTTGTACTGTGTAGCATAAGGTTAATTCTTAGGCCTAGTAAGGTTTTTGTAATTTATATGAAGGTTCTTATTGTCAGCCATCATTAATAATATTTTGTAAGCAACGTTGGGTCTGGTTAGTACTTGGATGGGTGACCGCCTGGGAACACCAGATGCTGTTGGCATCCCTACGTGTCAAGTGGGGTTGGTGGAGGATTAGTGCCCATCCCTGTAAAGCAATTAACTCTAAGCCATTGGCCACCCCGTCTGGGATACATGGCGTCTGGCAATGAATGAATGAATAATTTATCTTGCATTAACCGAGCATTACCCAGTGTATTTTCATTTTATCAGGGCTGACTTAGGTAAATTTACTCTTGCTAATTTCATGTTAATAGAGGCTATTGCAGTTAACCATATATTTAACCTGTTTTTTGCCATTACATTATCCTTATGAGTCCTGAATGTTTTGTTGTTAGTTTGAGCATTAAACTTTAACTTGTAATTTTACCTAACTCTTTTGTTTTGAACCTGGAACTTTACGGGACAGTAGTGATTTTTAGTATTCTCACTTAAAGTGTACATTATCTTTCTCTGATATATATATATATATATAATTTAGATCGATACAGAGATAGATAGATAGAGACGTACGGTATAACTCAGTAGATATATAGAGACAGGTAAACAGACTGACAGATAGATAGATAGACAGATAGACAAATATAGCCGAAGGACTGTATGGACATGATATTATTGTGATCTTGGAAAATAAGTTTAACTTTGAATTATTCACACTCAGACCTTATGATTGACACCTGCGCCTTATATAATACACTTATACCTTGCACATGGTGTCTCTCTCACACTGTAACTCAGTAACAACATGCCTCATAGTTTTCATACCTGCAGCTCATTTGCTGATGGTAGCAACAAAAAAACCCAACAGCTCTTCTTAATCCCCCACGTCTCCCTGCCCCTTCCCCAACTCTCACGTCGCTATCCTCCAGACTACTACTCCTGCTTACTTCATTTCGTTATTACCCCTCCCCCCCCCCCGAGACATACATACACACTCAAGAGTATCGTGGTGACATCCCTCGAGATACATTTAGAGCTCGTACAAGTGCTGACAGGAGCTCCCACATCATAGAGAGAGAGAGAGAGAGAGAGAGTCCTCTTGTCTGTTGTTGTTGTTACGGTCTTGTTTGGGTCTGTGATTGTGCAGACCCATCACTAGCAGACAACCAATCACCCCTGAAGGACCACTTCGTGCAGTAAACCAAGGTTCCCTTGCGGCAGACAATGCCTCGCCACAATGAGGCGCGAAAATTAACGTGAAGGTTTTGTTCCTGAATGGACGCCGGATATTTATCTCCACCCCGTTGTGAGGAGGCACCATAGTAGGCTCCATTTGTCCCTGTTCTTGGCTATATGGTAATTACCCAGCACTGCAAAGATTTTCCTTGATTAAAGAAAACCATTTGGCTTGTCACTTGATGTAGAGCTACCTGAAATGGAAAAAAAAAATAATGAAAGTGACAGGAAGGATGGATGAAAATAGGGAAAGGAGAGTGGACACAATAAGATGAGAGCCGTGAAGGAAGAAGTGATCAGCACCACAAGAGGTGAATGGATGATGGTTGCCACCACAGACCACAGAGGCCCCTTGGTAAACTTACTGAAACTTTTGACTGCTATGAATTACCTTGGTGTGTTTGGGGTATTAGGTCAAATGAAGTTCATCAGTTGACGAATGAATAAGTGAACCTCATGGTCGTATGCTTTAGCAAAAATGTGGAGACCGTGATTCGCGCTCCACGTCAACTGGTATGTTTAAACAAACTGTCCAATCCACATTTGTGGGGACCCACATTTTTGTGATCTGTGAACGCCACATTTACTGGGGAAAAAAGTGAAATTCAAAATGGTTATGTACAATCATTCTCAAATACAAATACTGTAATGAAACAATAAACAACGGTTCTTACACCGTCAGACTTACCAGTCACATTCGATGTCACAAATGTGACTGCATTCGAATAAATTGTAGAATCCACTTGTGGAGCGCGCTGGTGGCACAAAGTTAATGTGGAACGCCACACTTTTTATTTTTGGCATACGGCCATAAAATAAGAATTTATTTCCTTTCAGTAAAACTCACAAAATAAAGCGTAATAGGTTGGTGGCAGCTAAATAGGAATACATCAGTCTATCTGCGGTATTAATGTCTTAGGTAATATATTCATTATGGGTCTATGTAAATTCCACCCAAGTATATTCAACCCACGAAGATTCCTCCGTCAAAATTTCACCCATGCCAACCCCAACCATGCCAAAAAGCTGAAACGAAAATTCCACCCATCAAAAATATATTTATTAACTTCGTCAAGTATAACGTACAGAAGCTAAAACAGATTTAACTTCATGAGTTATTTGTGTCAAATTAATATGAGTGTAACTTATGGGGAATGTTTCTCAGAAAAGCCATCTTGTCAGCACTGCTGTAACGTGATACCAAATTCGTTATTCGTGCTCATATAGCTTGGTATTTCTTGCGCCTCTTATTTGCGTCACCTCTCCGAATGTGGGCAATCTTTGTTTGAATGATGGCTTCTCCACCGAGTGCCTTGCAGAGCTTCCACAAATTTGGGTGTGAGGATGTGATGGATGAGTGCTAAGTGCTCTGAAAGCCTTCCACTGCATTGTTTGTCTTTGGGATGACACGGTCTCTAACATTCCACATCTTTTGGGAAAATGAAGCTGATCTTTCCTTCAATGTGCTCCTCATCCCCACGTAATTCCAGTGAAGGTACTTTTTAAGTATGCACCATATTCAGCAGGGATGTCTGTATCATCAGACAGCCCATCGAATGCATCAACAATATCAGCAGGTTCTCGGGCCCCATGAGGGGAACCTGGTGCCTAAGGAGCAACAACAACAGCTACTACTACTACAATACCAGCAACAGGCAAGAAAGTCAATGCAGTGAAACATTTCGGTTTAAATGCGAAATTTATGTTTGTATTGTATCTCGTCCACCAATGTCACATACTTTCTGCCAGTGACTGACCTAGATGGAACAGACACCCGACAACTGAAGCAGATGGAAACACTGAGGTGAAACCATTCTGCATTGCCTTTTCAAAGTCCTTTATACAAACACTAAGCTGAACACTTGGACGAAGATCGAGAAGTGTAAAAAAAAAAGTCTTCTACAGGTCACTTTATGTTTATCTGGAAGGATTGATTGATTGATTGATTGAAATCTGGCGGCGCAACTACCAGGATCATATGCCGCCGGATGACAAAGTAAAAGACACAGCAAAATAAAAAGTGCCTATTCAAAATAAAGTTAATATCTGTTAGTAGGAATAAAACACTAAAAATAATAAAAATAGTTTATAAAACAACAATTATTTATAAAAGTGAAAGGAGGTCCGCCTCCTGAAGAAAACTAAAAACATCAGTAAAATCATTAAAAGCCTCACCAAGCATCGAGGACAAACAGTAGGCACCATCTGCCACCTCATGCCTATGAAGGAACCTCTGACGCAGGTCCCCCAGACTCGGACACTCGACCAGCAAGTGACGAACAGTAAGGGGAACAAGGCAGTCATCACAGTACCGTTGAGTCTCACCACACATGAGGAACCCATGTGTAAGCCGAGAATGCCCAATGCGAAGCCTAGCAAGAGCCACCTCCAGTCGCCGAGACATAGAGGGAAGAACCCTTGGCACAACCACTCTCTGAAAAATTTCTTTTAGTTTATTATGAGAAACACCATCCCAGTGTCTCTGCCAACACAAACGAATTGCGTACCGCAAGTAAGGTGTTACATCAGAAACAGGAAGTGGGTAGTCGGTAGGGGGCTGTTGAGAAGATGCAGCTTTAGCTAAAATATCTGCCCTCTCATTGCCCACCACACCAACATGTGCAGGAACCCAACAGAAGTCTACACGGCGGCCACGACGGCCAAGAAGAAAAAGCCATTCTAAAATTGATAAAACCAATGGATGGGATGCATTAAAAGACTCAAGTGCAGACAAAGCACTACGCGAGTCACTAAAAATCACAAAAACGGATTGGGGGAGAGTAAAAATGATTTTAACAGCATATAAAATTGCAGTCAGTTCTGCCGTATACACTGAAGTAATGCCAGGAAGGCTACCACCCCTACTAAATGAAGGGAAGACAACACCAAATCCTACTGCAGCATCAGTCTTAGACCCGTCAGTGTAGACGGGGACAGAACCCTCATGAATGGAGACATGTTCTAAAAAGAGAGAGAGGGACACCTGAGAGGGAAGTGAGCCCTTTTTTCCAACAACGAACCTACAGAATGTCACTCGAGGGAGTAGCCAAGAACCAACCCTTGGGATCCGATGTGGACAAATTGCCAGTCTTGGGACAGAGAGGGCTAGCATAACAGACTGGACCCTGTAACCAAATGGCTTTGGGAAATTAGGACAGGTCTCAAAAACAGAAGTTCGGGAATCCTGGGAGACAATGGTACATGAAATTGAGTCTGAAATGCGGTGAAGACGATACCAACACCTCATCATTAGCAACTGATGTTGCAAGTCCAAGGGGAGTACACCAGCATCTACCAACAAACTTGGAATTGGGGATGATCTGAATGCCCCGGTTGCCAGACGTACACCAGCATGATGCACAGAATTTAAGAACCGGAGGCGGGCATCTGTTGCAGAGGAGTAGACCTCACACCCATATTCAAGTTTAGGAAGAATAAGAGACCTATACAAGAGGAGGAGGGTCTGACGGTCAGCACCCCAAGAGGTATGAGCTAAAACCCTCAAAAGACTCAAAGCTTTAAGACAAGCCACCTTAACAGAACGAATATGGGGAACCCAGGTTAATCTTCTATCAAACAGAAGACCCAGAAACCGTGTCTCTTCCACACAGGATATTCTCCTACCATAGAGATACAAGTCAGGGTCTGGGTGAAACCCTCGAAGACGACAAAAATGTATAGCCACTGTCTTTGCTGAAGAAAAATGGAAACCGCGTGTTTCTGCCCAGTCAGAAATTCTATTGAGAGCCAGCTGCAACTTCCTCTCTATCAGAGACATTATAGACGCGGTGAAGGAAATTGAGAGGTCATCGACATACAGTGATCCTCGTACACCATCAGGAAGTACACTGATGAGCTGTTAATGGCTACAGCAAACAGAGCAACACTAAGGATACTTGCCTGTGGTACTCCATCTTCTAGTGGTCGGGCATTAGAAAGCACTCCTCCCACTCGCACCCTTAAAATTCGGTTGGAAAAAAACTGTTGAATAAAAATAGGCAAGCGTCCTCGAAGACCAAACTCATGAAGAGAGAGTAAAATACCATGACGCCAGGCAGTGTCATATGCCTTCTCCAGGTCAAAGAAGACCGTGACCTGGTGTTGGTTAGTGGAGAAAGCCTCACAGACAGAAGATTCCAAGGACAGCAGTGCATCAGAGGTAGATCGCATTGTTCGAAAACCAAACTGGGCAGGGGATAAGAAGTCACCTTTCTCCAAAAACCACACAAGCCTAACATTGACCATCTTTTCCAGAACTTTACATATACATGATGTTAGAGAAATAGGCCGATAATTCGTTGCCTGTAGGTGGTCCTTATCTGGTTTGGGCATGGGGATAACCACAGCAACACCCCAACTAGCCGGAAACTCCCCAGAACACCAAATCTTATTAAACAGAGAAAGCAAAAACATAAGGGACTCATCAGATAGGTGACTTAAAAAGGCATAAGGAATATCATCATAACCAGGAGAAGAGTCATGGCACTGTGACAGAGCTGCCTGGAGTTCAGAAATTGAAAATGGAACATTGTAAGGCTCTCCCCCAGGAGAGGTAAAACTGAGATCACGAGACTCTAGGCACCGACGGTGGCAAGCTGAAGGCGTATCCGCATCCTTCTGTGACACACTGGCAAAATGATCAGCAAGCATCTCTGCAACAGCAAAAGGATCAGCCACAGTTCCACCTGCTGCAGATAAAACAGGAGATGAGGGGGCAGTAAATTTCCCTGAAATTTTCCTTACCCGGTTCCACACCTGGGTGATGGAAGTCCTCGAATTGATGGAGGAAACATAACCCTTCCAGGATGATCGCCTGACCTCCTTTAAAACCTGCCTCGTATGAGCTCGTGCCCTCTGATACGCCACCAAATACTGAGGATCCCCACGGTGATGACGAAGTCGAGAGAAGGCGACTCGTTTAGCTCTCACTACGGAACTGCACTCAGAGTTCCACCAAGGAACCGGACGTTTAGGAAACTGACCTTTAGTTCTTGGAATAATTAAAAGGGCTGCTGAGTGCAACAAGTCAGTGAAATATGACACTGCCTCAGTAAGACAGCCAAACTCATTGACAGAAAGGGAAGTGGAACTTAATTCCCTGAAACGTGGCCAGTCAGCCTTACCCAGAAGCCATCGAGGAAGGCGTGGCTGAGGTCCACCTGCACTAGCAGTTAAAAGTAAGGAAAAATGGTCACTGCTATATAGGTCTGGCAACACATCCCAGGTAAAATCTAAAACTGCATCAGCTGAGCATAAAGATAAATCAATGGCAGTAAAAGTTCCAGTCTGGCTATGGAAATAAGTCATTTTATCAGCATTGAAAATCCCCAACCCCACATCTTCCACTAAAGAGGCCAGCATGACACCCCGAGGGTTGGCCTCACTGTTTCCCCACAGTGGATGGTGTCCATTCATATCTCCTAATAACAGAAAGGGAGAAGGAAGGCCATGAATAAGGCGTTCCAGATCCGCCCTTTCAACAACAGCACTGGGAGGTAGATAAAGACTGCAAACTGTATACTGCTGATGTAAAAACATCCGGACAGCGACAGCCTGCAGGGGAGTAGAGATGTCCATATGACTGTATGGAATATCCTCGCGAAGGAAGATAGCAGCACCTCCATGACGACCTTGACCCGGCACAGGATCTGAATAAAAGGCATGGTAGCCAGAGGGACCAGAAGGAACAGCATCACCTACCATGGTCTCCTGGATGCACATGCACAGATGAGTAAATTGAGAAACAAGATGACAAAGTTCCTCATAGTTAGCATGTAAACCTCGACAGTTCCACTGGATGATAGAACCCATAATGGAGGAATCATGACTAAGTGCGGGACTGTACACCTGACAATTGAGAGGGTTTGGATTGATGCTTATGAAGGCCCTTTGCAGGGGCCTGCCCAGCACCAGAAACCCGCACCCTCTGTCGAACATCTGTGGGCAAACGAGAGGACGAGAAAGGATGTTTTACCACACTCCTTCTTGGAGTGGGCATACCAGCCTGCTTGGAAGGTGGCCTGGATGGAGCCCTTGGTAGTGCAGGGCGGCCAGTGGCACCACTAGAAGTTCCAGATGTGGAAGTGGACTGTACAGGGTCAGAACCCTGTGAAGGTGACATCGTGAGTGTTGGATCCGAAGCACTAAGGGTCCGCCCAACATCCTCTTCGGGCTGGGACTGGTTCACAGGCGGACCATGAGCTTCAGTTTCTGCCTTGTCAGACCTCTCAGCAGCAAGCGACCGAGCTCTCTCAGGATCTAAAGACTCTGAAGACCGAGAGGGTGATGGCTTCCTGCCCTTCCCACTCAGTGAGGGCCGGACAGCCGACGAGGAGCCTGCCCCAGAACTCACCTTTGCCGAAGCCATAGGCTTCGAAGCAGGTGGAGGAGTGGGCTCCCTAACTGTAACCTTAGGAAGAGAGGGAACAGGAGAGGTGTTAACAGAAGGGTCAACAACAGAGACCTTAGGTGGCCGGTCCTCAGAATCAGAGGACTCTGACGAGCAACAGTGACGTTTACCAGGTGCAGATGGAATCTCGGGCATAGTGGCTACGACGGGAGAAGTCCGATCAACGTGGACATCTGCCACCACCACAGAAGTGTGCAGTCAGAGTAGCAGTTGGGAAAACATCATTCTTACCTGCAGTACTAACCTTGGGGACAGCATTCTGCATATCGTGAGTGGAAGTTGTGGGTACTGGAGTGGGTCGAGGCTGCCTCTGAGATACAGGGAGTCGCATTGGTGTTCTAGAAAGAGCAGAAGCATAGGTAATTCCCGGCTGAAAGAAGAGTGTGTGGGCTCTCCTTTTGGCTTCAGGAAATGAAACCCTCTCACGTGTACGAATGGATAGGATCTCCTTTTCAAGGCAGAATCTTGGACAATTTTTTGATGAGACAGCATGAGGACCTCCACAGTGATATCATTTAATAGGTCCTGTACAGTTGTTGGAATGGCTTGATCCACCACAAGAAACACAAATACCAGGAAGTCCAGCCTGTGCAGGGCGGCAAAATTTGCTGACATGGCCATATCCCTGACAGTGGAAACACCGCCTTGGGGTAGGCACATATGGCTTCACAGGAAGTGACAGCCAAGCGAGCTTCACAGATGTAGGCAGTGTCAATCTGTCGAATGTTAGGAACAATGTTGGAGTCGGGGTTAAAATACCGTCGATCTTCTTCTGGAGGCGTTCAACTTTCATCACGCCTGAAGCCTGCAGTTCCTCCAACAACCTGGCCTCCGAGAATCGAAGGAGATCACGCGAAAAAATCACTCCTTTACTTTGATTAAATGTACTGTGTGGAGTACAGGAAACCTCTGATCCAGAAGCTGAGGTCCAATTCAATAGTCTTAAGCTCTCTTCAGGAGACGATACTTCTATAAGGATGCTTCCATCGCCCTGTGAGGTTATTCGGGGTTCTCTGCCACATGCTGAAATAATGTTACAGTGTAATTCAAATATATCAGTATCCAGCACAGATCCACCTGTGGAGGATCTGAGCACCAGATACTTAGCAAAATGCTCAGGCATAGTATCATCTGAGCCGAACTCGACAGCCGAACCAACCAGACGTGGCCTCCTCCTAGTCCCAGTTGAACGCTGGGGCAAAGGAGGAAAGTCACCAGTGGCCTGGAAAGGCTGTAGAGTGGCTATGAGGGTGGAGCAGTCTGGAGAACTTCCTGGGACAGTGGCAGTGTCATCAACATTTTTTTGTGCGTCACCCATAATATTTTGCATGAACTTCATTCCCCCACCCCTCCACCCACCACGGAGTCCAACAAGGGGAGGTCATATGCCAGGGATAAACACCACCGGCGACCCCAGAGGTAGCAGGAGAGTATACGCAGGTAACCACCAAGGGACCCTGACAAGGGTGACTCCAGGACGATAGGAGCCACCAGGTCCCTCAGCGCCCGCTTGACCCTAAAGCCACTAGGTGACTAGCCTAGGTGGCTAGCCAGTGACCAGCCGATTGACCTGGTCGGGCCCGACCTGGTCGGGCCCAACCAGGCCGCCCGTCTAGCCAGAATAAGGGACCAAAGAGGTGTATTGCTAGCTGCAGGGCGCAGCGTACCCAGTGTCGCTCAACCTCCAGGACTCCCGTCTCCCAGCATTACGGGACGCCACGCACGGCAAACACATGGGGAGGCAACGGTCCCGCCCTAGATGGCAAATGGGCAGGGACTAACATCACTAGCAGGCCTCCTCCACCAGTGATGCAGGGGGCGCTTGGTCCATGTGGCTGACAAATACCGAACCCTGCAAAGGTAGGCATGCCTCCAAAGTAGGTGGCACTGCCAGCCACGCTTCAAGCCCCGCCACCACGTCAAGGTGACCCCCCTCAGCGGGGTTATCTGGAAGGAGGGCAAACAAATGTTCAACACAAGATTCTCCAATAATTGCATGTAAAGGTGACCAGCTGACATCATTAGTCTGGCAATGAATTGAATGTCCCGTCACAAGCCCAGGAACGAGATTTCTCGAAGTCATCCAAGCCAGCTTCTGTTGCAAATATGAAGATGCTCTCAGAATCGTCAACACCGCTTTCGAAAGCCGAGAACAGTGAGCCATCATCGAGAAACTTATATGAATCCGGAATTTGGAAACCATTCCGAGACACTGGGAGAGCAAGAATTCCTTTTTTTGTTTGTTTGTTTTTTCCATCAGTTTTGAGTGTTACATGAAAATCCTTGAAGCGAGGGCAACTGTGACCTCGTTATCTCATCCAGTAGCCTAATGGCAGCAGCAATAGCTTCCCGTGTGGTAATTGTTCCAACATCTAGAACAGTATCTCGCATTGCCTTCACTCCCTTTCGAGCTTCAACTCTTGCACGACTTGCTGGATGGTTTGAACGCCTGCCCTAGCCCTTATTATGGGTTCCTCTGAGTCATAAGCCGTAAGAACCCGAGCTCTGCAGTCATTATAAAAATGTTCCCATCGCCAGTATATTTTAGTCTTGGTGGGGTTGTCTTGATGCTTTTCATAAATGTAGCTCTCCTTATCACTGAGTTTCTTTTTGCCCTTTTCATTTTTAATGAATGACAAAGGAATCTTGGTTACATCAAATAACAGGAAGTCACAAAACAAAGACAACTCGCCTGAAGCTCAGGACAGCCAGCAGATAATTGACAGGCAATCACCTCACCTGCAGCTCAGGGCACGGTAATTATCGGGTGAACGATCTATTAGCTCAAAACAACTGTCAGATGAGGGAATCATCGGGTGACGATCGCTTAGCTTAAAACAACAGTTAAATGGGAAACTCATCAGGTGAACGATCGCTTAGCTTAAAACAGCAGTTAAATGGGAAAAATCATCGGGTGAACGATCTGTTAGCTCAAAAAAGCTGTCAGATGAGGGAATTATCGTTGGGGGAATTTATCATGGGGAGAAATATATGGGGGGAAATGTAGTGGGTGAAATGTTCATGGCGGAAATTTGACTGGGGGGAACTTACAGTAGACGATCCTTTAATATTATCCAGGCAGTATCCTTCGGTTTACCGGTACTGACTGTCTTGGTGTAAAACATGCCAAACCCTTCCAGTTTGATAGGCTTATCACGCGTGATCAAACTCGTCTGGTTGACACAAGGAGAGGAAAGGGTGACGAAGCAGGCTGCAAACACCCTTACACCACCTCCCGACCCTCCTCCAAATCCCAACCCAGATCTTCACCCCTCACTCTTAGCTGGCAATTCCATCTCAAGCTCAACTCATACGTAAAATTCATGGTTACACTACTATACCACGGGCATACAACACTAGGATAAGCAAAAAAATATATAGGTATAATAAACCTACCAATAGGCTACAGCAGAAATAGTGCAGTATACCGTTGACAGTAGCCTAATACGAAAACGTTAACAACAGCCAGCCCAGCCCTCTTGCGTTAACAGTAATGTTTTACACACACGCACACACACACACACACTAGTGATGTATGGGATATCCGCCTCCGCCTCAGCCTTCGCGGACCCTCCGCAGTGAAAATAATGTCCTCATTACTATCCGTGTCTGCGTCTTCAGACAACAAAAGCTCCACAGCATTAACCATCACCGCCTTTACAGATAATAAAAGCTCCGTATAATAATCCGCCTCTGCGTCAAAGAACTGCAGAGGTTGCTGATCTCCATCCAGTCAATATTTCTCCTTTCTGTTTTTGTCATAATTCTTTTTCTCTCTTCTTTTCATTCACAACTCTCCTCTCCGTTTCTCTCACCTACCAGTTCCACTTCCTCTTTCTGTTTTCTTCTCTATTAGCTCTCTTCCTCCCCTCTCTCTCTCTCTCTCTCTCTCTCTCTCTCTCTCTCTCTCTATCTGTCGCAACAGTTACACGTGCTGTGTTAATATATAGGCATATCTGGACTAAAGCCAATACTATTTCATAGTATGACAAGAGTTTTGTTATTTCTTTGAAGATATTAATTCAAAAGATATTTACATTCTTCTCTATTATATCTCTTTATTTCTCGCTTTTATCTTCTTTCTTTCTCTCCTCTCTCTCTTTGTTTAACTGAATAAATGTACTGTAATGTGTAAATAAAATACAAATTCGCGTCCGCAACCGCGGACATAGAGGTAAAAATAATCCGCAGTTGTGTCCGCGTCCGCAAGAATTAATATCTTAACTTCCGCAGTTTTATCCGCAAACGCATTTTATGTAAAACAGGTATCCGGCTCCGCCTCCGCCTCTGCGAAGCTCTAAAATTTGGTATCCGATACATCACTAACACACACACACACACACACACACACACACACACACTAGCTAGGGTTATAACTTTTCTACAACCTTATGTTCCTGTACGTCAAGTCGATGAACTTTTGTTGTAAAACCAAGAAAAAAGCCCTTATTCCTCTGAGTTTGAACAAAAAAGAGTCACCCTCAAATTTAAAAATCGATTTTTGCAAGTGTATATTTACATGTATAATAATAATAATAAAAAAAGAGCTTATACAAATGCATTAATACTTAAAATCACTGTTTATTACCTAGAATAAATCTAAGTTGCAGTTTGGCTTTGTTTCTGCAGGTAGCATGAAGTTCCTGCATCACTTTGATTGCACATTATGCACACTGATGACTTCTTGGTATCTTGAGTAAGTAAAACACCTGCTTCCAGTGATTCTGCAGTAAGTTTAGTGCTTTTTTGTAAGGTTTCAATATTTCTGACAAGTTATTGATGTCATTTGCATTCTACATCTGATTAATAAACCAGTACTCTGCCCATTCGTACGAAATGAATCCGCATATCTTCTCCAAAGTCCTCCTTGTTGTAGGTATAAGAATGAATGCATGGATAGCGAGAATTGCTCTTGAATTCCACCTCACATTACTGATATTTAGAATTATGTGAAAGTTAATCAAAAGAAAATGCCCTTTTTCTTCCAAGAATCTAAATTTCATTCATTCATTGCCAGACGCCATGTATCCCAAACGGGGTGGCCAAGGGCTTAGAGTTAATTGTTTTACAGGGAGGGGCACTAATCGTCCACCAACCCCACTTGACACATAGGGAGAACTACAAAAACTTCATGTCATCTCTCCATCCTGACTTATCGAGGATATCCTCTCTTCTGTTAACAAACTGTGATTTTAGTTTTTCATAATTATTTGTTGAGACACAAATGGATATTCGATGTTTGGATAAGTGGTGTTAGTGCCAAGTTCTTCGTAGATCACCAAACGGAGAATCCTCTCTAGAATGTGATGTGACAACCGATAAATTGTGGTTTCTTGAAACTCTTATCCGAGAATATTTGTTGTAATCTAACAACTCCACTCTTTTTTCCTAGTGTTAACACTAGTTGTATCAACAATGATCATTTATATTGCATCCCATAAGTTGTATTCATCAATAACTTGTGCAGTTCCTTCAGCAATAGTTTCAGCTTTGCCATTTTCCAAACGCAGTGCATCCAATTTTATTTCGGTTCTTTCATTTTTAAGTAGTACTACCTGGTACTCATTTTCATCAAACCGCTTCATAAAGACCATGTTTCCAACTGTAACTTTTCAATCATATCCTCCTTCAGTGTAGCAGCCTCCTTGTATATCGATTCGTAAACTGCTGCTTTACTTGGAGCTGGAATGTTAATACCATCATGTGACAATTGTTTGCATATTTTAGCAGCTTTACTTGTCGACACTCCAGCTGATGTCACCTAGTTGCAACTTTACTTCTATTGTGTTTTCTGGTTGGTTGATGATTAGTCTCATCTTCATCCTTATATCCGCTTTCATCAGATTCAGTGCAGCCACCACTAGATGAAAGATCGTAAGATGTTGATGGTAAGGGGTATGCTACCCCTGGGGGGGGGTCATGGGGTCATAAAAATCACATATTACAAAACCTATCTCAAAATGTTCCTAAACTATCATTGCATATTACCCGACCAGCATTTCCCCTCCGGGGCCAAATTTAAATGCTTGGGTGAGAGTTTAAAGGGACACAGGTTGGAAGCATGTGGAGGGGGCGTGACAGCAAATGGACCAAGTGTACATAGAGAAAAAAGGCAAATTTTCACTGAATTCTCACACCAAATGTGTTGTTTTTCTGGCTGTGTTCATAGTAGCCTCTGGCAACTCTAGCCTAAACAAAAGGAGCAACCACACGGCCGCAATAAGTGCAAGACGAACGTTCAGAGTGTAAGCATGCTCGTCTTTACCAGCATTGTTATACAGTTCGTGTTGTTTACACCCCATGTTTGTTACCATTACATTCATCATGGGTGACCAAAGGAATAGGAGAAAGTTCACGAAAATAAGAAAGCAACACTTGAAGGAACTGCATGGGAAGAACAAACAAACACCACCACCACAACCGCCGCTACTATCAGCTGATGCGTCCGCACTACCAGTGCCACCAAAAAAGAAAAATGGAATGTAAAGAAGAAAGGAAGAAGAAAATGATCAAGGCTATACAGGAAGAAGAAAGAAAGAAGCGAGCAGAGGGTATGACGTATGAAACAGGAGATGCGGCACTACCTCCTTAGACATATATTTTTTTTTATGTGAGGAAGAAGGAACCAAGGGCTGAGCCCGTATTATCGTTCCTTCCAAGAAAGAAACAAAAACAATACAGGGTGGTGCAAAAGTAGGTTGACATATACCATTTATTCCAGCACAAAAGACACTTTTAGTCTCGTAAGAGGTCAAAGTGTCCACCCTCACCATTGACATAGGCTATTCCTGGTGTCTGTCAGCCACACTTCAACACACAGTAATGCACAGGTCCAGGTTTTACATAGCATTAGACTTTTACAAACATAATAAAACATAATAATGTCAACTGACTTTTGCACCACCTTGTACAAAAGAGGGCCATATTCAAGATCCATTCATTTCGAGATGCCTGGACACACTGCATCTGAAAGACTGGAGATCATAGGAAGTAGGAAATACAGACAGAGGGAGACAATTCCAGAGCTGACCTGTTTCATAAATGAAGGACTGAGAGTAACGGTTAACTCTTGCATTAGATAGTTGGACAGCAAAGAGATGAGGGTTTGTTGCTAGACGGGTGCTACGTAGAGGTGGAGGGATGCAAGTAGACAGTTCAGAGGAGCAGTGACCGTTGAAGTAGTGATAGAAAAGAGATAAAGAGGCAACAGTGTGGCAAAGAGACAAAGGCTGAAGGGAGCAAGTAAGAGAAGGAGAGTTGGTGAGACGAATAGCCTTTGACTCCACGCTATTGAGAAGAGCTGTATGTGGGGAGCCTCCCCACACATGAGAGTTGTACTCTAAACAGGGGCGAATAAAACCCCTGTATAAAGTCAACTATTGAGCAGGAGTAAAGAAGGCACGGAGTTTGCTTAGCACACCCAATCTCTTGGAAGTAGATTTTACAAGAGATGCAATATGATCTTTCCAAGATAAGTCCCATGTGAATGAAACCCCAAGCATGTTCAAGGATGATGCAGGATTGATCTGGATATTATTAAACATTAGTGGGTACTTGTGTGGAAGATTTTGACGGGTTGATAGGTGTAAAAATTTAATCTTTGATGCATTAAAGACAACAAGATTATTTTTACCCCAGTTGGAGATACGAGCCAAGTCAGACATTAGGTGTGCCATAGCCTCATCCCTTGTTTGTTGAAGTAACTGCTGAGATGGACGTTGCGGGACCCAAATGGAAAGGTGAAGGGTGGAATCATCAGCGTACTATTGGATAGGGTTAGATGTACAGGTTAGATCATTGATGAATAAAAGGAACAATTGGTGTTTAGGACAAAACCATGAGGAACACCACTGTTAATAGATCTAGGAGGAGAACGATGGCCGTCTACAACAGCAGCTATAGAACGACCGGAAAGGAAGCTATAGATGAAGGCACAGATAGAAGGATAGAAACCGTAAGAGGGCAGTTTGGAAATTAAAGATTAATGCCAGACTCGATCGAAAGCCTTTAAGATGTCAAGTGCAATGGCAAAGCTTTTGCCAAAGTTCTGAAAGGAGGATGACTAGGAATCTAAAAGGTAGGTGAGAAGATCGCCAGTGGAGCGTCCCTGACGGAACCCATACTGACGATCAGAAAGAAGGTTGTAATAGGAAAGATGCTTTAAATTTTTCTCTGTTACAAATGGACTCAAAAACTTTTGAAACAGGATGTTAAAGCAATTGGACGATAGTTAGCGGGTTGGGAACGGTCACCCTTCTTTGGAACTGGCTGAATGCATACTTCCAGCAAGAAGGAAAGGTACAAGTAGAAAGACAAAGGCGAAAGAGTCTACCCAGGCAAGGTGTAAGCACAGAAGCACAATTCTTGAGGGCAAGAGGAGGGACCCCATCAGGCCCATATGCCTTGTTAGTATTGAGGCCAGTGATGGCAGAAAATACATCAAGTGAAGAAATTTTAATGTCAGCCATGAGGAAGTCATGGGGGGGAAGTGAGGGAGGAACAGCACCGGAATTGTCTAAGGTGGAATTGGAGGAGAAAGTCTGAGCAAACAGATCTGCTTTATCAGTAGAAGAAATAGCTACAGAACCATCAGAGTAGAAAAGAGGAGGGAAGGATGATGAGGTAAAGTTGTTAGAAAGGTTTTTGGCAAGGTGCCTGAAGGAGCGGGAAGAATTCGAGTTGGAGAGTTGAGAGCATTTAGAACGGATGAAATTATTTTTTTTCAGAGCGAAGAAGACTTAGCACGATTCCGGACAGAAACATAAAACAGAAGTGATTCGGTGGTGAATTGGCTTCGGTATCTTTTACAGGCATCTAATGAGGGGCGTCTAACCAGGAAACAGAAGGCACCCACTGCTGGTTAAAATAAACCTCTTTCCAATTATGTAGGCACTCTGAGAACCCCCAGTAGTGAGGTTTGATTAAATTAAAAGTCAAAGGTGCAAAAACAGAATTTTTGGATGGTGCCACATGTGTGCTATGTATTGTAAGTATTCTTATATAGCACTTATTATCAGAATATTTGTACTACTTATTGTTAGAATATTTTGGTGATTTTTAGGGTACGTTGTATCTACGTTAATTAGTAAGATATGATGTACTGTCACCTCTGCGACCCAGACTTTTCCATTGTCAAAAGGGACAGAAATCAAGTCACTATTGATGACCAATGTGTGCTGGAATGGTCAGGAACTCAGATTGATGGAGACTCTCTCCCACTAGCGGCCTCTTCGGTTGCATTTATTATATTTCAAGTGGTCAAGTTGAGTGGTAGCATGCCAAAATGACGGGGCCAGTCTCCAACTAGGCCAACCCTAGCCCAACCTTTGCAGTTTCCCATAATGCTTCTAAGTTGCACAATAATAAACTACTAAGTAAGCTCTATACCACCAGTTCTCAAGGGTTATACAAACAATAAAGTTCGAGTGGGAAGGAATGTGTATTAACAAGACCAAAAGGTAGAAATCTTCCCCAGCTACTTGCTTTACAGATTAAAACTGAATCAGTTGGCACACTGTTCGAAAAATATATATCTATATGGTCCTAATATCAAATCCACAAAACTTAGCTCCTCTGTCCCAGTCCAATGTGTTCCTTCATAATCGTCCCTCTGAGCACAAATTTCACTGGTCCAGTCCTCTGCCACTCCCGACCTTAACTTCCACACTGGGACCTTGGCTCATGCACTGGGACTTCGATCTCCACGCCTGGACTTGGACTCACTTACTGGTTTGTAGACCTCCACACTTGGACTTGGACTCACTCACTGGTATTTAGACCTCCACACTTGGACCCGCTAGAAGTTAATATGTATAATGAATAACTATTCTCCCTAATGCAAGTAATCCCTTCACATGATCAAGAAAGTCTCATAATAAAGAAACATGAATTACAACACTTGGCATCTCAAGTAATAATAGAATAACACATGGCACTAGAGACACATAGGTCTGCTCAAAATAATACTTATTGTAGGGATAACATGAAAGAAAAAGTACTGTAACAAATACAGTAAGCATGAATAACTGTAACTCTAACCATGAAAATCATCACTGCATCAATGTCATTGTGCCTCACGAAGTAACAACGTGAACATTAACTTACAACACAGCCCTAATAAATACTGAATTGCAAAGTCATTTCGACACAATAATAAATAATTCACAGTCCCTGGGCACCTGGTAGCCTACTTGGCCTAAAAAAATCACACATTTATCTGAGGCTCAGACAGAACTCTGTAGCATTTCGTATTCCGGTTACTAAATAATAATACTATACAGTACAGTACACAAAAATATGGGAAATACCTCACTATTCAGCTCAAAAATGTAGGGGAGGTGAGCGGGAACGCAGGACTCGCTTCTCCAAAGGCTAATGGCGTCACCGTTTCACTTCCTGAGGAATTACAACACTTTGATTCTACCCAAGTCTGTTTCTTTGTTTCGTCACTATTATCACTCGAGGGATATCACTGTTTGCGCTTCAACATACCAAACTTATCAAATTACTTACAGAATTCCTTGGAGGGGGGGCGAAGGATGACGACAGTACCGACCATCTGCCACCTATCACGGCCGGTGAGCAAGAGAGTCCCGCCAAAACTGTGTGATGCAAAGGGGAGTGGGGGGGATGACGGTGTACGTAATTTAACATTTTTATTATTACAGACTCGTGATAGACTCAGTGTGATGTCTTTCCCCTTACAATCGATTACCCGAAAAAATTACATTTTCTAGATATAATAACTACTCAACAACACCTCTCTCTTTATACCCTTACATCGAAAAACAATAAAAATCATCGTGCTTTACATCACTTTGTGCACGCATACATTATGCTGGATCACATGACCAAAGGCCCATGTTGCCATCCATTCGAGATTTTAAATTATAAAGAGACTTAATACTAGTAGATTACAGTAGGGAAAAAAAAATGACTTAGCAACTAGGTAATTTAATCTACATTAAGGTAACGTCCCATGGAAACAGCCATGCCCAGGCCACACTTTCTCACTTAATCGAACTTTTGGTCATATAAAATGAACTAGATACAACTCATTATCACTTCCGGGCACTACAATGCAAAAATCATTCAAATCAGGAAAGGAGTAAGACAAATACAACCATTTCAAACTTTTAAAAGGCTGTATCACAGTTCAATATATTTTGTCTGTTAAAAAATCACAGAAATTCGAAAATCAGATTTACTTTGGACTACCAGGGAATATTGTATTTGATAGGAGCTAGCAACCTATGTTAAGATACTGTCGAGAATGTGAAGACTTTAAGTACAGTATGAGGAAAAAAAATCACCAAAAACCCGGATGTTACATTCCACCCGGCATACTTGAAATATGACATGGCGACATTCCATGATGTATGGGAAATTTTTACAGAACTTTTGCATAAGGTGGTAAAGATATCAAATGGCTGTTCACAGCCAAAAAATGAAGAAAATTGGTTGAGTACTAATGCCGCAACGAAATTTAAAGATTCGTTATATGTATACGTATATGTATGGACATATGTATACATATACATATATGTATATCGTTCTTGTTCACGCACAATGTAGGCAACATAAGTGCCTATTCATGTGGGAAGTTTCAAGTCTTAACTCCAAATAGTTTAGTTATTTTCGCCATGTATCTGCATACCCCCGTAACATAGGTTCATTAGGCAGTTTTGGTCTATTTGAAAGGTGAATGGTTTCCTTACTTGCAACTTGACCTGCTGAGTACCCCACTTCTCTTTTGGTTTTGCACTTGTAGGTGGTGGAGTCGTTATCTTCAGTGGATAACCACTGACCATTTAATTTTGTGATGTCAAAAAGTTTATTTAGGGCATCGTATTTTCCCCGCTTTACACAGTCATCGTGAGATTTTAGCACCCTGTCAAGCTTTGCTTGTATTGCTTGATCTGACATGTGGAAAGTTCAATTTAATCTCCCATAGTTTTGTAACTTCTTTGCAAATTTCGACTATTCATTCTTTTCTTAATTTGAATTTTGTTCCAAGAAACTGGTAACGTCCAACAACTTGCATTTGGTTTGGCATTCAGCATTTTTCTTCTAATGAAAATCTTCAAAAGGCACAATTCCTCTTCTTCAATATAACTGCTGGAACAGCACCAATTATTCGTCCAGACATCCATGTTTTTCTGTACGATAGTATTACTTCTTTTGTGCGCCATCATGCTTATCTGAAAAACAAAAATATTTAATATATAACAGTAACACACTAAGCAGTTTTTTTGCTGACTGTTTACCTGCAAACTACGAAGAGAACTGTTGAATGCTGAAAACTGCGTCCCGTTTTATAGTATTTAGATTATGATAGAACGTTCTAAAAATGTTAAAACATACTAGAACGTTACAGACTGTTCTAGAAAGTTCAAAACACTTCTAAAATCCTCCGTGCAAGTCCATAAAGTTAAAAAATATATATATCAACATAAAGATTAAGAAAGTGATAAAACTTCCGTGTGGTAATGTTAAATATATGGTAATCCATTTTTTTATTTGGATGTGACCTTTTCTTTAAAACTGAGAGGAATAAGGGTTTTTTTTCTTTGTTTTTAAACAAAAGTTCATCAATTTATGATATAGGCTACCTTTTATTTGAAAAAAATAAAATAAAGCCATAACCCTAATACACACACAAACATACACACTTGCTCGCTCTCTCTCTCTCTCTCTCTCTCTCTCTCTCTCTCACACACACACAAACACATACACAAACACACACATATCCACCTCCACACACACACACACACACACACACACACACACATAAACAGGCACACATACGCACGCACGCGCATACCAACACATACACAAACGCACATGTACACAAGCATACACAGATGTGCACATAAATATACATATATAATGCACACACACACACACACACACACATATGCAGATGGATAGATAGGTAGACAATTTATTGACCACAGCAGTACATAATATAAATATAAATATCACATGAGCAATTCATTCAGGTTGTAGTCCAGCAAACAACAAACAACGCTAACTTATAATGGCATTCAGTAGTAAACATTCAAGATATTGTGTATTTTTTTACTGGTTATCTCTAGTACAAATTACAGAACAGCTGATCCATGGTATTGAATTGATACGTTTCTCTATTCTGAGTCAACGTACACTCTTCCACTACATGCTTCTCTGTCTGTATCTCACCCACAAACAGAGCCAATCTTCAGGAGGCAAAAGGCCTCGACCTCTCCTGTTCCACCTCCCTGTCTCACACACTAACCGATGACTACCTGTTCTAATTTGGGTAAAAGACAACCGATGATTTTCATCAATAGTATGTCTCGCAGTATAAATACTATGAACAGCCATCGCCTGGCTCAAACTAAAATATATTGTTCTTGATGACGTCCGATCCGTGATTCTATATGTTATCTTCTGACAGTCATTATTATTAGGTATATCCTCATCCTAAAACTGTCATTATCCTACCAGTATCAATGCCCATGTCCCTAACTAAATTCATATCAAATAATAATGGGTCGTCATTATACATTGCTCTCTCCTGTCATATCTTGGGGAAAAACCTATGCTGTCTAGAACGAACCATGGTTGACAAAGGAGAGTAACCTGATTCTACGTAACACATCACTGCAAGTTGCTCGTCTCACATCCAGCAACTGCTTTAAACATCAGTTATAAAGTTTAGTCGTCGGTTTCAACTTGGCTCCAATTCATGACTCAGCACCATACAAAAGTGACGAAAGTAATGCAGCATCAAAAGGTACATCATTATTCTTCTTGATATATGAAACAAATTTTAATACACGTGACATTTTTAACTTGGCACATAACTTGACAGCAGAGGACGCCGATCCGTTGCAAGTGAACGGCGACCTAAGGTTCAAATAGGATTCATAGGATTCGCATGCCTCAGCGACTAAACCATCCACCACCAATGGACGAACGCCATCTCTGCTGCCATTTATCACAAAAAGTTTCGTTTTAGACTGATTAATTATCATGCCATACTCTTGACAGTATAACTGTAATATTGATAATTTATTCAACATGTTTTTACGTGATGTAGACAACAGTACTGTATCATCCATCAAAACCAGAATATGTAACCACTTCAAGAACCCATCATAACAGCTGTTTGTCTTATTCATACATATTAATTCATCAACAAACATAACAAATAACATACATGACGTAGGAATACCTGTCTCACCCCACTGCAATACGCACCAAGGCGGTTTCTATCCAACTTTCTGTTACATAATACATCGCAACCAAAGCCGACAAGAACACTGATCCACACCCTAATCGCCGAAGCACACGAAACAGAACATGTCTCAGAACCCTGTCGTAGGCTTGCCTGAAATCAATAATGTTATAAAGAGAATAAACTTCTTTTTCCTTGCCAAATCACACAGCATGCGCAGGCAATTTGCTCAAGACACCCTCTCCCCCTTTGGGCTCTAGCCTACTCTCTACATGGCTTAAACCACCAAGCAAGTCTCGAACAAAACACCATGTCATATAAATTAGCCATACTGTTTACAACATTTATCCCCCTATAGTTCATTACATCTGCTTTGCTACCCTTTTTATGTATCGTACATAATTTAGCTCAGGTCCAACTTTGAGGGTAAATTCCAGGCAAAATACAGATTTAAAGATGTTTGTAGCATACAACATCCATGCACTAGCAAAATTTTCACAACACCTGGTGGTATCCCGTCGGGTCCACTTGCTTTCTCGGATTTCAGTACTTTTACCTGTTCATGAACCTCATTAGGCGATACTGGGTCATCTAATATTGGTACATAAACATTAGTTAAGAATTCCTCTCTATTTAGATGTGGAACATTTGGTGGATTAAAAGTTGTTTCATAATATTTCTTGAACTCATCCCCAGAAGCAGTAATACTTTTGTCATAAGATTTACCATACTCGCCTTTCCAGTTTAACCCCTTAACTGCAGGGTGTCACTTTTGTGACGCTCAGGTACAATGGATCATACCGCGGGGCGTCACTGTTGTGATTCTTTGTTATTTTGAATTCTCCCGGGCTTTCAAGTGGTGGCTTGTATCATCTATCAGTACTGCCAGTGTCCAACAATAGTCAGCACTGCTAATGTCATCTGTACTCGCATCCATTGTTGACAATCTAGCTATTTATCCCCGTTGTTGACTCTCCTCCCTACCTCCCCTCCATTACCCTCTCCTCTCGCCTGCCCGGCTAAGCAAATCTTCCCCGGAATTTTCCACTGATTTCATCCATTGAAATAAGCCCTATGCCCTATTCTTATACAAAATAATATATACCAAAAAGAATAAGGTAATTGATAGTGTCAGACACCTGGAGTTGGCTAATTATCACCTGGCAACACCTCACATGCACTTGTTCGCTAATTTTCCCTGGTAATTTCCATTTGAAATATGCCGTATAATCTATTCTCATAATAAAAATTTATATAAGAAAGGAAGGGAGAAGCCTAAGTGATATTTACATTCACCTGGAACTACCTAATTTCCTGCCAATCATTTCACAGCATAAAAATTAGCAGCTGTCACCTCGCTGACGTTGTCAACCCTTGGTGGCCCCATATCCACCTCGTCATTTAGTTCAGTGTCGTTTCTTGAGATGAAAGCACGTAGCACTCGCGCCCCTCCATTTCCGCCGCTTCTAGAGGGCCCTGTGACCTCTACCCCTACTAAACATTGTGTGGGAAGGGGTAAAGGACTAAATATCTGCTGTGGAGCGTGAACTGGCTAATTTATCCATGATAATGATGGACAGTAACTACAATCTTTCTGGTGAATCGTGTGATGAGCCAGTGGAGGAAATGGTTATAAACTACGAGTGTTTCAGTGTCCCAGGTTCATCCTGGCTCCAAGGGAAAGGAGCCTTTATTTATTGGAAGTGACAGTGTATAATATAGTGTAAATAAAATAGAAATGTAAATAATTACTAATATAAGAATATGAGTACAAATACTTGGAGTAATGACAGTCAAAGCTTTGCTCTCTATGTTAGTTTACTGAACGAGAAAGGGCCTGGAGTGAAAATAAACTTCTATTCCTGAAGGAAACTTATGGATAATATATATATATATATATATATATATATATATATATATATATATATATATATATATATATAAGTGTAATAAAGTAATAGGAATATAAAGTGTGAGTGTGTTTATGAATAATAAATGACAGAATACCAGCGGGGAACGAACACAAGTAGAAAGCTCGTACGTGCTCATAATTTTCACTGCTTTCACAGTTTTTTTTTTTTTTTTTTTTTTTTGGTGTTTGGATTCCAAAATACTTGAAAATCGTAGAACAGTGTCTCTAGTGACAATATCAGACTGTGGTAATCATATTACAGGGTGTCGGGAAGTGTACAGTGGAGAATTCGTCACCCAACTTCAGAAGTCTCCACAAGTCCTACAAACCTCCCAGGAGAAAGCTGAAGGTATGTGCCATACTCACATATAATTATAATATTCCAGGACTAATAACTGATTTTTGGCAAATATTTTTAAAAAGTCAGTTGAAGCGCAAATATCCTCGTGGGACACGCAAGGAGTGCAAAAACATGCCCGCGCTTAAGGAGTTAAAGTTCGCTATACACTCAAGTGATCTCTATTCTCTAATACCCTGTCCCATCTACCAACAGATTCATTCACAATTTGAGCCTGCCAAACCCTTCTACTTGCACTAGCACACTGGTACAACACTGTAAAGCATAAACTATGTTATTAGTATCACTTGACACAATAGGAGCGCATGCATTTTGCAAGATTACTGAAGAGTCTACCATCAATTTCTTTCATTTGAATCGGTTTAACACGCATACTCCGTGACTGTGAACTGTGAAGAACAGAATGATCACCAGGATAATTAACACTATCACACATACCCACTAGGTCAACAATGGAGACTGAAATTGACACAGAAACTGGGGCGTAATCTGAGGGCAAATTTTCATTAGTATGCACTAAAAATCTGTTCACACTGCCCACCAATGAACAGCTCAGAACCCATGTATCTAATTCCGATATCCACTCTGCTCCTTTCCTATATGTCTTCTTGCATACAAAATGTTTACAAGGAGTCTTCAAATTACTTAATACCAGTAATCTAGAATCCTTACAAATACTTGATAATATATACTCATTATCATTTGGGTGGTCAGTGTCATCTGTCAATGCCGTGTACGAATAAATAACATCAGTAAGTTCTGACAGTCTAGACAACTCCTGAACAGACTTGCCAAATCTGGTATTCATGTCACCTATTATCACATAATCTCTGCTCACAAGGCTAGTTTTCAACTTTTCCTGATAACAGCAAAAGATTCGTGTGAATAGTACTGGGAGTCAGCTGGGGGAATATAACAACACCCGGACACTACAGCAGGGGCACATCGCAACAGGAACCAAATCTGATCCTCTATACCGAGATCAATATTCATTACTAACATGTTGATGTAATTTTTAATCAATGACACAACGCCACCCCGGTGCGAAGACCCTGTTGTTCTACTTCTGTATGAAACATATCCGGGTAGAGAAACAGATAAAGGAGTCCTGATCTCATTCAAACTTAATATGTCATAATTATATGAAAGATCTGTCACAACCGCTTTTTCCAACTTTGTCTTGACTGCATTCACATACCATGATAACACACTAACATGACGAATCTGCTGTAGTCGCCCTAAGAACCCTGTAAACTTCACGAGTCGATCACTGTTTCATCACGATAAAGCTTCCTTTCTCGGACATCCAGTCGTACAACACACTCCATGTTCTCAGGACGATCTTTCTCCCTTCCCTTGGCATCCCGGAGCCTCTTCCATTCGTTCTGAACTAGGGTGTACGTCTTTCCTGTATATACTGCTGACTTCTCCCCCGATTCCTTTCAGCAGCTTCGATTGCCCGAGGACTTTACTCTCCTTACTCACCAAGGTAATTAACACAGCTCATCTCCTGTTCACCTCGACTCCTCTGCCCAGCCTTCGGTATGCCTTAATTGGTTCGTGAATTTTTATAGCTGTCCAGATCTGTCATTTTTCTTCCTCGACCGTACAACCTTCCAGGCTTTCATTCTTATCGGGGATCCTGGTAATGACAACATTGTTTTCTCTCTCTTTCGTGTCTAACACTTTAAGGAACCGTTGTTGTTGAGCAATTATTTGAGCGTGCATATCAATTTGATTCTGTAGCTCTTCAAAACGTCTTATCTGGCTGTCAGGTGCGGTAACTGCTCTTCTTAGCTCAGTAACCTCCGTCACCAGGGCGTCCGCTTTTGACGTGAGCGACCTAAGCTGTTCTCCATCGGGTGTACCCATAATATTATCAATCAGCTCCTCCTTGGTCAGGCGTGTCAGCTGGGAATGTTGCAGTCTTCTCAATTCACTCACCATCTTGGCCATTTCTCAAGGAATAAGTTTACCACCAGTCTCGAATATCCACACAGTTGAGCAAACTTAACCTTGCCCTTAGCACCGAAATTACCATTTTGGGTGATTTTAACATACATAATGTTGAATCGTTATTGCATTCTGTCAGGATCGATGACGCTGGTCTAGAGTGTGAGCTGTTGGCAGAATCGTTTAATCTCACCCAGCTGGTAAAGCAACGAACCAAAATACCTGATAATCCAGACCATAATCCCCATCTATTGGATTTATTCTTGACAAATAATCCAGAACAATACAGGATAGAGGTACTGTCACCAATTGGATCCTCTGACCACAATCTCATTAATGCCTCATTAGTTTACCCCCCCACACCTCCTCGTCATGAACCTGTCAGGGTGACCCGATGGCACTTTGATAGGGCAAACTGGGATGGATTTAGAAATTATATTGCTGACATTCCATGACAAGTCTTTCTTCTTTAGTGATCCAAATTCTACCGAGTCCCAAATTTGCGACTTAATATTAGCCGGTATGGATTTATTCATACCAAGTCAACAGTTCACTAAAAGATCGAACTCTCCAAAATGGTTTGATGTCAACTGTGCCAGAGCAACAGCCCAAAAGTCATTAGCATATAACTCTTACTTAAAATCAAAAACATCTGAATCACACTCTCAATTTAAAATTGCTAGAAATCATGCAAGAGAAGTAATAAAGCTAGCTAAGTCAAACTTTCTTCAAAAGCAAGCATCAAAACTACTTAACAACCCTTGTGACAATAGAATATTCTGGTCAACTCTTAATTCTTTCAACAATAACTTTAACAAATTATCATCCATTCCCCCACGGAAATCTTCAGATGGCAACATTACAAATGACCCACGTGCGAAAGCAGATTAATTGTCAGTACATTTGCCAGAAATTCTACCATCGACGATGCCAGCCAGAACATCCCAGTACTAGAACTTGACTCTCCTGAAACTGTTCCACTTAAAATACAGACAAGATACGTAAAATCCATCCTAGACAATTTACCCACCAACAAAGCTCCAGGCCCAGATGGAATTCCGCCAATTCTTTTGAAAAAGTGTTCCCCTGAACTTGCCTCTGTTCTAGCTAAATTATTCAGACTATGCATATGTACGTCTTCATTCCCAAATTCATGGAAAGAAGTCAATATCCACCCAATTCTAAAGAAAGGAAGTTCCTCTGACCCCTCTGATTACAGACCAATAACAGTCACATCTTCTCTTGGTAAGGTATTTGAAACTTTAATTAAAAAGCACATTGTTAAACATCTTGAATCCAAAAACTTAATTAGTGATAGACAATATGGTTTTCGCCACGAAAGATCCATCATTGACTTACTCAATCTCCTGACTCATGCCATCCATCAATCAATTGACCTACATCGAGAAACTCGTGCAGTAGCCCTTGATATTTCTAAAGCTTTCGATAGAGTATGGCACCGTTCCCTGCTGTCCAAATTCCCTTGCTGTGGACTAACACCATTTGTTCCTTTGATCTCCTCATATCTCAGTGACAGGAAAATAAGAGTAAAAGTAGGTGATGTATATTCCAATTTCCACTCAATTAATGCCGGCGTGCCACAGGGATCAGTTCTGGTCCCAAACCTGTTCCTGGTTCATATTAATGATCTCTTATCTGCCACCCACAATCCCATCCACTCATATGCAGATGACTCAACACTACTGTACATAGTTCATTCACACTCAGACGGCCATTTACAAAGTTTAATCTCTCTACCTCTCAACTCAGTACAGCCATCTCCATAAATCAAGACCTATCTACGATCAGTGAATGGGGACAAAACAACCTTGTCTCTTTTAATGCTAGTAAAACTAAATATATACAATTTACTATTAGACAGATACTGCCAGATTCGTATATTACCTACAGTACTACTGATATTCCCATCCCCAAAAGTATTGAAATTCTCTGCGTCTCACTTAACAATGCCCTCAGCTGGACCTCTCATGTTAGATCACTTGCTAAAAAAGCCTCAAAGAAACTTGAATTAATGTACAAAGTCCGTAACTTTTTCACTGACGAGAAGTTAGCTATAATTTATAAGAGACATGTGCGCTCTCAGCTTGAATATTGTTCACTCTTGTGGAATGGATGTGGAGAAGTTGCATTAAACCAACTGGACAAAATTCAGAACAAGGCTGTTAGAATTATTAAGAACCCTGCCATTACAAATAAACTACCTCCCCTACAAGTAAGAAGGAATGTTGCCTCCCTTGCATTATTTTACATATATTTTATGGCAAATGCTCAGATCAAGTTGCGTCCATAGTGCCACCTCTCCAAGCCTTCCCTCGTGCTACACGGGCATCTGGTAGAGCTCATGACTGGAATGTCACTCAGCCATATTGCAGAACTTCTGCCTATCAGAATTCTTTCATTCCCCGAACTGCATCTCTTTGGAACTCGCTTCCCCAGCGTTGTTTCCCTCCAAACTTCAACCTACAGCTCTTCATGTCTAACTGTTACAGATATTTTATGAACAGAGGACACCAGTTATCTGGTGCATGGATGATTATTTTTTTTTATCCATTTGTTTCTCCTTCCAATGACGTAAAAAAAAAAAAAAAAAAAACTACCTGAGCTGAGTCAGGGAGCGCTGTAGGCACGTCCACTCACAACGGCTACCACCCACACACCACATACATGCTGTATACAAACACTCGCACACACACACACACACACACACACACACAAGTAAGCAGGGACCTATATGCATGCACACATACTCACACATCCATCACATTTCTTCACACATACACATAACCCCCCCCACACACAGAAGCACGTACTACACACACACACACACACACACACACACACACACACACACACACACACACACATGCACTCTCTGTCTCTGTCTGTCTGTCTGTCTGTCTGTCTGTCTCTCTCTCTCTCTCTCTCTCTCTCTCTATGTATCTGTGTCTGTCACTCATTTTTAGCACCGCTGTCTGTCTTTACTCATTGCTAGCTCCCTGCCTCTCTCTGTCTCTCTCTCTCACAGAAATACAAGCACCTGTTTGTGCAGGTGCTTGTATTTCTGCGTGCTCTTCCGCGCATGCCTGTGCGTGTGCGTGTGTGCAAGCGTTTGTGTGTACCCATGCTAACTTGTGCGTGAGCACGTGCCCGTGCTTTCATGGGCGTGCGTGCGTGCGTGTGTCTGTCTGTACGCGTGTTTGAGGGTGTGTATGTACGAGTGTGTATGTGCTTGTGTGTGCATGTGTATGTGCGTGTGTGTGTGTGTGTGTGTGTGTGTGTGTGTGTGTGTGTGTGTATGTGTGTGTGTGTGTGTGTGTGTGCGTGTGTGTGTGTGTGTGCGTGTGTGTGTGTGTGCGTGTGTTTGTATGTGCATGTATTTTGTGTGTGTGTGTGTGTGTGTGTGTGTGTGTGTGTGTGTGTGTGTGTGTGTGTGTGTGTGTGCTCACTGCACTACACCCAATTCATAAGGGCTGGGCTGGCTGTTGTTAACGTTTTTGTTTTAATAATAATCAAATAACTCCTCCTCGTCCTCCTGCTCCTCCTCCTCCTGCTCCTACTTCTCCTCCTCCTCCTTCTTCTCTTCCTCTTCCTCCTCCTCCTGTTCCTCCTCCTTTATTTTCTTCTCCATTTTCTTTTCATTCTTCTTGAGGAAAAAATATTACTTAATGGCTCAGTGGAGACTCTAAAGCTCTTGACACCATAATCTAGGCTGTCTGGACATGACCCTGGTAAATAATTAGACTTTTGTGGGCAAGATTATTTGGTTCTTTATTGAGTCAGTGCATTTCTTGAGCTTACTTTAATTCCCTGTGTGTTCTCCCGGTGGCGGTCAAGCTATATACATTGAACTACAGTCTAAATAACATACAGTCGTCTCACGTGTAGAGGATGACGTCACAAGGTCTCTCTCAGGGAGAAAACAGGAAGTAAAGGGATAACTCAAGTGTGACAAGTATACTCTGTTCACTAAGCTCTGCTAGCTGGAGCCAAGAAATGTTTGAGTTAAGGCTACTCATTGGCTAATGCAACACTGAGGAGCATTGTAAATCGACAGCTCTTCTTATTTCAACACATATATATTTATATTTGTAAACTGCATACAATATAAACAGCCAGCTTAAATATGGAATAGTTTCTGAAGCTAAAAAGGTCAAAGTTAGCTTTAAAAATTTACCGTTATCAAAGAAAATTGAAGTTGATTATAAAGTTTCATAAAACGATGAGTGACGTTTAAAATAAATCCAGGTATGTTTATAGAGCAACATGCAGACATACATGTACACCGTGGTTAGATAATTTACTTCAAACGTCACTTATCGTTTTATAAAACTATAATCTTAAATTTTCTTCAGTGAAGGTAAACTTTTAAAACTAATTTTGACCTCTTTAGCTTTGGAAATTATTCCATATTTAAACCGGCCTGTTTTCAAATGCAGCATGTCTGAACTTTCCGCATGAATGAGATGAGACTGAGGGAACACACATCTACTCCCTGCCGCTGCCCAAAACCAACTGACAGCTGCGGGACCCTGTGATGTCATGCACGGGCTGCTCCAAAATTTGAACCAAGAGTGAGACGACTGTATCACTTAGACTCCTAACTCATACCATTCACCTATCAATTGATCTACATGGAGAAACTCATGCAGTAGCTCTTGATATTTCTAAAGCTTTCGACAGAGTATGGCATCGTTCCCTTCTGTCCGAACTCCCTTGCTATGGACTAACGTCTTTTGTTCCTTTGATTTCTTCATATCTTACTCACTGGAAAATAAGAGTAAAAGTAGATGATGTATATTCCAATTTCCACTCCATTAACGCCGGCGTGCCGCAGGGACCAGTTCTGGCGCCAACCCTATTCCTGGTTCATATTAATGATCTCTTATCTGTCACCCACAATCCCATTCACTCATCTGCAGATGACTCAACACTACATAGGTCATTCACACTCAGACACCCATGTACAAAGTCCAATATCTCTACCTCTCAGCTCAGTACAGCCATCTCCATAAATCAAGATCTATCTACGATCAGTGAATGGGGACAAAACAACCTTGTCTCTTTTAATGCAAGTAAAACTAAATATATACAGATTACCAATAGACAGATATTGCCAGATTCGTACATAACCTTCAGTGCTACTAATATTCCCATCTCCAAAAGTGTTGAAATTCTTGGCATCTCACTTAACAATGCCCTCTGCTGGACCTCTCATGTCAGATCACTTGCTAAAACTGCCTCAAAGAAACTTGGATTATTGTACAGAGTCTGTAACTTCTTCGCTGATGAGCAGTTAGCTATAATTTATAAGAGTCATGTGCACTCTCAGCTTGAATATTGCTCACCCTTGTGGAATGGTTGTGGAGAGGTTGCATTAAAACAACTAGACAAAATCCAGAACAAAGCTGTTAGAATCATTAACAACCCTGCCTTTACAAATAAACTACCTCCCCTGCAAGTAAGAAGGAATGTTGCCTTCATTGCATTGTTTTACAGATATTTTTTTGGCAAATGCTCAGACGAAGTTGCGTCCATGGTGCCACCTCTCCATGCCTTCCCTCGTAATACACGGGCATCTGATAGCGCTCATGAGTGGAATATTACTCAGCCATATTGCAGAACTTCTGTCTATCAGAATTCTTTCACTCCTCGAACTGCATCTCTTTGGAACTCGCTTCCCCAGAGTTGTTTCCCTCTAAATTTTAACCCACACCTGTTCAAGTCTAACTGTTACAGATATTTTATGAACAAAGGACACCAGTAATCTCGTGTATGGATATTTTTTTTTATTCATTTGTTTTTCCTTCCTTTGTTCTGTTATTTAAAAAAAAAAAAAGTGTGCATGGAACCACTGTCTGAATCACTGCATGTTCATTTCGGCAACATTCGTGGTCTTTCCTCTAACTTTCTTTCTGCTGAACATCATCTCCCCTTTTTGTACTGAGATTGCCTTTGCTTACATACCTCTGGATTGTTTCCCTCACTGATCACTGTAGGGTGTGAACTGACACAAACGCGGCCTCATGGGAGGTTTGAGAGAGTAATTTCAGACTTATGTGATTTACCCCTGGTATATTGTCCCTTGCCTGTCTCTAGCCTTCTTACCACTTCCCCAGAGAGGGGGAGGTGGTTACCGTGGAGGACGCCTCTGCTGCCTCTCCCCCTCTTGGGGGGGTGGGGGGCGGAGGTGGTCCTTATGTTGCGACAGCTTGACTGACTGACTGTAGCCAGACTGACCGAGCCCAGACCCGAGCCCCTCCATGGCATATCTGTGAATAATGAGCCGTTGTTTTGCCCCACACTGTTCATTCTACTCCCTTGCCCAGCTTCAGTCCTTTCATTAACAAAAAGATGATTGATGACCATGCCGGAGAGGATGAGAGAGTAAAAAAAGCTTGCTGGTGGAGATCTTCTGGTAAAGACAGTCAACACATCCCAGGTTAAGGATTTAATGAAGCTGCACAAGTGTCACTATTATGATGTTAAGTCGAGGATCCCACATTCCATGAATTCCTGCGAAGATGTTATCACCTGCAGGGACGTCATCGTTATGGAAGAGGATGACACCATCTGCGAACTTGCTCACCAATATGTAAGCGATGCCCATTTCATCACTCGTTGCTTGGAAAACAAAAGGGGGATGACAGCTATGATAATCTTGACTTTTGGAAAAATTTCTCTTCTAACTAATGTCAAAGTTGGGTATGAAACTGTCAGTGTAAGACCATATATTCCCAATCCCTTTCGCTGCTTTCAGTGCCAGATTTATGGACATAATGAAAAGCCTTGTAGGGCTACCAACCTAGTGTGTGGCAAATGTGCAGCTGCTGGTCATGATGCAGACCACTGTACATCCGAAACTGAGTGTTGCTTTCACTGCAAGGTTGCTCACTTCACTTCCTCAAGGATTTGTCCCAGGTGGAAGGAGGAGAAGCAGTTCTACACAGTGAAGGCAACGGAGGGCATATATATCTTTTTCTTATGCTAGGAGGAAGGTGAGGGAGTTACATGAGACTCCCAAGCTTATTATCTTCTATGCATCAGCAGTTGTGTCCCGTCCCGTGATGTGCACAGTGGAGACGCAAACTGACCCTGACGCCAACACTCTTGTCACTCACTCTGCCCCCTCGTCTGCTCATCCTTTACGGTCCAGCCATCTCACTGATATTCCAACAAGTTCTCCTTCCTCTCAGGCTGCTGCTGCTTCTCATTCAGTGCGTCCAAAAACAAAGGTTGCCAAGTCTAATAAAATTAACCTGATCACCCTTTGGAAGTCACGTCCTCGTGTTCTTCCTGCTCTTGCTCCGGTGAGCGAGAGAAAGAAATAGCTCTTTCTCAGGGGAGTCTGGGAACTTTGTCATTGATATCAATATGGAGGTTTCCACCGGCAAGCACCAGAATAGGTCCCCTGGTAGTTGTTAGACTGGTGGTGGGTGACACACACACACACAAAAAAAAAAAAACTAAGCACACTGACCCACCTCGTAAGTCTTAGACCATCACAGTCATTGTGGTACAGTGGAATTGTAGAACTCTTGGAAATACATTACACAATATAGTAATCCTACAAACAATACACAGGCAGGCTTTATTTGTTTGCAGGAGAAGTTGGTCACCCTGATCCTCCACAGTGCAAACATTACCACTCGTGTAGAAGATATGATGGCCACAGAATTGCCATATACACACCTACAAACAGATGTAATTTTAAATTCTACTCTGGAAATTGTTGCATGAAGAGTGAAATTTAATAACATGCATGTGTCTATTTCTTCTCTCTACAGTCATCCTTATTGATAGTGATGTTTTAATTTAATGCCCATCTTCCCGGGCATCTTCCTGGGAATATGTTAATGTTGGGCAACTTTAACGCCCAACACTATCCGAGGGGTAGACTGAGGATCGATGGTCATGGGGAGCAAGTAGCCGACCTAATACTATAGTCAAACCTCTCTCTTTTGAATGACTAGAAAGACTGGTGTAGATGATCATGCTGATAACTTTTTGGCTATTGACATATCTCTGGCCTCCCCAGGTATACATCAATATTTCTCGTGTAATCCTCATGACGATTCCTTGGGAAGTGATCATTTATCCCTCTGTCTTTCTTATACAGACAGCATTATTTCGGACTCTCCTTCTCCAAAATTTAACTATATGAAAGCAGATTGGGGACTCATCTCAATGAATGCCAAGTTGGATAGAGCAAAAAGTCTATTTCCATTTTACATACGGCTGTGGCTGCTATTCCTAAGACTTCTACAGTTCATGCGAAGCACAAAGCACGTTGGTGGACACCGGATTGCCGTCACGCATTAAGGAAACGCAAAAGAGATACAGAATTTTTGATAGTCAGCCTACTGAGGAAAATTTTATCGCATACAAACAAGCAAGGGCTAAATCAAGGAGAATAATTAGAATGGCTAAATGTGACTCCTGGCGGTCTTTTGTGTCCAGAGGGAATCTTTTGACTCTACTAAGTAAGGCCTGGTCCAAAATTAAAGTATTAAATAATAAACACCCTAACGCTCCTCTGACCATTCTGGAGGTGAATAACACCATTTATGACGCTCCAATGGACATAGCTAACATCCTCACCAGCAGCTTTTCTAATGTACAGTAAGTAGCCCAGCCAATTACGACCAGCATTTCCAACATCATAAATGCACAGCTGAGCTACAAATACTAGATTTTCCCATAGAAGACATAGACTCCCAGCACAAACAAGAGTTTGCGATAGATGAACTGCTCCTTGACCTTAAATCCTGTTAGAACACCAGTTGTGGTCCAGATACTATCACGTACGGAATCATCCAGCATCTCAATCAAGACAACATGATTAATATGTTAGCACAGTACAATGAGCGTTGGGCGTCTCGAACGTTCCGAAATCCATGGCACTTTGTGCATGTCATACCAATACCCAAAGAGGCTGCTCGCCTTATTTATCCCACTTCATTTCGTCCTATTGTGTTGAATTTTTGTTTACATAAGGTCATCAAACGAATGGTTAATATAGGCTTCTTTTTTTTTTTTTAGTTGAAGAATTTGTTAAATGATCGACAATGTGGCTTCTGTAAGTACAGCAGTTCATCAGATAATTTAATGTATTTGGGGAATTGCATTTTGGAGGTATTTGCCAATATAAAATTCAAGATAGGGGCGATCTTGGACATCCATAAACCCTATGAAATGACATGGCGTACTAGTGAAGCTCTATGCGCATAGTTTAATAGGTAATTTGCATATTTTTATTTCCATTCTCGTAAGGGACAGAACTCTACCTGTCAAATTGACCCATAACATAACATAGGATATATTTATCCAAGAAAACGGGGTCTCTCAGGGAAGTTTGCTTAGTCCCCTTTTGTTTAGTATTGTGATCAATGATATTCTACCACCAGCTCCCATCACAAGGAATCTTAAGTACTCACTCAATGTTGACTATTAAGCAATATGGCACTCTTCCCATAATGCACAATTTTCGGCTGGGTGGATTTAAGCAGCCTTGATTCTGTCCACCGGTGGGCTTTGCAGTGGGGATTTAAATTTTCCGTCCCTATGTGTGGCACTGTAGTTTTACGACTCTTACCATCCTTAATTTGCTTTTGACTGGTTAATCACATGGTACATTTTCAGAATTCTGTAAAGTTTGGGGGCCTCCATTTTGATCATAGTTCGACTTTAAATTTCATGTTAATAATTTGCTTGCTCATTATGATAAACCATTAAATGTCCTCAAATAGATAGTGGGTACTACTAGGGGTAATGACAGAAAATATTAATGTTATATAAATCCCTATTAGATCTGAGCTGGACTATGACTCACAAGGGTATGGGTTGGCATCTGATGCCACATTGAGGAGGTTAGGATGTGTTGCAGAATAAATGTATGCGAATGTGTCTTGGAGCCCTGAGGTGTACACGTGTGGCTTGTATGGAAGTGGAGGCGAATGTACCTCCCCTCCGCACTCACCGACACCATCTGTCTTTCTCATATGGGTTAAGAACATTTAGAAAAAGTAATATTGGCAAGGAACAGCATGGTGGAATGAAGAGGTGAGGCAGGCTGTGATGCAAAGGATGGAAGCATATAACGAGTGGATGAGAAACAGGGACGTGAAGGAAAATGAGAGATGGAAGGGAGTTATATGTTGAAAGTAAAAAGTGACATGATTAGTAAGAGAGAGTAAGATAAAAGTGGATAAGGAATTTGGATGGAACTTGAGTGGAGAGAATGCAAGAAAGTGTTCTGGAAATAGATGAAGAGAGTTAGGGTGATAAAGACGTACCGTAAGTCGGGGAGTGAAACATAAAAATGCTATATTGCTAGTGGAGAAGGGAGAAAAGGTGAGCAGATGGAGAGAATACTTTTAGGAAATATTGAACATAGAGAATTAATGTAATGCAACTAAAAGTTGCTGGGGAATGGCTGGGAAAAGGAGGTGGGTGAGAAGAGAAGAAGAAATAAGTAGAATGGAAGTAGTGAAAGTAATGATGGAAATCAAAATGGGGAAAGTCTCAGGAAATGATGGAGTGTGTGGTGAAATGGTGATGCATGGGGAAGAGATGATAGTAGAAAAGATATGGAAGATGTGAAGATTGGCCTGGGAGGAAGATAAAGTCCCAGAGGATTGGAAGTCTGGTATGATGTTTCCCCTGTACAAAGGAAAAGAGGAACAAAAAATGTGTCGCAATCATAGGGTCTTCTAAGTGTAATAGGAAAAGTATATGGCAGGATATTTACTGAGAGATTTAGGGAAATAACAGATAATTTATTTGGAGAAGAACAAGTAGGTTCTTCAAGAGGAAAGGAAGAGGTTGTGTAGATCAGATATTCGTTCTTAAGTCATTAGTAGAAAATTTTCCAGAGAAGGGACAAAAGTTGTATACAGCCTTCATGGATTAGGAGAAAACATATGACAGGGTGGATAGACAAGGAATGTGGAAAGTATTCATAGTTTATCGAGTAAATAGGAGGTTGCTAAATGCCGTGAAGAGTATGTATGAGTGGGCTAAGACTGCAATGTGTGTGGATTGTGAACTGAGTTAATTTTTCTATCTGAATGTGGGTTGGAAACAGGATGTGTCATGTCCCAATGGTTAATCAATCTTTATGTTGATGGGGTCATAAAAGAGGTACAAATTAGGGCAGTGGATGTTGGATCGACCCTAATGAGAGAGGGCAGTATTTATACACTCCCTTTACTGTTGTCTGTAGATGATACTGTATTGCTAAGTGAAGACGAAGAGGAACTGCAAGGCTTTGTGACTTAGTTTTGGAGAGTGTGTAAGAAACCGAATATAAAGGTGAATGTAGAGAAGAGTAAAGTAATGGTCTGCAAGAGGAATTAAGTCACTGAATGTACAGTGAGGCTGGATGAGGAAGAAATTGTAAATGTGAGTGCATTTATTTACTTAGGTAGTGGGATGAATAAGGATGGTAGTATATAGGGTGAAGTGCTTGAAAGGGAATTACAGGGAAGAAAGATTGCTGTTATTGGAAAGCAGTGATAAGGAACAGGGAAGTGAGCATGGAAAAGAAAAGTTGCTGCATGACAGTATTGTGATTCTAATGTAACACCAGAAATTTAGTCACCCTCTACCAATGTAATGCCGAGAATGAATCACCAGCATAACGCTCAAAAATTTTAGTCATCAATAAATGACACCAGTGTAATGCTGGGAATTTTAGAGACTATGGAAAATGGGGTTAGCTTGATCTTTTTTGAGAATTATAGAGATTAAGAGAGATAGGGTAGCGTGATCTTATTTGAGAAGTTATGGGAAATGAGGTACCGTGATCTTATTAGAGGGTTTATGGGAAATGAGGTAGCGTGATCTTATTTGAAAGGCAGTGAGTAGTTAGATATTGGCACACCTTGCGGGCCACTCAGTCTTGTCTGTACACTCCTTAAAGGATAGTAAAACTTGAACTCGAAATAACTTAAGCTAAGATTTACTAAACATTAAGAACTGAGACAGATTACTCCTCAATTGTGAATGAACCCAAAACGAAATAATATTGAGGATCTACATCACTAGAAATATGAAACTTTACAAGCTAAGTTAATATTGAAAGAATACAGTTACACACAGATAATCCTGTGGTCACAGTTGGCCTCTCGGGAAGATTCAAAGAATACTAACACACATGAAAATATTAATCCCGTGGTCACAGCTGAACTCTCGGGAAGATTCAAAGAATACTGATACTCATGGATGTATTAATCCCGTGGTCACAGTTGGACTCTCGGGAAGAATTAAAGATTGCCACCAAGATATTCTCTTAAGATTAAACTCGCATAACTCAAGAATCATATGCAGTAAAGTTACAGTAATTATTATGAACTGTGATCAAATGGACTGTAATAAAAATGGACCAGCCGATATATTCGTTACTCAGGCTACATGAATTAGGAAAAAGGAGAGGGGATGTTGTGATTTAGTGTGATGCAATTGACAGAGGCTTGAACGTACGATCTGTAACGATGAAGAGGAGCGACGATTTGATTATTCAGTACAAGAGGGATCAAGGGAAATATCACAGATTTAACTTACGTATATGAGGACTTATCACACGAGGGAGAGAGGGGAGGTTAGAGTTCGGGCACTAACTTGTAATGATGAAGAGGAGGGGCAATATGAAATATTCGACGTGGCCCTTCGCCTTTTATAAGCATCAAGACATTATTTGGGAATCGGCTAAAACTTTAACTGATTACTTTGTAATATTTTGTTTCTACTAGATCTCTAAAGAATACGAGATAAACGTATGCACTTAACATACGTAGATAAATGACTTACGATGTTTAAAATGTTTGTACAAAGCGTGCATAAACTTTAATCTTAATGAAGCCAAATCAGTTAGGACTTAAAACAGTTTTATTACCCTTAATCTGAAGCCAAATCAATTAGGACTTTAAACAGTTTTATTACCCGTGCAACGTTCCTGTGTCTATGTGACTGTAAATGCGACTCCAATATCATGAATTTAGCGCTTCACTAATGACTATCATCAATCACATCTCAGATAACTCTCAATTCTCCACTGCACAGTTTCAAAAAGGGGAATATTATTAACACTGACATATAAATCCCTAGATCAGAACACGAAGGAAGACATTTCGCGATTTTTAATCTCCACTAAACTCCCGCGGCTATATGCCTGCGTTAGAAATGAGCTGGTCCATTATGTATAAACATTAATCATATTCACATCAATACTTGACTTAGTATTATCAATATCAGAATCATGTTCACATTATGAATATCAACTAAGACTAAATTTAAATAGAGAACTTAATGGTTAAATCATGAACTGTGCAGACTATATTTATAAATTACCTAAGCTTATGATCACACTTGCAATATTAACTTATACTAATACTTAAAATTATGGCACTACACTATCTCTAACGTATGGAAGTGAAGGTTGGATCTTGTTGGAAGGAAACAAGTCAAAGTGAGAGCATTGGAAATGAGTTATGTGAGAGGAGCTTGTGGACTTACATGGAGAGACAGACTGACAAATGAGGAAGTGAAAGGGAGTTGTGGTGTGGATGTGGATGGAACAGAAAGCTTTACAAGAAGTACACTGATGTGATTTGTCCATGTAGAAAGGATTGAGAATGAGAGACTAACGAGGAGAGTGTACGCGAGTGAGGTGGAGGTGGGGAGAGGGAGGGGCCGAAGATGAGATAGAGGGATGGAGTAGAGAGGCATATGAGAGAGGGAGCTGTGAGCTGGGAACAGGGAATTGAAATGGCTTTGGATGGGGCGACATGGAGGAGATTTGTATGTGACCACCCCTTACTGAATTGAGATATCTGGCAAAAGATAGGTAGATAGAATATTGGCAATGTGACCTGTGTCCCCGTTCTTCAACACCACCATCTCAAGCTGGAGGTTCGTTGTTGGCCACTTGCCATTCGCCTCTACTTACTGACTCAGGATCTTGGTGTGGTCTTCAGTGACTGCAACAAGTTGGTGCCCAATAATAGAGCACATTGGGAGCCACCAAACTTCACTGTTGATGTCTCAGGGTTCCCAGCACTGAAGACCAAGTCAGTGGAGACGGAGGTCCACCATTTGTATTATCATTAGTCATCTGCAGTCCAGCTAGTTGACACTGATTTCTTCTAAATTGCATGAATGAATGGGTGCTAGTGTGTGGTCGACTGAATAAGCCCTCATGACACAGTTGCCGACTAGTACATGTGTGTTTACCTCCAAACTTTTTACTGTTAACATTGCCATAGACAATACTTTAAACTGTAGACATAACTCATTTGTCATTTTCTCAGATTCAAAGTCAGCCCTTCAGGCAATTGCTTCTTTTATTAAGGATTCTATTCGGATCCAGAGCCGCATCATTAACCTGTACCACGCTAGCGACATAGATCTACGTCCCCTTCAAAAACGCTGGTGACGTAGATCTATGTCCTGCAGCATTGAGAAGCCATTGGAATTTACTGAAGTAAAATGGAAGATAATACCATATCTCGCTAACTTCTTACATTTCTCTGCTACGCTTGCAACACTGATTTAGGATCACGGGAGGCGAGTGAGCCTTAGCAGGCTTACAGCCTCTCTGCTCTGTAACCTTGAAGATTTCAGAGGTCAAGTGGCATCAACCTGACCCGATTCAACCTACTTGCTGGCATTGGTGATTATTTATATTAGTGCCAAGGATCTTATACTGATATATTAAGCCCATTTACCCAGAAAAAAAAAATCGAAATCGGTTCACAAGCTCACAGATACTCTCCTCTCTCAGTAACCTCAATTTCAGAGGTGGAGTGGCACCAACCTGACTCGATTCAACCAACTTTCTGGCTCTTGCGATTACTTTTATTAGTGGCACTGATCTTATATTAATGTATTAAGCCCATTTAGCCAGAAAAAAAAAAAATCTGTTCACAAGCTTACAGCTGCTCTGTTTTCTCAGTAACGATCGAAGATTTCAGAGGTAAAGTGGCACCAACATTACTTGATTCAACCAACTATCTAGATCTAGTGGTTACTTTTATTAGTGACATCATATATTGATGTATTAAGCCCATTTAGCCAGAAAAAAACTAAATCCAAAATCGTCCGGCATACTGGAGCATGTCTTTTTTTTTTTTTTTTTTTTTTTTCAGCAGGGTACAGTACAGGCTAGTAAATTAAATTCATGCAACAAGTCCTTCATGCTGATCTGGGTGCCTGGTCATTGTCATATCTATGGCAATAAGAGGGCTGACTTACTTGCGAAGTTGGCTGTTGAGCTCGTGAAGATTTGGGATGTTCCTTGTGATCTATGGTCGAGTCACTCCCTAGGAAAAAAAATCTTCTGTGGCAGGGTCAGTGGACCAGACTTAATATTCCAACATAACGTTTGAGTAACGAATTAAAAAAAAAAAACTAGGTTTAATCATGCTTGTTCTAATGCCGTCCACAACAAGGAGAAGGCCTAAAAAAGGTACTGGAGCCAACCTACCCTTCAATCACATCTTTTTTATGTTTCTGCCCAGAATCGTGCTAAGTCTGTTCTTCGTTCTGCTAAAAATAATTTCATCTGCACTAAATGCTCTAAACTCTCCAATTCGAACTCTTCTCGCTCCCTCTGGCACATTGCGAAAAAACTTTCTAACAACTTTACCTCATCATCCTTCCCTCCATTTTTACATTCTGATAACTCTGTAGCTATTTCTTCTACTGATAAAGCAGAACTCTTCCCTCAGACTTTCACCTCCAATCCCACCTTAGATGATTCCGGTGCTGTCCCTGAATCTCTCCCCCCCTCAGACTTCTTCATGGCTGATATTAAAATATCTTCAACTGGTGTACTTTCTGCCATCACTGGCCTCAATACTAACAAGGCATATGGGCCTGATGGGGTCTCTCCCGTTGTCCTCAAGAACTGTGCTTCTGTGCTTACACCTGGCCTAGGTGAACTCTTTCGTCTTTGCCTTGTCAACATGCTCCTTTCCTTCTTGCTGGAAGTTTTTTTTTTTTTCAGCCTCTCTCAAAGAAGGGTAACCATTCCCAGCCCTCTAACTATCGTCCAATTGCTTTAACATTTTGTATTTCAAAAGTTTACGAGTCTGTTCATAACAAACAAAAATATTAAAGCATCTTTCATATCACACACTTCTTTCTGATCGTCAAAAAGGGCTCCACCAGGGACGCTCCATTGGGGATCTTCCCTCCAACCTTTCAGACTTCTGGTCATCCTCCTTTCGGGACTTTAACGAAAGCTTTGTCATTGCACTTGACAACTCATATTCTTTCGATCGAGTGTGGCATAAATCTTTAATTTCCAAACTACCCTCTTACAGTTTCTATCCTTCTATCTGTGCCTTCATCTCTTAGCTTCCCTTCTGGTCGTTCTATAGCTGCTGTTATAGACCGCCACCGTTCATCTCCTAGAGCTATCAAAAGTAGTGTTCGTCAGGGCTCAGTCTTATCGCCAACTCTCTTCATTTTATTCATCAGTGACCCTCTAAGCTGTACAGCTAACTCTGTCCACTCATACTCTGATGACTCCACCCTTTTCCTATCCATTTGGTTCCCGTAACGTCCATTTCAGCAGTTACTTCAACAAACAAGGGATGAGGCTATGGCACACCTAATGTCTGACTTGGCTCGTATCTCTGACTGGGGTAAAAATAATCTTGTTAATGCATCAAAGACTCAATTCTTACACCTATCAACCCGACAAAATCTTCCGCAGGGTTACCCTATAATTTTTAACAATATCCAGCTCAAACCTGCATCATCCTTAACCATGCTTGAGGTTTTATTTTCTCGGGATTTATCTTAGAAAAAGCATATTAAATCTCTTGTAAAATCTGCTTGCAAGAGCTTGGATGTGCTAAGCTGTTTTTGTACCTTCTTTACCCCTGCACAGTTGTTGGCTTTATACACTAGTTTTATTCTCCCCTGTGTAAAATACAACTCTTATGTATAGGGAGGCTCCTCAAACACAGAGCTCTCCTCAACAGGGTGGAGTCAAAGGCTTTTCATCTCATTGACTCCCCTCCTCTTACTGGCTCCCTTCAAACTCTGTCCCTTCCCCGCACTGTTGTTTCTTTATCATTTTTCTATCCCTACTTCAATGGTTATTGCTCCTCTGAACTGTCTGCTTGCACCCCTCCACCACTACTTCGGGCGCATATCACCCATCTGGTAGCAAACTCTCATCCCTTTTCTGTTCATCTCTCTAATGCAAGAGGTAACCGCTACTCTCAGTCCTTCATGTATGCAATACGTCAACATTGGATCCCTGTCTGTTATTCCTATTGCCTACGGTCTCCAGTCCTTCCAATGCAGTGTGTCCAGGCATCCCGAAATGAATGGTTCTTGAATGTGGCTCTCTGTTATTTTTTTTCCTTGGAGGGAGCAATTTCCACGCCCTTGGGCTTTGGTTCTTTCCTTCTCACATAAAATATTGGAAGCCGTTCCTGGGCGATTGGGCCACAGTAAATCACCCCAGTCGTCTAGAAGAGAGAATATTTGCTCGGCTGTGAATGAACTGCATACACCTCACCCATACGAGTATGTTGCAATTTATTGACAGATGATATTCCTCACTGTAACATCTGTGGTATGGAGTTATCTATCGGTCACATCATCCTGTAGTGTCGGCGATTTACTCGTTTCGCTTGTAAATTATTGCAGCGCAGCAGACGTCCCCTTCACCCTTTCCACCATCCTGGGGGATGGGGATATTGTTATGACTGATATATTGATAGCATTCGTGAGGGTACGTGATTGAACAGAGTGACTGACTTTTTTAAAATGTGGTTATGGATTTTATTAACTGTATATATGTGCAGTGTACGGTATACTGATTACTTAACTGGGGTTGACAGTTGATATATTTGAAATAGTTCCTGTTCCTTATTGATTGTTTCTTATATTTATGTCCCCTACAATAAACCACAAGCCTAGCCTGACAGTCACCAGATGATAAGTGCAAGTGTGCAATGTAGAAAGGTATTGGGCACGTTCAGTGGATGGTGTTCTGTTCGAAGAATCAGTTCACTTTTTGTAAATGTGTACATTTGTCCGTATAAATTTTCTTAATTAGGGCCGGCAGTTCACGTATATTGAATAGTTCTGGACTCCTCTGCTTCTCTTTCATATACTGATGTACCCTATATACCTCTACCTTCAGCTGTTTGCACCATACTACTGTACATGCACATGAGACACCACACCTTGTATTTTCATCCCCTAATAGTAATTGCTACTGCATTACTATCAGCAAATTCAATGGTATCTTGGATTGCCACCACCGGCAGGGTAGGGCTGGCGGCAGAGGGTCCTACTGGTAACAATCAAGCAACTGTGCTGACAGCGGTTGTTGCAAACAGAGTTCATGCTGGTCAGCAGAGAAGTGCACGTTCGGCTTTATATTTCACTATTATCTGTGGCCTTAGTACCAATCTGAATTCCTTTCACGTTTTCCTCCAGTCAGATTCCCTCTGGCACTGTTCCTCACTGAACCCCATATCTCTCCCTCTACTGACATATCCCCAGTCCTGGTTACAATCTGCTCACAAACTTCCGTAACAAGGGTAGCACCTGTTGTTATATCAAATGTGAATTTGCAGTTGACTGTTTTGAACTTCAGCCATTTTTGTTTATTCAGAGTATAAACTAAACAGGTGACCACTAAGGACCGTACAAAGGTCGTGGTACGGATTGCAACATGGAATGTAAGGGGTGTGAATGAAGTGGAGAAACAAAGATTGTCCAGGTGCTTGGGGGTGCAAAAATGGACCAATGTGAAATAACTGAGACTAAATGGAGAGGTGACAGTGAAAAAGTGGGAGTATGGATGGGGTATATGCGCGGGGGTAGGTAAGAATGAGAGGGCAAGAAATAAAGGAATTTAAGAGAGTATGAATCAGTTGGCTCAAGGCCTGTTTGCACAAGATTGAAACTAGGAGTACAAATGTGGGCAATTGGGTGAGTGTGTGTATGTGCCAACTCAAGATCGTCCTAGCAAAGTGAAAAAAAAAAAAAAGAGAAAAAAAAAAGGAGCTCTGGGCAAATGTGGAAGCATGCATGGAAAAGTTTGAAAGGAATGAAAGTGTTTGTGATTGGTGATATGAATAGAAAGGCAAGGAATGCGAAGATGTATGGAGCAGTTGGTGAGTTGGGTGTGCCCGCAGAAGTGGATGAGAATGCCAGTGCTTTAGTGACCATTGGTGCGGGGAGGGGGTTGGTGATAGCCAATATCCTCTTTAGGCACAAAATGATCCACAGGTAGGCTATATGTGGCGAGTGATCCGAAGGGTGGGTGGGTAACTAAATGAACGGAAGTCAGTGATTCATTGTGTGCGGATAACAGAATGAGAAGGTATGTAATGGATGCTACAGCATACAGAGGCTGGGGGAGTGGACTTTCTGACCACCACGTGGTGGTAGTGAAAGTCAAGGTTCAAATGCAATGGAAGAAAAAGAGCAGGGAAGGATGGGAGGAAGTAGTCCATGCAAGGAAGGTAGAGAGGTTGCAAGAGGATGGAAAAAAAGATAGAATATAAGAAAGAAGTGGAGAAGCTATTGAGTAAATAATATGATTTGTAGCAGATGGGGGAGGTGGAAGGGGTGTGGAAGATATTCAGAGAAGAAATCTGTGCAGCATGTGAGGTGGTGCGTAGGGTGAAGAGAAGACGAAAGGGGGTGCAAGGAACAACATGGTGGAATGAAGAGGTGAGACAAGCTGTGGTGTAAAAGAAGAAAGCATATAGTGAATGGACAGGATGCAGGGGCGTGGAGGAAACTGAGAGACAGTAGAGAGAGCTATATGTAGAGAGAAACAGAGAATCGAAAAAATTAGTAAGAGAGAGAAAGAAGAGAGTGGATGAGGAATTTGGAAGGATTTTTAGTGTAACGAGGAGGGAATGCAAGAAAATGATCTTTGGTAAAGAGAGTAAGACAGGCGATAATGAAGTTAGCTGGGGAGTGAACGAAAAAAATGGTAGATTTCCAGTGGAGAAGGGAGAAAACGTGAGCAAATGGAGAGAAAACTTTAAGGAACAGTTAAACATTGAGAATGAAAGTAATGCAAGTATAAAATGGCTAGGGAATGGCTAGGAAAAAAAAGGTGATGGGTAGAGAGGAAGAAACCAGTAGGATGGAAGCAGTGGAAGCAATGAAGAAAGCCAAAAAGGGAAAGCCCCAGGAACTGATGGAGTGTGGCGAAATGCTGAGGCATGAGGAAGAGATATACTAGAATGGATAATATCCATTCCATAATAGAAGATATGCAGATTAGCCTGGTAGGAAAGCAGAGTTCCGGTGGATTGGAAGTCAGGTATAATTATTCCCCTGTACAAAGGAACAAGAAAAGAGAAGTGTGAGGTAATGATAGTTTTTTTTTTTTTTTGTCAGTATATTAGGAAAAGTATATGGTAGGACACTTACTGACAGACTTAGGAAAGTAGCAAAGTTTCTAGAAAATGAAAATAAGTTGTATGCGGCCTTCATGGATTTCGAAAAGCAGCTGACATGTAGGGGTGTATGGTATGTAGGAGGAGTACTTTGTCTTGACAGTACTTTGTCTTCACAGCAGGCTGTGAAGCCTATGCCTAGAGTCGGACATATATATATATATATATATATATATATATATATATATATATATATATATATATATATATATATATGACATAGTGGATAGACATGGAATGTGGAATATATTGAGAAAATATGGAGTAAATGGAAAGTTGTTGAATACCTTGAAAAATATGAATGAACGGGGGAAGGCTGCAGTAAGTGTGGATAGTGAAATGAGTGAATTTTTCTATGTGAATGCTGGATTCAAACAGGGATATGTCATGTCTCCATGGCTGTTCAGTCTGTATATGGATGAAGATACAAGGTAGGACAGTGGATGTTAGAGAACGGCCCTAATGACAGAAAGCAGCGTTTGGAAACTCCCAGTACTGTTGTTTGCAGATGATGTATTGATAAATGAAGAAGGAGGAGAACTGCAAGGCTTGGGGAATGAGTTTGGAGAACTGTGTAAGAAACGGAATCTAAAGGTGAATGCAGGGAAGAGCAAAGTTATAATGTTCGAAAGAAATGAAGCTATAGGCAGCAATGTTATAACACAATACGTAATATTTATAGGCATGTAATAATATGGGCATTATTATATATCATGGCACAATATGCACCACTTGCACAGCATGCAGTGTCTAGTGTTCAGGTAGAGACGTACGCATCCTCTGACCAGAAGGCAAAACGCATATCATTTTCCATTACACTGGAAACCCCAGAGAGTCTGTGCCTCACCTTCACTTACGATACAAGATCGACAGAGGAGCAAGTGAGACAGAGCAGCACCTACCTCAAGAAAAAAATCCCACAACGCGCTATCCAACGCCTCACGACTTTATATTGGTAGCAAGGATTCTCCACATCATCCATATTATCGACATTAGTTTTCACGTATCTACCTGGTTATCAACATACCTCTCTATCTACCTTTAAACAAAGCCACTGGATATATAGTGAGGCTGAATGATGAAGAAATGGAAGATGCGAGTGCATTATTTTAAGCACTTGGATTGTGTAATGAATAAGAATGGAAGTTTGGAAGGGTAAGTGCTTGGAATGGTACGACAGGGAAGAAAGGTTGCTGGTTCTTTGAAAGCAGTGATAAACAAGGAAGTGAGTTTGGACGTAAAAAAGTCACTGCAAGTGTGTATTGTGATACCAACTCAAACGTATGGAAGTGAAGCTTCGACCTTGTTGAAAGGACACAAGTCAAGAGTAAGAGCAGTGGAAATAAGTTATTTTAGACCAGCATGTGGAGTTACATGCAGAGAAAGACTGACAAATGAGGAACTGAGGGAGCATTGTGGTGTGGATGTTGATGTGATAGAACGCGTTAGGAGAAATACCCTTAGGTGGTTAGGCCATTTGGAGAGGATGGAGAGCAAGAGACTAACAAGGAGAGTATATGTGAGTCAGGGTTAGGGAAGGAGAGAGAAAGGGAGGCCTAGGATGAGATGAAGGGTTGAAGTGGAGAGGTATATAATAGAGGGTGGGGTGAGCTGGGAGAAGGGCAGTGAAATGGAGGGGGACAGGGAAACATGGAGGCTATCTGTTTCTGGCAACCCCTTACGGGTTTAAGGCGTCTGGCTTTAGACAGAAGATAGGTCTACATATTACCAAATACTGTATATCTTTGTAGTTTATCGCTCTTCCAATGCTCCTTCAGAACCCAGCATATGACTCCATATCTACACAATTGACTAACCAGGACCCAACCCGTAACACCTAAAGTACCGTTTTGGGTTATTTCAACTTACATAATGTAGAATGGTTATTGCATTCTGCCAGAACTGGTGATACTGGTCTAGAATGCGAGCTATTTGCAGAATTGTTTAATCTCACGCAATTGATAGGACAACCTATCTCTTGGATCTATTCCTGACAAATAATCCAGATCAATACAGGACACAAGCTCTTTCACCACTTGGATCCTTCGATCACAATCTTATCAAAGCCTCATTATTCAGTTCATCCAAACCTCTCTGTTCTGAACGTGTCACAGTGACCAGATGGTACTTTGATAGGGCAGACTGGAATGGATTTAGAAACAATCTTGCTGATATTCCATGGCAGTCTTTCTTCTCAGGCGACATCAGTTCTGCCCAAGTCCCACATTTATGACTTAATACAAGCTGCTATGGCACTGTTCATACCTAGTCAACAGTTCACTAAAAGGTCGGACTCTCCAAAATGGTTTGGCAGCAACTGCACCAGAGCTGCAACACAAAAGTCCTTAGTTTATAACTCTTACTTAAAAATACATCTGAATATCCAAATTTGAAATTGCTAGAAAGCATGCACATGCAGTAATAAATCTCGCTAAATTAAACTTTCTTCACAAGGAAGCATCCAAACTATTAAACAGTCCTAATAACAATAGAATATTATGGTCATCTCTCAGTTTTTTTCTCTAATAACTTTAAAAACTCATCACCCATTTCCCCAATAAAATCTTCAGATGGTAGCACTATAATGACCCGCGTGGTAATGCGGTCATCCTTGCCAGTACATTTGCCAGCAATTTTACCTTACAGGAAGTCAGCCAGAACGTCCGTGTACTAGAACCTGGCTCTCCCGAAATTGCTCCACTTATGATACTAACTAGATACCGGTACGCAAAATCCATCCAAAACAGTTACCAGCAAACAAAGTTCCAGGTCTGGAAGGAATTCCTCCAATTGTTTTGAAAAAGTGATCCCCAGAACTTTCTCCATTCTTCCTGAATTATTCAGAAAATGTATACGTACCAGACTGTGTCCCCCCTTGTGGCGGGGGGGACACAATCTGGGCGCACTATGGGGTGGTACTACTCCTATGTTGCCAGGTTGTGTTAGGAAGAATTCTGCCACTGTATTCACTGCGTGTAATAAAAGGCGACTAAAAGGGGCGGGGTGAGAGGACTAGGGACCCTTTCCTCTGTTCTTTAGTTCCTACAGTGAGGCAGGGCCTAGAAAGGGATGGGGAATTGAGTTATCCCCGTCTTCTGAAGATTGGATCAGTCATTGTCCGTGGATGTAGTACGACTGAGGCTAAATGGGAGGAGATTGGGAGAATGTTTGTGAGAAGAATGTTGGATGTGTTAGCTTTGAGTGAAACAAAGATGAAAGGGAAAGGTGAGTGTAAGTTTGGAAGTGTGAATGGAAGGATGTCAGGTGTTGATAGAGGAAGAGCGAGAGAAGGTGTGGCTTTGTTAGTGAGCCTGGTAGTGCAGCTGTGTGTGATTGAATGGAAGAAGGTTTCGTCGAGACTGATGTGGATGAAAGCGAAATTTTGATGTGAGTTGTGGGTACTTGTGAGTGCATATGGGCCTGGTAATGAAAGGAATGCAGAACCGTGGGAGTCTTTCTGGAATGATGTTGATGAGTGTCTGCAGAGTTTTGGAGCAAATGTGAATGTGGTAATGATGGGATATCTGAATGCTAGAGTGGGAGATGTAGCAGATGAAGGTGTAGTTGGTATGCATGGTGTGCCTGGAAGAAATGAAAATGGGGAACGAATGATAGGGATGTGCGTTGAGCGAGAGATGGTGATTGGAAATCCCTTGTTTGAGAAGAAAGATATAAATGGGTGAGACAGGAGGATGGAAGAGTTGTTGACAGAGCACTGATGGACTATGTGGTTGTGTCCAGGAATGTAATAGGAAGATTGTTGCATGTGAGAGTTTTGAGAGGGGATGGTGGAGGTATGTCTGACCACTACCTGGTGGAGGGAAAGCTGTGAGTAGGAATGAGGTGGGTGAAAGCTAGGAGAGTTAGGTGAGGCAGCATAGGCGTACGGGCTGGGGTGCCGGCGGGAGGGGGGGGGGTGCTGTCACCCCCTCACCGGATTCGGGCAAAAGTGAGAAAAATTCTGGCAAGTGGTCGCGACCCATACTTGAAACGAAATTTTGCCTGAACATAGTAACGACTTGAGCAATGCATTTTAATGTGATAGAAAAGAATTATACCATACATAACATAGACAAGAAAATAGACGGGTTAAGAGGATACAAGTAGAAGGGGATATATGGTGGGTCGCACTGTGGTGTTGATCAGGACCTGCTCAAAGCAAAAAAAAACAATATTCATCAACTCTGTCAAGCACTATCACACGCCAGACTCAGACGCACAGCCAACTGCAGCCAGTGTTGTGGAGACTTCATAGAAAATTGGTCTACGTCGCGTGCTGCCAGTGTTTCACAGGACTGCCAGCATCCTGGCAACGATTCCTGCGACGTCTTGTTCAGCAAAATGCAGTTTCAGTGTGCTCCGACGTTTGGAACATATCTGAGGAGCAGAATGGGTCAGGCTCGTCTGAGCAGTGTAGCCATACCGAATATACACATAGTGGATACATTTGCTTCTAAGCAAGGAAGAAGGCAGCATTTCTTCTATAGAGATGCCAATACTCAGAGGTTAGAGCACAGACTAGCTGCAAACCATTCCCTGTATTTGTGCTGCCTTCCCTGAATAATTGTCTTGCATTAATGGATTTTCAACTCCCAGCAAATTTATGAAATTTAGCATTACTGAACTCAGTATTTTCTTATGCAATTGCTTGTGCTATGTCTTAATATGACAATAAAACGTGTAGATCTCGGTTGAAAACAATGTTTTGCTGTCAGTATTGCTATATTTTTCTATTTCTGTGTGCTTATTGTTGCGGGTTTTGGTGCAATACCGTACTCTTGGCTATGTGCAGTCTCGTGCGTTTTTTGCTAGGACTCTACAGATGACTCGGGCTCTTGAACAAGTTTCTATGTTATACGGTTTCGTTGATGACGTAGTCACATGTATGACATAGTTTGGAAAATTTTCGGGCAAGTCGAATTCTCAGCCCCCAAACTCAACAGGCCCCGTACGCCTATATGTGGCAGGGAAGTTTGGAAAATGAGTGAGTTGGACAAAACAGAAGACCAGCTTTTTTTATATTAATTTTGTGTGTGTGTGTGTGTTCCAGTGCAAAATAGTGTTTTAATTCACTCTGACCATCCTTTTTGGTTGGAAAATACCCCTTTTGGAAATTTGAGGAAGTATTCCACAAGTGGGTTTATCCGCCCAAATGAAGATCA